>NC_081314.1:51461063-51792625 GCF_026419965.1 Kogia breviceps | reverse complement strand
AAAAAAAAAAAAAAAATAGGATTTTCCTAATTTTACCTTCCACTTCCGTATATTTTAAAATTTGGCTACAACTGCTTGCTTAGACTAGAACTTGACATATAACAATTTGCAATTTACTGCAAAAGGATATATTTAGTTATTTCAGGATATCATTATTTCATGAATTCTCAGTGTTTACATTCTTGAACAGCCTGAGAAATGCTGTTATAAAAATATAGTTTTCTTACTTTAGACATTGTTCACCAGATCAAAAAAGGAAATATTTTGTTGCCTAAGAGTTAACAGGGGACCTGCTTTCTCCAAAGGTAAAATTAACTTAAAACCAGCGTTTACTGTTATATGTCTCTGAGCAACAGTGAGCACAGAGCTGTGTCTCATTTATTTTTGCTTTTCTGGTGTCTAAAGCAGTGCCTGGGAGAGAATAGGGCCTCAACACAGGAGCATCTTACGTAGAAATTGCATGTATAAAAATAAATGCTTTGTTTCAGGACTTCCCTGGTGGCGCAGTGGTTGAGAGTCCGTCTGCCGATGCAGGGTACGCAGGTTCAAGCCCTGGTCCAGGAAGATCCCACATGCCGCAGAGCAACTAAGCCCATATGCCACAACTACCTAGCCTGTGCTTTAGAGCCCACGAGCCACAATTACTGAGCCCGTGGGCCACAGCTACTGAAGCCTGCATGCCTAGCGCTTGTGCTCCACAACAAGAGAACCCACTGCAATGAGAAGCCCGCGCACCGCAATGAAGAGTAGCCCCCGCTCGCCACAGCTAGAGAAAGCCTGCATGCAGCAATGAAGACCCAATGCAGCCAAAAAATAAATAAAAATTAAAAGAAAACAAATGCTGTGTTTCAAAAGTGCTTGAACAGTTTATTCTAAGAGCCTTGAAGATACAACCTCAAACTTTGTTTCCCTCATTAATTTTTTTTTTTGTGGAATTCTGCCTCCATTTCGGACTCAATGCCACCCATTCCCAGGACCCGGCACTGAAAACTCAAAGCTATAGGAGAATTTCGCTTTCAGCCCATCCTATTTTACAAATGAGTACACATGACTATACCACTGTGTAGTTTATACAAAGTTCTGCGTTGGGCAATGTAGGGCTATGGGCGTTAGTGAGGTACCATCCTTGTTCTCAGGGAGTTAATGTTGTGGAAGAGAGACAAATACAAAGGCAACTAATTATATTGCAAGGCAGAAACAAAAACTGCTGTAGTGAAAGTGTAAACACGATGCTGTGGTTGCAGAGTGGAAGGAGGAATTAATTTGAACCAGGAGGATCCGGAACAAGGAAGGAAAGAAACTAATATTTATTGAGGGCTTAAAAGGTACACTACCGAATGTAAAATAGTTGGCTGGTGGGAAGCAGCTGCATAGCACAGGGAGATCAGCTCCGTGCTTTGTGACCACCTAGAGGGGTGGGACAGGGAGGGTGGGAGGGAGGCTCAAGAGGGAGGTACGGTATGGGGACATGATTCGCTTTGTTGTGCAACAGAAACTAGCACGGTATCGCGAAGCAATTATACTCCAATAAAGATCTATTTTTTAAAAAAAAGGTGCCAAAGGCAGGGCTGGTGTTTTCAGGCTCTGGGAACAGGTGATGTTTAAAGTGAGCTGGGGGCTGAAGGGGGAGGGCTGTAGGGGTGTGTTTGGCCCCTGGGACCACGTTGGGAAGGTGTGGGTTCAAGAAGCGAGGAGACTGTGAGAAGACACCTTTCCACTGACCCTGAGGGACGGAGCCTGGGCCAAGGAGGAGCTTCAGCTTGAGATGGTTTGGTGGGAAACGGGGTTTATACGGGGAAGCTGCTTTCTATTATAGGAAGCAGGTGGTGGGAGAATTCTAGGCAAAGATTAAGAATGTTAGTAAGAACAGGCCTGGGCTGACAGGAGGACAAACAAAAGGGAAGGGAAATTCAGAGGAAAGACAGGGCCTACATTTGTGTTGGTGCGGATGAATTTCGAGGGAGGAAGAGAGCAGTGATTTGGGGGTGAACTGGGAGTTGTGACAAGGACACATATGGGAGTGTCTGTTCAGTGGGGAAAATGATTCAGTCCCAAGGTTCCAAAGAAAGCAAAAGCTAGTGGATGTATCTGCTTGCATTGTCCTCTTTGGGTGCCGAGTGCTCCGCTGTGCTAGAAGCTGTTGGCTGGTCCCTACCGGAGAAGAGAGCAAGTGTCCGTCAGGCAGTCAGCTTTCTCTCCAGACTGAACCTTACACTTTTTAAAAAAATTATTTATTTATTCATTTATTTTTGGCTGCGTTGGGTCTTCGTTGCTGCACGCGGGCTTTCTCTAGTTGCAGTGAACAGGGGCTGTTCTTTGTTGTGGTGCACGGGCTTCTCATGGCGGTGGCTTCTCTTGTCGCAGAACATGGGCTCTAGGCGTGTGGGCTTCAGTAGTTGTGGCACGTGGGTTCAGTAGTTGTGACTCACGGCTCTAGAGTGCAGGCTCAGTCGTTGTGACACACGGGCTTAGTTGCTCCACGGCATGTGGGATCTTCCCGGATCAGGGCTTGAACCCATGTACCCTGCATTGGCAGGCTGATTCTTAACCACTGTGCCACGAGGGACGTCCTGAACCTTCCACTTTTTGAGAGCACAGACTGTCTTCATCAGTGCACCGTTCCCCACAGAACCTAGGATGGCACTGGGCATGTGGCAGATTTTCACAAACTCATAATTGATTCATGGCAAGCAAGAAGGAAAATTTCAGTATCGGCAAGAGGCTAGTTATGGACTTTACAGAGCAGTGGAAATTTAACCTGAAAATTAACCACACCGTTACAAAGAAGGTGAAAGCCATCGAAGATTTTATGATCAAGAATGATTTCTAATGCCACAATTTTACCGAAAGAAAACTGTGTCAGTTAATTAACTTCCACAGTAATTTGTTAGCTGTGCATTTTACTCTCCTGTTTTGACTAATGAAAACGTTTAGAGCTGCACCTTTCTGAAAACTAAATAGTCCAGGCAGTTTGACTCTCTTAGAATAATTAGAGAATTTTGCATCGTCATCCAGTGGGATGCCTACCTCTCCCAGTGCAGCTTCACAGAATATTTTTTCTGTTTCCTCTTTCTTCCCTCATTAGTGTCTGTTATTTAAGCCCAACTCTTCAACATATCACCGTAAAACATTTTACAGACATTTATAGGACTGATCTGGCTGAACTAAACTATTATTAATTTACTAATTAGGATGGTAAGAAGACAAATTTTATGCCTATGTGAGATGATTTAGGGGAATTTATCATATTAGGGCTTAAAGTTGTTTTTCTAATTTACATGAAGGGCTAAACCAGGAAAGGCAAATGTGTGGTAAATACGCTTCCCTCAGCCCTGTGCCCATGATACACATCCGTAATTTATAATGCCACTGTTTTCCTCTGAGCCTACATATGACTTCACAATTCTTCTCAACACAGCACTATAGACAGCAAGAGATTGGGACTGGCATGAAAGATGAACTAGACAGGTAACAGCTCCTATAAGACTGTAAACCCCTCACGGGTAGGCACCAGGTCCTTAGTAAATGGATTTTGGAATGAATGATGGACAGAGAAATTGATGAATTAATGGCTGCATGAATGATATTTCATTTTTTTTTTTCCAAAACTGGTCCTGGAAAGCCTTGGGATACTTGCATCTCTGTGTTGTAGGGAGTGTGCTTTGTACCACCACGTGCCTGTGAACACTAGCTCATTGAATGAAATTTTAGGAAAAGAACTTAGAGTATATCTAGTGACAACTTTTCAGTCTTACAGAGATGAAAATAAGGTGCAGAGATGGCCTCCATCTAAAGAGCAGGCTCCAAAGGCAGAGCCACTCCACGCCTTACTGACTGCATGGCCTTTGGCCTTTAGATTGCTTCTTCATCTGAAAAGTGGGAAGAGTGATCTTGTCTGCCTTGCAGGGTTATCGTGAAGCTTTAACAAGATAAGGAATTACAAAGTGCCTGGCATATGGTAAATACTAAAACAAAATATTAACTTTCTCCTTTTTCTTTCCTTTTCATTAATATTAGCTGAACCAGTGATGGTACTGTAAGTAGTTTTATCACAAGGTTTATCATATTATGTTATGCTGTGTTCCCCCCCACCCCCATACTTTCAATGAGTTGGAAGCCTATGCTAAACCATCCCTATTTTATGTACATAGAAACTAAGACAAAGAGAATATAGGAATGGATTCTTATTAAGTAAGAATGAAACATTTTTTATATGGAAAACGTGACATTCCTAAATTCATTGCTCTTTTCTTTGGCTAATCATCTTGTTTCATAATACATAACATGCTTCATAGAAAATGTATTTACAAAAGTTGTCATTAAATAATGCAGGGGTGAAATTTAATAAAAAATGAGTGTGCTGAATTGCCCTTTAAAAAAGCCTCAATGTTTACATTATATATTCCAAACTTCAGGTCAGTCATTAGTTGGGGAGGTGAAAGGCTTTATGTTGGTTGCCAGGAAGCACATAAAGGCAGCAGGGACGGATGAAACAAACAAGGCCACATTGCCGGGAAGGTGGCCTTCAGAGGCAAGCGCGTCACTGGGGCGGAAACCTTGCAGCTGTGTCACCTCACGCCTCCACACAAGAAAATGGAGTTAAAACCACAACATGTGAATAGAAGCAAGGTTAGCCAAAGAGATTTTGAGAAATTGCTTTTCTAATGCATTTAAAATGAGTATTAGATGTTGCATTCTGTGTCAGTTGCTATAGACACGGGGGAAGCTTTTACACTTTTTAAAATCAAGCCAGGTTAAACAGAGTACAAGGAGGGCATGTTTTAAAACAATTCAGCAGTGGGTTTTGAAAATAAACTGTGGAATTAAGGAAGTGGGGGGGGTTGACAGCTTTCATTCCCTACCACTGGGCTTGAACTTTTTGCCTTCTAATTGAGTACCTTGAAATGTACTTAGATTCTGGAATTCGATTGCTAAGTTGTTTCTTTTCAAAGGCACCTGTTGAAGGTAAAGAAAAAGAAAAATACTTAAGAGAGTTGAAGGCTGTTAAAAAGAGGTAAAGCCGTTATGAGTTGCCAGAATGCTACCTTTGAGTTGAACAAAGGATCCCATCCTGGGCCAGAGAACCCAGAGAGAATTTCACAAGGTGAAACTGCAGAGGAAGATGCCTGCATAGCCCTGCTTGAAAACCAACTCAGCCTGGGCGACTTTGTCCAAATACAAAGAGCCTTTGAGGTAAGCGTTAATCTTATTTCCTGGAGACTTTGGGTTGCTCATGAAGGAGACCAGGATGAAACAGAAAGAGATTTTTCTCTTAAAAGTTTTTTTTTTTTAATATACTTAATGGTTAAAACAGGGAATTGAAAAGAATTGGTCAGGGCTTGGCTTCCCTGGTGGCGCAGTGGTTGAGAATCCGCCTGCCGATGCACGGGACACGGGTTCGTGCCCCGGTCCGGGAAGATCCCACATGCCGCGGAGGGGCTGGGCCTGCGGCCCGTGAGCCATGGCCGCTGAGCCTGCGCGTCCGGAGCCTGTGCTCCACAACGGGAGAGGCCACAACAGTGAGAGGCCCGCGTAATTGGTCAGACCTGGATTTAACAGCAGAGTAACTTTATCCCTCAGTTCTTCGGGACAAATAATATTATTTAGTATGAAATTGCTGCTGTTGAATATCATTACCATCCAGGAAGGAAAATGAATTCTTGGACAAATTTTTTTCTTAGAGATCAACATGTTTTCGGAAAACAGAAAGTTACGACGGTGACAGGGGGAAGCCAGATCTGTAGAGTGACTCCCAATAATAACTGTCCTTGCAGGTAACATGGAAGTATCCCTCTGGAAATGCAAATAGCCACTTCCCGGTGTGCAAACATTCTCCCCTGCTTCACCCCAGCGACACAGCCCCTTTTCAAAGCAGATTGTGGCACTTCATAGTCTCAGATCCCATGGGAGGGACCAGTCTGCCATTCTTTTTGCAAATATTGGAGCAATGCCAATGAAAACAAAATTTTTAAAATTTTATTTTAATTCTACATATAAAATGAACCTTAGGAATTTTAACTATAAATGAATAAATTCCTTCTGTCTATCTTAATTAATTTTGAATTCTGCAGCTATGCCTAATGAACAGCCTATATCAAAATGATTCTTAGCTTCTCATGCTGATATGAAGAAGTACTCTTCCATGCTGTGGAATTTAGGTAGACATGAGCCTCCATCCTTTCTACTACATTACAGTTGCTAAAATATGATCTCAGGGCTTCAGAATGTCCTCCAGGGGGTGCTTGAGAATGTCATATTAATTTGAAACAGACATACAATGTTTGGGAATACCACCTTGAAATTAATAAAGTATGAAGAAATCTCACGGTTATATTGGCCTGTAATTGGCACAAATTTTAATCTTTACCTATCCAAAAAAAAGAGTTGCTAACCACTGAAATACTCTACTATACCCTGTTTTGTATAACAAGTTAAATTTTACCTGTTTTGATAATGTCCCAATAGTATCAACCATTTCGTTTTAATAGAATCTATCATATTTAGTAGCAAAGACATGCTCTGCCCTACACTTTTCTCATTTTAATCTTCATGTGTTTGCAGTTCATCCAAACCCATTTGTCTGAAAGATTTTAGTGCTACTCATGTCCAGTGCCCCAAATGAATCTGGCATAGCTTGAGAGACATAGCAAACATTTTGACAGCTTGAGGACATTCAGAAAAACCTAACAGCAGACTATGACAGCTTTAACTCGGGAATGAACAGAAATGTGGCAGTTTTTTCTGGTGTTAAGAACACAAAGTTGAACGCTAGGGTCTATTAGGAGCGTCAACTGTATAAAGTCAATGTGTTAGAAAGTGAAAGTGCTATAAAAGGTTGGAGGTGGGGGTTTTCCTCGTGGCGCAGTGGTTGAGAGTCCGCCTGCCGATGCAGGGGACAGGGGTTTGTGCCCCGGTCCGGAAGGATCCCTCCGCGGCTGGGCCCGTGAGCCATGGCATTGGCCCTGCGCGTCCGGAGCCTGTGCTCTGCAACGGGAGAGGCCACAACAGTGAGAGGCCCGCGTACCGCAAAAAAAAAAAAAAAAAAAGGTTAGGGGTGGGTGTTCTTTTCAGATTACCGATTAGTCTGGAGTGAACCCAAGTGAAATAGGAAAATTGGATCTCAAGATATATATATTTTTAACTTTAAATGTTTCAAAGGCTGGATCACTTATTTTGAAATTAACCAGTTGGAAAAGCAGGTACCACTGACGGACCAAATGGGAGAAAGAAACTGCTATTCAGAGCTTGCATGAACCTAGACAATCTAATTACAATCTTTTTAAAAAATGTAATTAAAAAAAAAAATTGAGCTTTGCAGGCATACTTCAAGAAAAAATGAAGTCCATCGATTTTTAACAGACTCAACAGACAGAATGGAATGATCCAATGGCAAATGTACAACCGGGAATAAAAGTTAGGCCCTTGAGACAACACGGTTTCCACACACAGCATGGACACCTAGAGAAGAATCATATACTAGATGATTTCTGTGGACTCTCTTCCTTCTGCCATGAGCGTTGGGCCCACAGGCCACAGGTGTAGATTGTTGTGAAAAGAAAAATTGCCTTCAGGGGCTGTCCTGCAACACAGAACCAGAAAGTCAGTGATTTGTAGGCCAGCCACTAAAGACATGCTCTTGGAATGCCGCGATTCTGGCACTGGATCCTTTCATCTCCTATTTTGTTTTTTGCACCCAGATTGCTTATTTGGGGCTGAAGAGTTTTCAGAAGGTAGGTAAAGTCCATGTCCTTAAATAGTAGTAGCAATGCTTAATTGAAAAATGGGAAGCTGAGTCTTCCTGTAGTCAATATTTCACATATGTTTCCAAATGAGATATTACATACCATATAAATCTCAGTAGTAACATTTAGGAATGAAGTGAGTAATGCTTATGTTTATTGCATGGTGGTATATGAGTCAGAATCACTTGGTGTATAAGAGTCAGGGGTCAGACTTCTTGGATTTGAGTCCCAGTTTTGCCACTGGCAATGAGACTTTGTGCTTAAATTGCTTAATCTCTCTGAGCCTCAGTTTCCTTTGTTTCTAACATGCGAATAATAGGGTTGTTGTGAGGATTAAATGGGGTATTATCCGGAAAGCACTTGAAAGAGTGCTTGACACAGAAAAAGTGCTCAATTAACATAGGTATTATATGTTCAGTGAGTAGAGGTTGAACAACATGGTCTTTAACGTTCTCTTAATTTTAACTCATACATTTCCTAAAAAAAAATTAAGCTTTGAATAACACAACTATGCTTTTACATTCCTTTTAATTGGGGTAGGAAGTGGAAGCAATGAGTTGCAAAGACAAATTCACATAGAAGAGTACAAAAGCATCATCTTTCCATGTCTTACTTCATATTTTATTAGCATGCGAAAGATTTTAAGTGATGTCTTGATCCTCTTCTTTAGAACAAAGAAGTTATCTGGATAGAAGTACTAGAAAAGTAACTTGTGGATTTCTTTTTCTTTCAAGTGATGGTGCCCAAAAAGTCATATATCGGCTCGCAGGGAATGAAACTTGTATTATTCATAGAATTGTAAAATGCTTGTTACTTAAACTTTCCTGTAGCACTCATTATGCTTAGAGAAATGGTGTGGTCTCTGGATATTCATATTGTTTTAATGTCAAACATACTTTACATTTTCTTAGATACTTCAGAAGTCAGTTATTGTGTGAGGAAGGATGGCTGTGATTTGCTAATTTTATAGGAATTCTGAGAAATAGAAATTATGGTCCAAGGGAAATGGAATTTTGGAAAAGCCACACTGAGACTTGATGTATACTGACCTTCTTCCAAGACTGTGGCTATGTAGGTTCCTGACTATTTCTTTTCTTTAATTCTCCATTGTTGACCTCTTCATGTCAGGACAGTCTGCTCTTTGATCTTGGAAGCCTGTATCTAGTTTGCCTATACTGCTGGACTCACTGGACTGGGTCCTGACCTGCCTCTGTCAGCAACTGTGTCTGTATCACCTCCTGGTACATTCTTTCTGGCCCAGAGCCATGGCCTGGCCCTACCCTGTCTACTCCATGCTGCTGTTTGCCGAAGTCCTACTAAATCTTTAGGTTAAATAGCTTGAAATGAAATCTCCTAAACCGCATGTAAAAGGTGAACTCTTTCTGCTTAAAGTCGGAAGGGCCAAGACAGTTCAGTGTGAGAAAGGAAGAGTAAAAATCCTAACAGGAAGTCCCCGGAGATGTTAGGGGAAGGCTCTCTGAACAAACTTGTCTTGGGAAGCTGAATGGAATCTAAACACAACACACTTGTGCTGACAATCTAAAAAGACCAGAGAAATTCAGAAGGCACTTTTGCAGGTCTGAAAATTGTGCTTGAGGTATAATAAACGGTTAAATCCACAGAATGTATGAAATCTTCATGCTTAATTGTCTTTATAAAATTCCCAAGATTCCTGTCTACAGCAGCGCCTATGAACAACGCTTCCTTGTACCAACAGGACAAAGCTGAGAGTTCTGATGCCCTGCTGGGAGGCTAGACTCTAAGGGAATACAGACAGTAGCTGTTATAAAAAATTTAATTACATACATTTATAATTAAATAAATCATATTAAGCCCCCCCACCAAAAAAAACCAAGAGCATTATTGGTTTCCTGCCCCTCCTGCTTCACCCCTTCCATCCTCAGCTCTCTCAGGGTTGAGAAGGAGAAATGAGTTACCCGCTTGGTGGTGACAGTGTTGGTCTGTATTTTTCAAGTGAAGTGGGGTTAATCTATTAAAAGACTATGAGATTGAAAAAAATATACAGACAGTCAGATTCCCACCTTTCCATTATTTATCCTTCTTTCTGAACTGTCAGGATTCTCCCAGTTCATTAGGGACCCACCTTTTCATTGCTCACTGTACCTTCACTATTAAGTTACCCAAATGGACAGGCCTTCCTGGCTATGGCTCATGTTCCAGAACTATTCTTACCTCTTGCTTCTTTCTTTTCTACCCCAGACATCACCATTCCAAACACATAAATAAAATCACCCATCTTTGTTTCATTCCCTTTCCTCAGAACTGTTAGATTTTACTTGCCTCTGTCAAAATATGAGACAGTCCATGAAGATCATTAAAAAAAATATTTTTAAGGTAAGACTGATAGTTAAAAACTGTATATTATGGAATCCAATAAAGTTCCAAAATTAGAAAATCTTTATTTTTATAGGGTGTGCAAACTGTGTAAAATATATAATAGCACATTCATGATAAAGACTTATTTCTTGCTCATATAGAGAGCAGATATTTCTCATAGGCAGGCAGCTCCAAGTAGGGATTCTTGTCCCCAGGCTCCTTCCATCTTCCTCCTTCCACAATGGCCATATGTCAAGCCTAGTCATGGGGGAAGAGCATGAAGGAGCACGTGGGAAGGGGTTTTGTGGGCCAGGTTCCTGTCCCAATTGCAAGGCCATCTGGAAAGTGTAGGCAGGCGTGTGCCCAGAAAATAGTCTCACCCACAATCCTTAGAGTTAATGGTAGGAAAATTTCCATCTCTCCTAATAAACCAGTGTGCTTATTTCATAGATTAAGGAAAGTCGTGTGCCTAATGGTGTTTTGTGTTTTGCCTTAGCTGCCAGGAAGTTCAAAGCTAAATTCAGTGTTCAACTGATACAACTATTCTTAACATAGATTTTTCTGGAACAATTGTCTTCTATTTTCATTATATGATCCTTGCTCTTTTATCTTTGCTTTAACTGCCTATGTACCTTCTATTGTAACTGAACTAAAACTCTTTCTAGAAATCAGTGGAGGTAAAAATGATGAATAAAAATTTAATATCTTTGAAGTTCAGTAAGATTTTATAAAACACTTCTGTAGGTATCGTGTTATTTGATCCTCTCACCAGCCTGGAATGTAGGCAGGGCAGATATTTTTATTTCCCATTTACACATAAGGAGAATAAAGCTCAAAGATATTTAATTGAGTTATCCTATGGGGCAGAGCCAGGGCTCTGGGTTAGATTGCCAACTTCCCAGCCCATTGTATGGCATGGCTCTCACTTGCCACCAGGCAATCTCCCTTTGAGATTTGCTCTAAGGAATAGGAATCCAATAGGATAAGGACTTCATTAACAAAATGAGCATGTCAAGTTAGTAGCACACAGGCACTATGCCTTGGTAACTAGGAATTAATGCACAATCAGCAAATAATCAACACTTCCTACAATAAAATCAATGCACAGAAGGGTGGAAGAATAAAAGGAAAAGATAGGAATCACTCATTGCTTTTTAATTATTTTTTTCCTTTCTAAAGGCATTCGATGGAAGCTTGAGAGAAAGTAAACAGGTAAAGCTTAATCTGTAACTTTATTCCATAGTACAGAGTACATTCAGCAATCTCAGTCAATCCATCACCTGCTGAACAAAGGCAGCAGGGCAGAGCATTTCTTGCCCCAACTCCCTTAGTGGAATCAAAAAAACCTATTTTGGATGGCAGTAGAAAATCAGTGAACCCTGCAGGCACCCCTCCTCAGCATTAAGGTAATAGCGTGAAGACAAATCCAACAGCCCTGCAGCTGGCACAATTGGAAACGACAGAGGAATTCTTTGGTGGTTTTGTCTGCGTTGCTAGAATTCATGGGTGAGGTTAACAAATGATGCCATCACCAAAACACAAGCAAGTGAAGTTCTTTGTCAACACATGAAAAATCAGTCTTCCTGAACACTGCTGCCTTTGTGCTAAATTTTGTGACAAGTTCTAATGGCTTCATGCCTTTTCTAATTTTTCTGTGTGCTTTCATAACAGGTGCTTATAAAAATTAATCTTGGTCAGAGAGGGTGGTGAAGAGTGCTTTTGGGGGACAGACATTTTAACCTTAAGCTTTGGCCAGGACTGAAGCAGAGAAGGCAACCAAGAAACTGGTCATAAAGGAGAAAGAAAGAAAGCAAAGATGGCTATTTGCTATTCATTTGTAGTCTATCAACTTAGCCAGACCTTTAGACCTAGGGCACAGCCTACCTTTGTAATTTCCTGAAAATTAAAAAAGGAAAATGAAGAAAGACAACTGGAGAACTATAGTTTGTGCTATTTTGATTTCACATTTGTCCTGTGTTAGCAAGTATAGCACACTCAATGATGAGACAAGACCCCACCAACTTTGTTGCTAGAAATAGGAATCCTCTGAATTGTCTCTTGTTGATTTCTGACCTTTGCCTGAAGCTCTGCCTCACGCTTGCTCAGATGTGAATCCCTTGGGTCTCTTCTTCGCTCATCACGTCTTACCGCCATATTATGGATAAGCATCTTGTGAGATATTGATTCTCTGGGCACCAGCATTCTCTGCTGAGGACTTCCAGGGACATGGTTTTCCTCTACTCCATCACCTCCCATGTTCTCCCTCCCTAATTCTCTCAACACCCCCGAGGCCAGGTTGTCACACTGGTCTTCCTCCAGATCTGTCCAATATGGTGGCCATGGGCCACAAGTGGCTATTTAAGTTAAAATGAAATAAAGTTAGAACTTAATAAAATAAAAAATTCAGTTACTCACAAGCACCAACCACATCTAAAATATTCAGTAGGCTCATGTAGCTTGTAGGCACCACATCGGATAGTGCAGATTATAGAAGATTTTCTTCATCACAGAAAGTCCTATTGGATAAGGCTGTTTCAGACCTTTCTCTTGGTATCCTACTAACTTGTTCCCCTTCCTCACTTCTGGACACATTTATATGGCCAAGGGGCTACTTTCAGCCCCTTAATCCCCTTGGAAATATACAAGACTGCTCATTCCTTAGAGCCTGGAGGCCAAACTGATTTATTTGCCCCAGAGATACCAGAAAATATTTTCCTTTACTTTAGTCTAAGACCTATCTCTCCACTTTCCTAGGGCTGTAAAGAATGGGAACATCCATTTCTTTCAAGGGAATCCTTACCTCCGCCTTCAAGGCCCCCTCCCCTCGCCACTAGTATTCAGTCTGGATTTATGGTTCCAACAAGTCAGTCACAAAATTATCTGACACTGGCACATTACCCAAATTGTTCATGCTGGTGGTATTTTAGTTACTTGAATGCTTTAACAGTATTCCTGTTTTAGGACCTATCAAATGCTGGTGCCTCATGTTGGAATATCCCTGCTTCCCTCCCCCCAGTCTCCAGCCAACTCCTACTCATACTTCATGTGTAAATACCACCATCCCAGAAAGTCTTCTCTCACTACCCAGGCTGGGTTAGCACCGTATCCTGTTCCTATTTTCTCTCTTCATAGCTCCTGTGTGTTCTTTTCTTTCTCTAATTGCAGATGCTCTGATTAAGTACAAGTAGAGCCATGTAGAAGGATCAGGCTGGCAGAGAGAAATCGATGTGAGACCACAGAGCGTGGCAACCCTGGGTGCAAATGAGATTATCTTGAGGAAAGAGCAGGGTGTCTAAGACAGGATCTTAGGGGAATCCTTCAAGGGGGTAGAGAAACAACTGGAGTCCATACCATAAATAAAGAAGCAGGGTTATTTCCTGGAAGTTGAGGGAGGAGAAACAAACAGAAAAAAGTGGTACAGTCAGTCATATACAATTTTTATGACTCCTATTCTTTTATTTCTTTTATTATTAAAAGAAAAAGAAGGAATATATTATTTTCATTGTACAAAATCAAAGTTACACATGAAAGTCTTCTCTTACCATGGCTTACGCTTAGCAACTACAGTACCCTGGGTAACTACTCTTAATGTTGCATACTTCTAGTGTATTTTTCATTCATTTCTACCCATATATGCATGTACACATATCACATGTAGCTTTACTTTACATACAGTGTATTTTACATATAATATATATTACATATTTTATTTTGTGCTTTCAAG
This sequence comes from Kogia breviceps, assembly GCF_026419965.1. Classification (NCBI taxonomy): domain Eukaryota; kingdom Metazoa; phylum Chordata; class Mammalia; order Artiodactyla; family Physeteridae; genus Kogia; species Kogia breviceps. The sequence continues at coordinate 51,778,822 of NC_081314.1, read as the reverse complement.
GAAGAGTGCCACATAAATAGCTGCTAATCATGTGAAAAGATACTCCAAATCACTAGGAATTGGATTTGAAATTTGAATCAAAAAAGAAGACATCCGGGCTTCCCTGGTGGCACAGTGGTTTAGAGCCTGCCTGCCGATGCAGGGGACACAGGTTTGTGCCCTGGTCCGGGAAGATCCCACATCCCGTGGAGTGGCTGGGCCCGTGAGCCATGGCCGCTGGGCCTGCGTGTCCGGAGCCTGTGCTCTGCAACAGGAGAGGCCACAGCAGTGAGAGGCCCAAGTACCGCAAAAAAAAAAAAAAAAAAAGAAATACTTTTTCATTCATCAGCTTGGCAAAGATTAAAAAGATCAATAATGTTTACTGCTGGCAAAGAATCAGGGAAATGAACACTATTACTAAGATTGTAAATTGTGAAGGCTTTTTTGGTAGACAATTTTCTGGAATATATCAAATGTAAAATGTATCAAATGCATACTTCTTGAACCAGCAATTCCAATTCTACAAGCTATCCTAAATAAATTATGACAGGTACAGAAATAAAATTTGTATAAAAATATTCATTGTAATATTGTCAATAAAATGGAGTATTTAAAACACCCCAAATATTCATCAATAAATTAATGGATAAATGAATTATGGTATACTTCTACTACTCAGCTATTAAAAAGAATAAGGAAGACATAAGACTGCCAAGATTAACTGTTCAGTGAAAAAAAGAAAATTGCAGAACAGTGCATAATCATATTCTAAAATGAAAAATGTGTGTATTTTCCATAATTGAGACCTTGTATGTCAAAGTCTCAATTATGGAAAAATAGAACTGTGCTTGTAGCAGGGTAAGGTCTGGAAAATGGCTTCGTGGACTCCTTATCTATACCATAATTCAGTGCAAAGATAAATGTTATTAAAATGTCAGTATATCTTAATAGCCTAAAGACTCGGTGCTACTATTTTCTAAATGTATGGTCTAACGATGCTGAATTTAAAAGCAGCACCTTTTATACATACTTTGTCTCTCTATGAAGTAGTTTTCTCCATCACCTTCCTTTCATTGAACTTTAGCATTAAGAGAGAGACTATAGAGAGCCATTGTTGCCTTTATTTTTCAGGTGAGGAAACAAAAATCCAAATGAAGGGATTTGTCCATTTGAGTTGTTGGCAAAACCAGAACATCACCCAAAGTGGTCTGATTTCCATTTTTGTCTCTTTTCTCTTAGTGAACAACGCTAAACTTTACTCAAATTTATTTCTCATCTTCCAACATTATTTTATACAGTATGATTCTATAACTTGACCATTGTTCACTACTCTGACCCCCTCCCAAAACTGGCTATTATTGGTAAAACAGATGAGCACCACTTCTACAATATAGATGAGAATATTAACAATACAGTCATTCATTTACTGATTCTTACAACAGATATTTATTGAATGTTTACCCTGTGGAAGTTGAAAACCACGGAGAACCAGACCTTCCCTCATGGAGAGCTATATTGACAAATAAACTTGGAGTTATTCTGTAATCACTCAGTGCTCTGAGGAGAGAGCAATGTTGGGGGAGCACATAGCTCACATTGGGGAGGGGACTCCAGGGAGGCTTCCTGGAGGAAGTAACATCCAGGCTGCCATCTGGCAGAAGGGCATCACTCAGGCAGATAAATGGGGCTTGGGAGAGTAGTTTTCTAGAAAGAGGATGCGAAGTACAAAGTTTGCTTGAGCAGAAGCAGTGTGATGCTTTTTGAAGAAGTCAGAAAACTCATCTGAAAAGGGGAAAGGAAGGAAAGATAAGGCTGGAGCATCAAGCCAGAACCATCAAGAGGGCCTTAGAGAACTGTGTTAAAGAGACAGACAAAGAGACGGACAGATAAAGAAGATGCGGTACATATATACAATGGAGTATTACTCAGCCACAGAAAGGAATGAAACTGGGTCATTTGTAGAGACGTGGATGGACCTAGAGACTGTCATACAGAGTGAAGTAAGTCAGAAAGAGAAAAACAAATATCACATATTAACGCATAGATGTGGAATCTAGAAAAATGGTACAGAGGAACAGGTTTGCAAGGCAGAAATAGAGACACAGATGTAGAGAACAAATATATGGACACCAAGGGGGGAAGTGGGTGGTGGTGGTGGTGGTGTGATGAATTGAGAGATTGGGATTGACATATATACGCTAATATGTATAAAATAGATAACTAGTAAGAACCTGTTGTATAAAAAATAAATTAAATAAAAATTTTTAAAAAAATGTATACACCCTTAGGTTCATTTCAGCATTATTTATAATAGTCAATATGTGGAAGCAACCTAAGTGTCCATCAATAGATGAATGGATAAAGAAGAAGTGATACACACACACAAAAATAAATAAATAAAGAGACGGATATTGGGGGGCTGTATGGAGCCACTGACTTGTTTTAATCATGGGAATGACATGATGGGATTGGCATTTTGGAAATGATCACTAAGGCTGTGTTTTTTGAAAATGGTTCGGAGGTAGAGGTGGGAGCAGGGCCGAAAGGAGGCGGAGAGGCCACTCAGAGGGCTAGTACTATGGCCTGCCCGCACAGCAGAGATTAGTGGAGAGATTCGGGAGTGATGGTGCACAGAACTCGTTGATCAGTTGAGTGTATTAAGGTGGTAACATACATTGGGTTGGGGAACACAGGAAGAGAAATGAGGTTTTTTTTTCTCTTTGAACTTTTTATTTTGAAAAATATCAAACCTACAGAAATTTGAAAGTGGAAAGACAAGTGCAGTGAATATATACCCTCCACCCAGATTCAGTAATTGTTAATATTTTGCTGCCTGGGTAGCTTATAAACAACAGAAATTTATTTCTCACAGTTCTGGAGGCTGGGAGTCTGAGATCAGGGTACCAGCCTGGGTGGGTGAGGGCCCACTCCCAGGCTGTAGACTTCTTGTTGTGTCTTCACATGGTGGAAGGGGCTAGGGAGCTCTCTGAGGTCTCTTTTATAAGAGCACTAATTCCATCTATAAGGGCTCCATCTTCATAACCTATCACTTCCCAATGGTCCCACCTCCTAATATCATCACATGGGGCATTAAGATTTCAACTTGTGAATTTTGGGGAGACATGAATATTCAGAACATAGCACATGGTTTTACCTCAGTCATTTAAAAGTTATTTCAGGCATGATAATAGTTTGCCCCAATTAACTCAAAATATATCTCCTAGGAACAAGGGTCTTCTTCTAAATAACAATAATGAAATTATCTTACCCACGTAATTTAACTTCATATATTACCTAATAAAAATGTGTGTATTAAAGTATCCCTGTTTGGCGGGCTTCCCTGGTGGCGCAGTGGTTGAGAATCTGCCTGCTAATGCATAGGACACAGGTTCGAGCCCTGGTCTGGGAAGATCCCACATGCTGCAGAACAACTAGGCCCATGAGCCGCAACTACTGAGCCTGCGCGTCTGGAGCCTGTGCTCCTCAACGAGAGAGGCCGCGATAGTGAGAGGCCCGCGCACCGCGATGAAGAGTGGCCCCCACTTGCCACAACTAGAGAAAGCCCTTGCACAGAAACGAAGACCCAACACAGCAAAAATAAACTAATTAATTAATAAACTCCTACCCCTAACATCTTCTTTAAAAAAAATAGCCCTGTTTGTCCTGGTAATGTCTTTAATTTTTTTTTTCTTTTAAATTATAGATCCCTTCCAGGATCACACATTTCCTTTAGTTTCCTTTAATCTAGAAGCATTCTCTTACTTTTTCTCATCTATCATGACATAGATATTTTTGAAGGGTCATGTCAGATGTCTAGAACATCTCACAATCTGGATTTTCTTATTGATTCTTCACTGTTAGATTTTGGTTCACCATTTTTGGAAGGAATACTACGTAAGAAATGTTATGTCCACCACTTGAATGACATCAGAGGCACAGCATGTCAGTTTGTCTCATTACTGTTGATGCTATAAGTTGGATCCCTTGATAAAGTGGGTCCACTAGAGTTCTACCTTGTAAAGGTACCTGTGGCATGGTACTTTGATATTGTGTTATAGTATTCTTCAATAACTTTCACCCATTACTTTGAGAATTAATTGATGATCTTTGCTTGAAACAATGACTACATAGGCTTGGAAAATGGTGACTTTTAAATTCTTTTGATCCTTGTTTATTCTCAATGTAGCATTCCCAATGTAGCATTCCTCTGTAATAAAGCGGCTTCTTCTTTCTCACTCCCTTTTCTCTCTTCCTTCTATTATCTGTTTGTCTGTCTGTCTCTGTGTATCTTGGGTGTTACTACAGACTCGTGGATTCATTTATTCTATTCAACGCATTATTATCTATTACCATCATTATTCTTTCTGATACTGAAATTGCCCACGTTTGGACAGTGTGAGCCCCTTCAAGCCAGCTCCTGCATCCTTTTTACATGTTTCCATCAATCTTTTATCACTTCCTTGCTTTCTGGCAGAGCTTCTGCATTACAGTCAACCTTAATCAACTGTGGACATTGGTCAGTGAACAGACAGTGGTAAATGCTGCCAGAAAAAATACTGGAGTTTCTCCCACCATTGATAGGGTATGATTAGACTACTATAAAGTTCTGGGGAAGGAAAAAAGACCCCAAAGCAGCCTGTCATAAAGATCAAATTCTTTTTTTTTTTTTTCAGTTTGATGAGTTAAAAAAAATTTTTTTTTATTGGAGTAGAGTTGCTTTACAGTGTTGTTTTAGTTTCTGCTGTACAGCAAAGTGAATCAGCTATACATAAACGTATATCCCCTCCTTTTTGGATTTCCTTCCCATTTAGGTCACCACAGAGCACTGAGTAGAGTTCCCTGTGCTATACAGTAGGTTCTCATTAGTTATCTATTTTATACACAGTATCAATAGTGTATATTTGTCAATCCCAATCTCCCAATTCATCACACCCCTGCCTTCCCCCCTTGGTATCCATATGTTTGTTCTCTACATCTATGTCTCTATTTTTGCTTTGCCACTAAGTCATCTGCACCATTTTTCTAGACTCCACATATAAGTGATATTATACAAAATTTGTTTTTTTCTTTCTGACTTACTTCACTCTGTATGACAGTCTCTAGTTCCATCCATGTCTCTACAAATGGCACTATTTCATTCCTTCTTATGGCTGAGTAATATTCCATTGTATATATGTACCACATCTTTATCCATTCCTCTGTTGATGGACATTTAGGTTGCTTGCTTGTCCTGGCTATTGTAAATAGTGCTGTGCTGAATATTGGGGTGTGTGTATCTTTTTGAATTATGGTTTTCTCCAGGTATATGCCCAGTAGTGGGATTGCTGGGTCATATGGTAGTTCTATTTTTAGTTTGTTAAGGAACTTCCATACTGTTCCTCATGGTGGCTGTATCAATTTACATTCCCACCAACAGTGTAGGAGGGTTCCCTTTTCTCCATACCCTTTCCAGCATTTATTGTTTGTAGATTTTTTGATGATGACCATTCTGACTGGTGTGAGCTGATACCTCATTGTAGTTTTGATTTGCATTTCTCTAATAATTTGTGATGTTGAGCATCTTTTCATGTGCCTCTTGGCCATCTGTATGTCTTCTTTGGAGAAATGTCTATTTAGGTCTTCTTCAACCCAATTTTTTGATTGGGTTGTTTGTTTTTTTGATGTTGAGCTGCATGAGCTGTTTGTATATTTTGGAGATTAATCCCTTGTCAGTTGCTTCATTTGCAAATATTTTCTCCCATTCTGAGGACTGTCTTTTCATCTTATTTATGGTTTCCTTTGCAGTGCAAAAGCTTTTAAGTTTCATTAGGTCCCATTTGTTTATTTTTTTTTTTTTATTTCCATTACTCTAGGAGGTGGATCAAAAAAGATCTTGCTGTGATTTATGTCAAAGAGTGTTCTCCCTATGTTTTCCTCTAAGAGTTTGATAGTGTCTGGCCTTACATTTAGGTCTCGAATCCATTTTGCGTTTATTTTTGTGTATGGTGTTAGGTAGTTTTCTAATTTCATTCTTTTACATGTAGCTGTCCAGTTTTGCCAGCACCACTTATTGAAGAGACTGTCTTTTCTCCATTGTATATTCTTGCCTCCTATGTCATAGATTAGGTGACCGTAGGTGCATGGGAGGCCAAATTCTTCAGTGGAAGAGCTGAGGAGGAGATTAAGGGTGTGTGTATATGTGTGTGTGGGGGGGCTGTATCTTAGTGGCTTGAAGCCACATGGAGGGGGGTTCATGAAAAACTAACAAGTATTTATATCTATATTTTATCAATGGCTGTGTTGCCTATGGGATTTTCTCAATGGCCCTTTATTGCCACGTCACTGTCTGCCCTCTTGTTGTCTCCCATCCTGTCCACCTGCCCTTTCTGACACTATTCTCTTCCTATCTGCTCAAACGAACAACAAAAACAAATACCAGGGCTTCCCTGGTGGTGCAGTGGTTGAGAATCTGCCTGCCGATGCAGGGGACATGGGTTCGTGCCCCGGTCCGGGAAGATCCCACATGCCGCGGAGTGGCTGGGCCCGTGAGCCATGGCCGCTGAGCTTGCGCGTCCGGAGCCTGTGCTCTGCAATGGGAGAGGCCACAACAGTGAGAGGCCCGCGTATCGCAAAAAAAAAAAAAAAAAAAAAAAAATTCTTTTTCTCTCCTTTAGAGCAACTTGAACCTTTTGCTTTCTTGATTGATGTCTTTCATGGGCCTCAGGTTTCACTTTCTAACTAAACGAAGTCTCAAGAAATTTTCTCAAAGATATTTTGGCATCAAATATTAACTTAGTACATTTTTCACCTTATAAGGACTGGAAGGAATCCAGTAAAAGATTTAGTTAAAGGTTTTTAATCTTCTTGGTAAGAACCATTTCAGTGGAGGTGAAGGGAAAGAAGCTGGACTGCAAAGGTTGAGTAAATTGGAGGAGAGAAAATTGAGACAGTGTGTGAACGTGATTCTTTTGAAAAGGTTGTTTGAAAGGAGAAGGTGGGGCAGTAGCTGAAAGCAGATGGGAATGTCAGGGAAAATTTTTAACAGTTCAAGTAATTTGATTACGTTGAAATGCTTATGAAAAGGAGTCAATAGAGAGCAAGAGAAGAGAGTCACTGAGGTGGTGGGGGAAGGACATATCCAGGAAACAGAATTTCTGTTACCACAGAAAGGAAGGAAGGAAATGGCTACAGTTGCAGGTCAATCTCTATGTGCGTGCAGAAAACTGAGGACGTTCCCATCTGATTGATGTCCCCTACCCCTCTTCCTCCTCCTCTCTATTTTCCTTCTTCATTGCTGTGAATTAGTAGTCAGACTGCTCTGTTAGGAATGGACAGGGAAATGATAAAGTAGGTGTTTGAAGAAAGTGAAAATAAGGGTAAGAGTTCAGCCAGGAAACATGGAAGCTTCCTAGTAGCATAGGAGGGACCTGTTGAGGTTGGAGATCATGCATTTTATTACTGTGACACCATTCTGCCCATTTCTGTGATATTTGTTCAGCAGCCTGGTGTAGGCATGGAGAAGATGCTTTTCCAGGGCTAGTGTTCCGCTAGACACCTGGGATGGAAGTGTGACAGAGAAAAAGAATGAGTATAATGGCCAGAGATTGGTTGAAGTGTTGGATTTCTGGTTTGAGAAGGATACGAAGAGCAGGAAGGAGCTGATAATTTGGTTTAAAAAATTTTCCTCTGCATCCTGAATTGGAATCTTTCTGACTTTTTAGTCATTTCCTGCTTACTATATTGATTCAGAGTTCATATGTAAATTTTAAGTAGATCAACAGAAAGCTTTAGGGTTCTAAGTAAATAGCTTTTAGCAAAATTGCATGAGACCATTTGGGTATACATATTCCAACCTCATATTTTTCTGTTTTTTTGATGAATGTGCTATCCTAGAGAGAATCAGATTTTGTTGAAGTCAACATATTTGTGGCATGATGAAAGTGGTTAGGAATTGGAAATCCTAGATTCTAAGCCTATTTCTGCCAACAGTGAGCTCTGTGACCTCAGAGAAATCTTTTTAATTCTCTGGGCCTCAGTTTCTTCCTTTTAAATGAAGGGTTTGGTGTAGATTCTCTAAACTTTCTTTCCAGCTCTAACATGCCTGAAGTTCATGGATGTGTGCAATTCTTTGACTCCATCTGTGGTTTCCAGTGAAGAGAGAGCAATTGTTTTTAAAAACAGTATATGTTTATCCTACTGTAAGGATATTTCCAAATGAAGATCAATGAAGCTCAAATGTCTCTTGGCTATACCATTCCACTGGTCAGGCTCATTCCTCCAAGTTTTTAAGCTTAGGCAAAACAGATGATAGTGATAAACATGGTTTAGGTCCATAGCAGAAAATTAAAGACTTCCATAGACTTAGAGAAAAATATTATGACACTTACACTTCTCAGGGAATATGATCTTTATTTAAAAGAGAAAGATTTATTGACTTTCTATCCTGCAGCTGCAATTCACTTCTAATTTACCAGTTGGATAGGAAATCTAACTGTTGAATTTTTGGTTTGGGAGAGTTTAGTTCTAAACCTTGAATTCAGTGTGGGGGTTTCAAGGCCTGTGTCTTTGTTAGTCACAAAAATTTAACTCCATTTAGATTGGTGAGCTCTTGAATCATTGATATCATAGTGTAAATGAAAATTAAAACCAACTAAAATCCATTGAAGCAAGAAAAAAATAGCAGTATGAACCTTGGCTGGCAGACTAGTCTCTTCTGTTGTTCAATCTCTCATGAATGTTCATTGGTAGATGAAAATTGCAAGGGATGATATAAACTGATGCATCTGTTTGAAATAACATATCTAATCTTCTGCTCCAGAAGATGTTCACAGGGTTTGACAGCAAACTCTAATACATATTCATAACCAATGCACTTTTTGACCAAGGGAAATGGAGGCAAGTGCAACAGAATGAAGTGTGAGGAAGCAGCATGCCAATTTTAAATTTAATTATAGAGATGGGGGGAAGGATGCACTGAGATAGTGTATCTTCATCCAGCTGTCATGGAGCATTACCCAAAAATCATGCTACATATTTGACAGAAGAAATATTATTTTTGGATAAGTACTTGATAAAGCCAGCAGATTCTCGGGAAAACAAGATTCTGAGATCCTATTAGAAACTGGTTTTTTTTATATAGAGAAAAAGAAGCACTGCAGAATTTTAATCATCTAAAAAAATTTTTTTTTCAGACTTAAAAAGATTTCTGGTCCACACAATATTTCAGTTCATGGAATGTTTAAGTCCTAAATTCAGTTTGAAATCAGGAAAAGCAATAATTAGTGTGACTCTTGTGATTTTTTAACTTTTGGTAACCTAGAGCCATGTGTCATTCAATGTGATCAGCATCCCTGGGCTCCCCACTCTAATGTAAGTACTCGAAAAGCATAGACTTCAACTACCTTGTTCAGAGCTGGTGCTGAGGGCTTAGAATAGTGTTTGGCATGGAGAAGGCACTTAATAAGTGTTTGTTGAATGAATGAATAAATAAATCTACCTCATGATACCTTGATGATATACATGTTCAATATATATTTTTATTAATAAATAGATCAATTGATGGAAATACTTCTCTAAGTGGTTTACAACTTGCCACTTGATATTAATTTTCAGAATCTAAAAGTAAATACTCAACAATGGATAAAGGCAGTGACACTTGGGTCAGTGACATGTTAACCCCCTATCAGCTTTGACAAAGGAGAAAATACCTAGATTTCTGACTAAATTGGATTGTGCTCTCTCTGTAATGTTAAAGTAGGACTTGTATTCTTGTCTTGGGAAAGTCCCTGTTTACAGAGTAGGAAAAAAAAAGAAAATTTTCCCCCTCATTTCATTATAAAATATTGCTATAGGAAAAAGTTAAGGAAAAAACAAAGATAAACAACATTTCTAAGAGTCGGCAGATTTGGAAAGATTTGTGTCTGCTTTGGGAATGTTTGAACTGTTTTGCCAGCAAGTATGTCAATGTTCAGCCTTACTAGAACTATTTTTTAGAAACCAGTTGGTGACTCTTAAGAAGAATGAGAATACCCCAGCTTGGTGAGGTATAGGCAGTCTCATACTTTGTTAATGGAAATGTAAATTTGTTGAGTCTTCTGGAGGAAGATTTGGCAAAATATATCAAAAACTTGTGCAAATTCTTTGACTCAGCAATTCTGCTTCTAGGGAATTTCCCTCAGGAAATAATTGGACAAACAAGCAAAGATGTATGTGCAGGAATGTTTGTTGCAGGGTTGTTTATATGAAACGGGAACGCACTGGGAACAATTGAAGTTTTTATTAACAGGGGTTATAAGTTTTATGACTTTCCATAGAATATTGCGTGGCCATTAAAATGATGTTAAAGACCAATATATATTATACAAGGCATAGCTTCATGGTATGATGTAAAATGGAAAAAGCAGCACACAAGGGTATGTAAATCATGACACCATTTGGTAAATAATGCACAGGTATTTCTGTTTCTGCGTAGGAACAAGTCTGGTAGGCTGTTGGCATTACGGAGGATTTTAATTTTTGGCTTATCTATATTTTATCTTTTCTATAGTAAACAAGGATTATTTTATGCAAAAAATAAATAATTTTAAAATGTGTTGGCACACTCATATATTGCTAATTGAAAGTACTTGATCTCTTCTTGGTGAAAAAAAGGGCTGTCAAGTTTCTTAGAAAGGGTATATTTTCAGAATTTTGCACTTAGCCTTAGTGCTCAGTTTTTATATAAGTTACAGTGAAATCCAAATCTTAACAAAGCTCAAAAGCTGAAGAGAATGTAACAGAGTTCATGCTTTTTTTTTTTTTTCTTAAAGACAGCTCTCAAGAACTGACTGTAGCTGCAGAAAATGCTTTCTAGGCAAAAGGAGATGATTTTTAGAATATTCTTTGAAAGGGATACAGGAAGACAGGAAGATTTTCTAAAGATCTAAAGTCGTGCTTGCTGAGATAATCAGCCAGACATTCTGAGTATATTAGCTTCCTTGCAAGAACAATGAGAGGCCATAGCTGGTTATTTTCTTACTCATAGTTACATAGACATAGCAAAATAAATTTGTTAACATCATCTTGGGAAGAGCTGAATGAGAATACGTTTTCTAATGGACCATTCACCCTTCAATTTTATTAGAAAAGGAGTTCTAATAGATGCAGGAGTACTAATTATTACTCAAAAAGACCAGACAGAGAATCATGACTAATAGGAGTGAAAGGGTATACTTTAAAACATTATGAGGTAGTTTTTATTTGGAAGGCCTACATTCAAATGAGAACAAATTGTCTATGGAAGAAGGTTTTGTTAAAGCCATACTAATTAAATTTTCAGTTGAAGGGACTGAGAATTATTTTTTGCTCCATGTTTTATAATGAAATCCAATATCATAAATTCTTAATATTTCACTAGCTAGACTAAATATATGCTTGTGAATTTAACTTTGTGTGGATGTGTCTTCAACACTTATAAATATTGTTTGAATAAAATTGTTTAATGTGGGACTTCCCTGGTACATATTTATTTAGAATGAAGGATTTTCATGGTAAAACCATGGTTTTATTTTAAAACTAAAAGCAAAAAAAGCTAGTGAGTGAACAATTAGCAATAGAATTGCCAAGTATGTCATACAATTGTGCTTCTCTGTCACATTCCATAAATTGGAAGTATTTCTCAAATTTTCCCCCGGTGCATATTGGCATTATCAATGTGCAGAAAATTATAAAGTTGATCGTATATGTTACTTTGGGGAAGAAAATTTATTTTCTTCTTTGTTTATGGTCTATTTGCCATTCCATATTCTAGAATGTAAAAAAGAAATTATCTTGGTATTTGTCAGTCAGAACAGTTTCTTGTTCGTAGAAATAAAAATAAGTTACAAACTTATAGGAAGAAAATAAGGTTTGGCTTTAAAGTACTTTTTGTTAAAGGGATAATGATATGGATTTGAGAGGCTGACTGATGTCATTACATAATAGTTTAAAATACAAGATCAACTTGACTTAGCTTTCAGAAACAGTTTGCAGTTTGGGCTCAAATGGAGTGTTTTTAAGATCAGGTTTCTTTCTGTACTCAAAATCTGGGTCACTGTAAAATTTCCATCATCTAAACTTTTTAGTCTAAAAATAATTTAACAAAGATAAGAATGATGGACTTCTGAGTAGTTCAAATGGCTAGATACCAATTATTTCTCAGAAAGTTAATTTAATTAATTAAAAGCTTAGAATAACTTCTATTAAACACTTGATTACTTAGTTCTCACAAACGTGGTATCTCAGTTAACCGTTTTTATTAAGACTTTATATTTTTAGAGCAGTTTTAGGTTCACAACAAAATTAAGGGGAATGTACAGAGATTACTCATATACCCCTTACCCTGAAACATGCATACCCTCCCCCATTATCCGCATCCCCACCAGAGTAGTACACTTGTTACAACTCATAAATCTACTTTGATACATCATACTCACCCAAAGTCCACAGTCTGCATTAAGGTTCACCCTTGGTGTTGTACGTTCTATGGGTTTGGACGAATGTATCACGACATGTATGCGTTAATGTGGTTCCACACAGAGTAGTTTCACTGCCCTGAAAATTCTCTGTGCTCTGCCTATTCATCGTCCTCTGCTTCTCTAATCCCTGGCAACCACTGATCTTTTTACTGTCTCCATAATTGTGCCTTTTCCAGAATGTCATGTAGTTGGAATCATACAGTGTGTAACCTTTTCAGATTGGCTTCTTTCAGTTAGTAACATGCATTTAAGTTTGCTCCATGTCTTTTCATGGCTTGAGAACTATTTTTTTTTTTTCGGTACGCGGGCCTCTCACTGCTGTGGCCTCTCCCGTTGCGGAGCACAGGCTCCGGACGCACAGGCTCAGCAGCCATGGCTCACGGGCCTAGACGCTCTGCGGCATGTGGGATCTTCCCGGACCGGGGCACGAACCCGTGTCCCCTGCATCGGCAGGCGGATTCTCAACCACTGCGCCACCAGGGAAGCCCGAGAGCTCATTTCTTTTTAGCACTGAATACTGTTCTATTCTGTAGATGTACTATAGTTTATTTATCTATTCACCTATGAAGTACCTCTTGGTTGCTTCCAAGTATTGGCAAATATGAATAAAGCTGCTATAAAGATCAGTGTGCAGGCTTTCGTGTGGATATTAGTTTTTAAATCCTTTGAGTAAATCCTAAGGAGTGTGACATATGGTAAGAGTATGTTTAATTTTGTAAGAAACTTCTAACCTCTCTTCCAAAGTGGCTCTATGATTTTACATTGCCACCAGCAACGTATGAGAATTCCTGTTACTTTACATCTGTGTCAGCATTTACTGTTGTTAGTGTTCCAGATTTTGGCCATTCTAACAGGTATGTAGTGATATATCACTGTTGTTTTTATTTCCATTTCCCCGATGACATATGATATGGAACATCCTTTCATATGCTTATTTGCCATCTGTATATGTTCTTTGGTGAGGTGTCCTTGGCCCAGTTTTAACTGGATTATTTGTTTTCTTATTGTTGAACTTTAAGAATTCTTTGTATATGTTGGATGAATTATTTATCAGATGTATCTTTTGAAAATACTTCCCTGTCTATGGCTTGTCTACTAATTCTCTTGAAATTGTTTTTCATGAGAAGGTTTAAATTTTAATGAAATCCAGATTATGAATTCTTTCTTTCATGGATTGTGCCTTTGGTGTTGCATCTAAACACAAACCTAAATGACCAAACTCAAGGTCATTTAGGTTTGTTTCTATGTTATCTTCTAGGAGTTTTATAGTTTTGTGTTTTACATTTAGGTCTGTGATCCATTTTGAGTTAATCTTTGTGAATGGTATAAGGTCTGTGTCTAGATTCATTTTTTTGCTACGTGGATGTCCAGTTATTCCAGCACCATTTGTTGAAGATTTCACCTTTTCTCCATTGTATTGCTTTTGGTCCTTTGTCAAAGATCAGTTGACTGTGTTTATATGGGTCTGTTTCTGGGCTCTCTATTCTGTTTCATTGATCTGGTTCTATATTCTTATGCCAATACCACAGTGTCTGGGTTACTGCAGTTGTATAATAAATCTTGAAGTTGGGTAGAGTCACGCTTCCAACTTTGTTCTTGTCGTTCACATTGTGTTAGCTGATCTCAGTCTTTGGACTCACCATATAAATTTGGAGTCAGTTTTTCAATATCCACAAAATAACTTGCTAAGACTTTTATTGGAATTGCATGGAGTCTATAGATTATCTTGGGAAGAACTGAGATCTTGACAATACTGAGTCTTCCTCTCTATGAACATGGAATATCTCTCCAATAATTTAGTTCTTGACTTTGCTGATAGGAATTTTGTAGTTTTCCTCATATAGATCTCATACACACTTTGTTAGATTTATATGTATTTCATTTTTGAGGGTGCTAATGTAAAATTATATTATGGTTTTAATATCAAATTCTTCTCGTTCATTGCTGGTATATAGGAAAGCTACTGACTTTTGTATATTAATCTTGTATCCTGTAATCTTTTTATCATCGCTTCTTAGTTGCAGGAGCTTTTTTGTTGATTCTTTCAGATTTTCTACATAGATGATCATGTCATCTGTGAACAAAGACAGTTTTATTTTTCTTCCCAATCATTATAATTTTACTTCCCTTTCTTGTCTCATTGCATTAAGTAGAGCTTCCAATATTATGTTGAAAAGCAATGGTGAGAGGAAGACATGCTTGCCTTGTACCTGATCCTTAGTAGGAATGCTGCAAGTTTCACCATTAAGTATGATGTTAGCTGTATGTTTTTGGCAGATATTCTTTACGAAGTTGAGGAAGTTTCCTTCTATTCTTAGTGTACTGAGAGTTTTTATCATGAATGGGTGTTGAATTTTGTCAAATGATTTTTCTGCATTTACTGATATGTCATTTAACCTTCATAATCATTTTCTTGAGACTGATATTTTGCTATGTCCACTTTACAGATGGGAGAATTAAGCCTCAACAGTGAAGTAACTTGCCAGTAGTTCCCACAGTCTCTGGTGGAACCAGGATTAAACCTACAATTGTTTGACCTGCTCTACAATATGCTGCCTCCCTGTGCTTACTGTCAATTCTGACTCTTTGGCTCTGAGGTAGTAGAAAAATAGATTCTCTCATCATGAAGCTCACTGAACTAAACAGCCTATCAATATTAAGTTATATACTTATTTGAAATACAGATGCTTCTCATTATTCACATATTCTGTATTTGTAAATTTGCCTACTTGATAAAATTTATTTGTAACCCCCAAGTCAGTACTTAAGGCACCTTCATGGTCATTCACACACATGTACAGAGTGGCAAAAAGTTGCAGTCTTCCAGTGTGCCGGTTCAATGCTGAGGTCAAACTCAGTGACACCCTGCCTTCTTATTCCAGCTCTCATACTATAAACAAGTGTCCTATTTGTGCTCCACTTGGTGCCAAGTTTTTGCATTTTGTGCTTTTTTCGGTGATTTCACTGTTTAAAATGACTCCCCAAGTGTAGTGTAAAGTTCTGTTTAAGTGCAAGAAGGCTGTGCTGTGCCTTATGGAGAAAATACGTGTGTTAGATAAGCTTCACTCAGTCTTGACTTATAGTAATGTTGGCCATGAATTCACTGTTAATGAATTAACAACATATATTAAAATGTCTTTCAGTGGAAACAGACATAAAACAGAATTATGAATTGATGATGAAAATATTGTGACCAGAGGCTCACAGAAACCTAATGTTGTATTTCCCATAAAAGCCATGGTTCAGTATCTGCTAATTTAGTGTTTGCAAAGGCTTTATAGAACATAACTACCACGAATAATGAAAATCAACTTATAAGGTTTCACTATCTTTGAAATGGTGTGTTCATAGAGGTGACTTCTTGCCCTTGGATTAAAGTGTCACTGTGATATCATTTTACTGGCTATGCTAAACTCTCTTCAGGGATTCACCCATTTTCTCTAAACCACTGTATTTGTTTCCTATTGATGCTATAACAAGTTACCACAAACTTAGTAGCATAAACCTCACAGATGTATCATTTTACAGTTCTACAGCTCAGAATTCTAAAATGGGTTTTACAGGGCTAAAATCAATGTGTTGTCAAGATGGTCTTCCTTCTGGAGCCTCTAGGGGGTAATCTCTTTCCTTACCTTGTCCAGCTTCTAGAGGTCACCTGCAGTCCTTGGTTCATAGCCCTGTATCACTCTGACCTCTGCATCCATCATCATATCAAACCTCTGACTCTCCCATCTCACTCTGTCAGTTATAAGGACATCTGTGATTGAGGATGTCAGCTTGTAGGTCTGTCAGTTTGTCTTTCTGACTTACTTCACTCTGTATGACAGAATCTAGGTCCATCCACCTCACTACAAATAACTCAATTTCGTTTCCTTTTATGGCTGAGTAATATTCCATTGTATATATGTGCCACATCTTCTTTACCCATTCATCTGTTGATGGACACTTAGGTTGCTTCCATGTCCTGGCCATCGTAAATAGAGCTGCAATGAACATTTTGGTACATGACTCTTTTTGAATTATGGTTTTCTCAGGGTATATGCCCAGTAGTGGGATTGCGGGGTCGTATGGTAGTTCTATTTGTAGTTTTTTAAGGAACCTCCATACTGTTCTCCATAGTGGCTGTATCAATTTACATTCCCACCAGCAGTGCAAGAGTGTTCCCTTTTCTCCACACCCTCTCCAGCATTTATTGTTTCTAGAGTTTTTGATGATGGCCATTCTGACCGGTGTGAGATGATATCTCATTGTAGTTTTGATTTACATTTCTCTAATGATTAATGATGTTGAGCATTCTTTCATGTGTTTGTTGGCAATCTGTATATCTTCTTTGGAGAAATGTCTATTTAGTTCTTCTGCCCATTTTTGGATTGGGTTGTTTGTTTTTTTGTTATTGAGCTGCATGAGTTGCTTATAAATATAGGATATTAATCCTTTGTCAGTTGCTTCATTTGCAAATATTTTCTCCCATTCTGAGGGTTGTCTTTTGGTCTTGTGTATGGTATCCTTTGCTGTGCAAAAGCTTTTAAGTTTCATTAGATCCCATTTGTTTATTTTTGTTTTTATTTCCATTTCTCTAGGAGATGGGTCAAAAAGGATCTTGCTGTGATTGATGTCATAGAGTGTTCTGCCTATGTTTTCCTCTAAGAGTTTGATAGTGTCTGGCCTTACATTTAGGTCTTTAACCCATTTTGAGTTTATTTTTGTGTATGGTGTTAGGGAGTGTTCTAATTTCATACTTCTACAGGTAGCTGTCCAGTTTTCCCAGCACCACTTATTGAAGAGGCTGTCTTTTCTCCACTGTGTTTCCTTCCCTCCTTTATCAAAGATAAGGTGACCATATGTGTGTGGGTTTATCTCTGGGCTTTCTATCCTGTTCCATTGATCTATATTTCTGTCTTTGTGCCAGTACCATACTGTCTTGATTACTGTAGCCTTGTAGTATAGTCTGAAGTCAGGGAGCCTGATTCCTTCAGCTCCGTTTTACGTTCTCAAGATTGCTTTGGCTATTCGGGGTCTTTTGTGTTTCCATACAAATTGTGAAATTCTTTGTTCTAGTTCTGTAAAAAATGCCAGTGGTAATTTGATAGGGATTGCATTGAATCTGTAGATTGCTTTGGGTAATAGAGTCATTTTCACTATGTTGATTTTTCCAATCCATGAACATGGTATATTTCTCCACCTATTTGTGTCATCTTTAATTTCTTTCATCAGTGTCTTATAGTTTTCTGCATACAAGTCTTTTGTCTTCTTAGGTAGGTTTATTCCTAGATATTTTATGCTTCTTGTTGCAATGGTAAATGGGAGTGTTTTCTTAATTTCACTCTCAGATTTTTCATCATTAGTGTATAAGAATGCCAGAGATTTCTGTGCATTAATTTTGTATCCTGCTACTTTACCAAATTCATTGATTAGCTCTAGTAGTTTTCTGGTAGCATCCTTAGGATTCTCTATGTATAGTATCATGTCATCTGCAAACAGTGACAGCTTTACTTCTTCTTTTCCTATTTGGATTCCTTTTATTTCTTTTTTTTCTCTGACTGCTGTGGCTAGAACTTCCAAAACTACGTTGAATAAGAGTGGTGAGAGTGGGCAACCTTGTCTTGTTCCTGATCTTAGTGGAAATGGTTTCAGTTTTTCACCATTGAGAACAATGTTGGCTGTGGGTTTGTCATATATGGCCTTTATTATGTTGAGGAAAGTTCCCTCTATGCCTACTTTCTGCAGGGTTTTTATCATAAATGGGTGTTGAATTTTGTCAAAAGCTTTCTCTGCATGTACTGAGATGATCATATGGTTTTTCTTCTTCAGTTTGTTGATATGGTGTATCACGTTGATTGATTTGCGTATATTGAAGAATCCTTGCCTTCCTGGAATAAACCCCACTTGATCGTGGTGTATGATCCTTTTAATGTGCTGTTGGATTCTGTTTGCTAGTATTTGATGAGGATTTTTGCATCTATGTTCATCAGTGATATTGGCCTGTAGTTTTCTTTCTTTGTGACGTCTTTGACTGGTTTTGGTATCAGGGTGATGGTGGCCTCATAGAATGAGTTTGGGAGTGTTCCTCCGTCTGCTATCTTTTGGAAGAGTTTGAGAAGGATAGGTGTTAGCTCTTCTCTAAATGTTTGATAGAATTCGCCTGTGAAGCCATCTGGTCCTGGGCTTTTGTTTGTTGGAAGATTTTTAATCACAGTTTCAATTTCAGTGCTTATGATTGGTCTGTTTATATTTTCTATTTCTTCCTGGTTCAGTCTTGGCACGTTGTGCATTTCTAAGAATTTGTCCATTTCTTCCAGGTTGTCCATTTTATTGGCATACAGTTGCTTGTAGTAATCTCTCATAATCTTTTGTATTTCTGCAGTGTCAGTTGTTACATCTCCTTTTTCATTTCTAATTCTATAGATTTGAGTCTTCTCCCTTTTTTTCTTGATGAGTCTGGCTAATGGTTTATCAATATTATTTATCT
The DNA here is from genome assembly GCF_026419965.1 of Kogia breviceps. NCBI lineage: Eukaryota > Metazoa > Chordata > Mammalia > Artiodactyla > Physeteridae > Kogia > Kogia breviceps. The sequence continues at coordinate 51,759,901 of NC_081314.1, read as the reverse complement.
TCTCAAAGAACCAGCTTTTAGTTTTATTGATCTTTGCTATCGTTTCCTTCATTTCTTTTTCATTTATTTCTGATCTGATCTTTATGATTTCTTTCCTTCTGTTAAATTTGTTGGTTTTTTGTTCTTCTTTCTCTAATTGCTTTAGGTGCAAAGTTAGGTTGTTTATTCGAGATGTTTCCTGTTTCTTAAGGTATGATTGTATTGCTATAAAGTTCTCTCTTAGAACTGCTTTTGCTGTATCCCATAGGTTATGGGTCGTCGTGTCTCCATTGTCATTTGTTTCTAAGTACTTTTTGATTTCCTCTTTGATTTCTTCATTGATCACTTCATTATTAAGTAGTGCATTGTTTAGCCTCCATGTGTTTGTATTTTTTACAGATCTTTTCCTGTAATTGATATCTAGTCTCATAGCATTGTGGTTGGAAAAGATACTTGATACAATTTCAATTTTCTTAAATTTACCAAGGCTTGATTTGCGACCCAATATATGATCTATCCCAGAGAATGTTCCATGAGCACTTGAGAAAAATGTGTATTGTGTTATTTTTGGATGGAATGTCCTATAAATATCAATTAAGTCCATCTTGTGTAATGTATCATTTAAAGCTTGTGTTTCCTTATTTATTTTCATTTTGGATGATCTGTCCATTGGTGAAAGCGGGGTGTTAAAGTCCCCTACTATGATTGTGTTACTGCCGATTTCCCCTTTTATGGCTGTTAGTATTTGCCTTATGTATTGAGGTGCTCCTATGTTGGGTGCATAAATATTTACAATTGTTATATCTTCTTCATGGATCGATCCCTTGATCATTATGTAGTGTCCTTCTTTGTCTCTTGTAATAGTTTTTATTGTAAAGTCTATTTTATCTGATATGAGAATTGCTACTCCAGCTTTCTTCTGATTTCCATTTGCATGGAATATCTTTTTCCATCCCCTCACTTTCAGTCTGTATGTGTCCCTAGGTCTGAAGTGGGTCTCTTGTAGACAGCATATATATGGGTCTTGTTTTTGTATCCATTCAGCCATTCTGTGTCTTTTGGTGGGAGCATTTAATCCATTTACATTTAAGGTAATTATCGATATGTATGTTCCTATTACCATTTACTTAATTGTTTCGGGTTTGTTCTTATAGGTCTTTTCCGTCTCTTGTGTTTCTTGCTTAGAGAAGTTCCTTTAGCATTTGTTGTAAAGCTGGTTTGGTGGTGTTGAACTCTCTTAGCTTTTGCTTGTCTGTAAAGCCTTTAATTTCTCCATCAAATCTGAATGAGATCCTTGCTGGGTAGAGTAATCTTGGTTGTAGGTTTTTCTCCTTCATCACTTTAAAAAAGTCCTGCCACTCCCTTCTGGCTTGCAGAGTTTCTGCTGAAAGATCAGATGTTAACCTTTTGGGGATTCCCTTGTGTGTTATTTGTTGTTTTTCCCTTGCTGCTTTTAATATGTTTTCTTTGTATTTAATTTTTGACAGTTTGATTATTATGTGTCTTGGCGTGTTTATCCTTGGGTTTATCCTGTATGGGACTCTCTGTGCTTCCTGGACTTGATTGACTATTTCCTTTCCTATATTAGGGAAGTTTTCAACTATAATCTTTTCAAATATTTTCTCAGTCCCTTTCTTTTTCTCTTCTTCTTCTGGGACCCCTATAATTCGAATGTTGGTGCGTTTAATGTTGTCCCAGAGGTCTCTGAGACTCTGCTCAGTTCTTTTCATTCTTTTTTCTTTATTCTGCTCTGCAGTAGTTATTTCCACTATTTTATCTTCCAGGTCACTTATCCGTTCTTCTGCCTCAGTTATTCTGCTATTGATCCCATCTAGAGTATTTTTCATTTCATTTATTGTGTTGCTCATCGTTGCTTGCTTCCTCTTTATTTCTTCTAGGCCCTAGTTAACCGTTTCTTGCAATTTGTCTATTCTATTTCCAAGATTTTGAATCATCTTTACTATCATTATTCTGAATTCTTTTTCAGGTAGACTGCCTATTTCCTCTTCATTTGTTAGGTCTGGTGTGTTTTTATCTTGCTCCTTCATCTGCTGTGTGTTTTTCTGTCTTCTCATTTGGCTTATCTTACTGTGTTTGGGGTCTCCTTTTTGCTGGCTGCAGGTTCATAGTTCCCGTTGTTTTTGGTGTCTGTCCCCAGTGGCTAAAGTTGGTTCAGTGGTTTGTGTAGGCTTCCTGGTGGAGGGGACTAGTGCCTGTGTTCTGGTGGATGAGGCTGGATCTTGTCTTTCTGGTCGGCAGGTCCACGTCTGGTGGTGTGCTTTGGGGTGTCTGGGGCCTTATTATGATTTTAGGCAGCCTCTATGCTAATTGATGGGGTTGTGTTCTTGTTTTGCTAGTTGTTTGGCATAGGGTGTCTAGCACTGTAGCTTGTTGGTCATTGAGTGAAGCTGGGTGTTGGTGTTGAGATGGAGATCTCTGGGAAATTTTCACACTTTGATATTATGTGGAGCTGGGAGCTCTCTTGTGGACCAGTGTCCTGAAGTTGGCTCTCCCACCTCAGAGGCACAGCACTGACTCCTGGCTTCAGAACCAAGAGGCTTTCACCCACATGGCTCAGAATAAAAGGGAGAAAAAGTAGAAAGAAAGAAAGAGAGAGAGAGAAAGAAAGGAGGGAGGGAGGAAGGAAAGAAAGAAAAGGAAGGAAGGAAGGAAGAAGATAAAATAAAATAAAGTAAGATAAAATAAAGTAATTAAAATAAAAAATAATTATTAAGAAAAAAGTTTTTTTTAAAGTTAAAAAAAAAAAAAAAAACAACGGGCAGACAGAACCCTAGGACAAATGGTGAAAGCAAAACTATACAGATGAAGTCTCACACAGAAGCATACACATACACACTCACAAAAAGAGGAAAAGGGGAAAAAATAATATATCTTGCTCTCAAAGTTCACCTCCTCAATTTGGGATGATTCGTTGTCTCTTCAGGTTTTCCACTGATGCAGGGTGCATCAGATTGATTGTAGAGATTTAATCCGCTGCTCCTGAGGCTGCTGGGAGAGATTTCCCTTTCTCTTCTTAGGTCGCAGGAGGGCATCTGTTCTTCGCTCAGACAGGACGGGGTTAAAGGAGCAGCTGATTCGGTGGGTCTGGCTCACTCAGGCCAGGGAGAGGGAGGGGCATGGGGTGTGGGGGGAGCCTGCGGCGGCAGAGGCCGGCGTGACGTTGCACCAGCGTGAGTCGCGCCGTGCGTTCTCCCGGGGAAGTAGTCCCTGGATCACGGGACCCTGTTAGTGGCGGGCTGCACAGGCTCCCGAGAAGGGAGGTGTTTATAGTGACCTGTGTTCACACACAGGCTTCTTGGTGGCTGCAGCAGCGGCCTTAGCGACTCATGCCCGTCTCTGGAGCTCCTTTAAGCAGTGCTCTTAATCCCCTCTCCTCGCACACCAGGAAACAAAGAGGGAAGAAAAAGTCTCTGGCCTCTTCGGCAGCTCCAGACCTTTTCCCGGACTCCCTCCCGGCTAGCCGTGGCGCACTAGCCGCCTTCAGGCTGTGTTCACGCCGCCAACCCCAGTCCTCTCCCGGCTTCTGATCGAAGCCCGAGCCTCAGCTCCCAGCCCTGCCCATCCCGGCGGGTGAGCAGCAAGCTTCTCGGGCTGGTGAGTACTGGTTGGCACTGATCCTCTGTGCAGGAATCTCTCCGCTTTGCCTTCCGCACCCTGTTACTGCGCTCTCCTCCGCGGCTCCGAAGCTTCCCCCCTCCACCACCCGCAGTCTCGGCCCGCGAAGGGGCTTCTAGTGTGTGGGAACCTTTCCTCCTTCACAGCTCCCTCCCAGTGGTGCAGGTTCTGTCCCTATTCTTTTGTCTCTGTTTATTCTTTTTTCTTTTGCCCTACCCAGGTACATGGGTAGTTTCTTGCCTTTTGGGAGATCTGAGGTCTTCTGCCAGCGTTCAGTGGGTGTTCTATAGGAGCAGTTCCACGTGTAGATGTATTTCTGATGTATTTGTGGGGAGGAAGGTGATCTCTGCGTCTTACTCTTCCGCCATCTTCCCAGCTCCCCCCTCCTTTATTCTGTTAATGTGGTGTATTACATTAGTTGATATTTGTATGTGTTAAACTAACCTGGTATTCCTGGTGTTGAGAGGAAGAAAATTTCCTCTACCCTTCTAGGTTGGTCCAATAATTAAATTGAAATGAGACAGATTAACAGGGGAAATCAAACAAAAGTCTAATAACATATATATATGGAAGGGACCCAGGAAACTCACCAAAGTGTCCAAAGTCTTCACCTTAAATATCATCTTTAGAAAAGACAAAAGAGGGTGTTGGTATGGTGGTTTGGGATTTCAAAGGGGTTGAAGGCAATTTACATGACGATGGAAAAGCAAATATTTGGTACACAAATATTTCCTGGGCCACACAGAGATTCTGGGACTCAGAGTGGACTCTAGACCCTGAGTTTCTGCCATCATATCTAGTCCATGGTCTTTGCAGATATCTCTGGTGATAACTCTATTCTAGGAACAGGCCCTTTATCCAAATTCTTCAGGCAGCTAGGGGGGAAGTAAAAAGAAAAACTTCCTGAGTCTTCTGTTTCTTAAAAATAATCAACCTAAATTAATCCTCATGCCAAAGAGACACATTTTGAGGTGGCAAATTTTGTTTCCCTACACTGGTATAAATATTACTTGGTCATGGTGTGTAATCGTTTTTTATGTTGCTAGATTCTCTTTGATAGTATTTAGCTGAAGATTTTTACATCTATATTTATTAGGAATATTGGTCTGCAGTTTTCTTGTGATGTCTTTGTGTGGTTTTGGTATTAGGAAATGCCTCATAAAATGATTTGGAAAATGGTCCCTCCATTTCTAGTTTTTGGAAGAGTTTGGGAAAGATTGGGGTTAATTCTTTAAATGTTTGATAGAACTTATTAATGAAAAGCTATCCAGGCCTGGGATTTTCTTTGTGGGAAATTTTTTTGATTACAAATTCAATATTTCTATTTATTATATGTCTGCTGAGATTTTCTATTTCTTCTTGAGTTAGTTTAGGTAATTTTGTGTTTCTAGACATTTGTACACTTCATTTCAGTTATCTAATTTGTTGGCTTACAGTTGGTCATGGTATTCTCTTATAATCCTTTTCTTAATTTCTGTAAGGTTGTTGGTAATATCTACTCTTTTATTTCTGGATTTAGTAATGTGTATCTTCTCTCTTTTGGGGGGATTTAGTCTAGCTAAAGTTTTATCAATTTTATTTACAAATGTATTTACCCTTTCTTAAATAGTTTTTAGGATTTTATTTGACTTAGGAAGGCTACTTACAGAATTTTTGTCAATTTATTTCTGTGAAAGCCTCTGCTTGCCTCATAAAACATGGTTTGTAAAGTTTCTGTATGGTTGTGTGATGCTGTGGCCCTCTATGTCTTTGTCTTTCCTGTGATTAGTTGCCTAGTCTCCCATGGGTGGAAGTTGGGGGTCTGTGAAGTAGGGATAGGGAAGAAAGTGTGTTCAAATGGGAAAGTTTTTATCTTGCCTAGAATACTTGGTTAGAATAAAGCACATTTGTGCCACCATGCTATACTTCTGTAATACATTAAGGACCCTCAGGTGAAAATGTCTGATTTGGTGCTAAGATTTGCATGTCTGCTTTTCATATTGTTTTCACTAAATCCATCAGAAATATTTTCTGATTTTCTACTTTGCTACTTTAGATAGCGGTGGCTTTTACAAGAAAAGAGATTTGTTTCTATGATCTGCTGTCCAAAGAAGAACTTCCTTGTCAATATAAACTCCAAGGCCTGAAAGGAACACCAGTTTGCATGGATTATTGGTATGACCCTTCTGATGCCAATGAGTCAATTCTTTCTCTTGGGGACATAACCGGAAAGGTAAGAGAGGGAAAGATAAGGTTGAACACTATGGATTTAATCATCAAAGCTTAGCTCAAAATAGAAATAGAGTATGATGAATGTGACCCCCTAATTGAACTACTTTACAGATTACAAGGCCACACACCTTGGACATGAAAAAGATGGTTTAGGTCATAATTTCTCTCCTTGCATAGGAAAACCAATCTTCCCTGTGGTTTTCTTGCCTGTGTATAACTTTTTCACCATAGGATGCTTGATCTATTAGACCCCAATATTAACAAACATTTAATATTAAATGACTAAAATTATCTCTAATAATTCTTTCAAATTGATTGTTCACATTTTCATTTATAAGATTTCAGGCTTCTCAGTAGCAAGCTCCTGGGAAATGCTTATTTCCTGTCTCATGTGACAAAGGAATAGGTGCATTAGAGAGAGCAGCACTGAACCCCAGACACTGCATACAATGATTTCTGTCTTCCCATCAAATTCCACCCGACCTCTGAAAAATGAATTCTTACTGAATGACAGTAGAATATGCCTGTGAATGCTGAAATAGTCTAATTTGAACAATTTCCACTCATAATTATGTAAGCCTTTCATCTTTACTGTTTTTTTTTTTTTTTTTTTTTTTGCAGTATGCGGGCCTCTCACTGTTGTGGCCTCTCCCGTTGCGGAGCACAGGCTGCGGACGCGCAGGCCTAGCGGCCATGGCTCACGGGCTTAGTTGCTCCACGGCATGTGGGATCTTCCCGGACCAGGGCACGAACCCGTGTCTCCTGCATCGGCAGGCGGACTCTCAACCACTGCGCCACCAGGGAAGCCCTTTACTGTTTTTAATGACAAATAGATCATAAAAGCAAACACATAAAATGCCCTTGGTAATTGCATTAGCAACCTTGTAGTGTCATGTCTTTCAATATAACTGCCTGCAACTTTTAAATAATATTAAAGAAATGCCTGTTAATTCAATACCTATTCCTTATTAATTGTAAAGAACATAGATTCTTTTTGCAACAGTTACCCTACCCATGTTTGTTTTTCTTATAATGTCTCTCTCAAGGTTCAAGTAATTGCTTTCACAACGACCTTGATTTCCCTTTTTGAGCATCCTGTGGGTGCATGTGAAGATGAAGAAGCAACTGTGACCATTAACTGGGCAGAGCCGTGCTCTGGACATCACAAATGTTGCTATACGTTAAGGCACAAACTTCATTGTGGAGACTGGGTCACACAAGGTACTGAATTTAAACAACAATGAAAGAAACAGTCACCTTAGACTTCTACATTTACATTCTTAATGAAAATGTTTCACACACAGTGTTCAAGTCTAGAAACTAATAATTGATTCCCTGGAGGTTTTGACCTGGACTCTGCTATCCCCTGCACACTAGCAGGAATTACTTCTTTCTTTTTTTTCCTTCTAAAATTTATGCCTCATACAATTAATTCAGGTGAACTGTGCAGTCAAGAAATCTCAAGACAGGGGAGAAAATTGTCACAGAATCCATTTAACTTTACCCCAACTCTGATCCTAACTAATTTTGTTTAGTCACATTTGGGTCTACTTAATAGAAGAATTTAACAAGTACCCTCAAAACATTCCCTTGGTTTCTTTTTATTCTCATGGGAAGTGTATTAGTTTGACTGCCTTCAGAATGGACTCTTCTCAGTTTTCTTTTCTTTTTTCTCTTTTTTGATAAAATGACTGAGTTGCTCTGATCTAGAGTATTTGAGTGGCAGTTTTCTGTGTGATAGGATTATGTTATAAAACAACGTCTATGGAAGGCCAGGACTTTCTTAAAACCTAGTCAACAGTTAGTTTGTTAGTTTCATAATATGCCTAATTTTTTACAAACTTTACATCTGATGGTTCAAGATCCAAACATGCCATTTCTGCTCTGATACCTCCTTTGGTCCAGACACTAAGGACTATGGTATTTTTCTCACTTCTAAACTGCTATATTAAACAATGCTACATTCCAGTAATGATTGGAATGGAAACTGTCAATCTCATTGTTATATTGTAGGTATATTCCTAATGTTCTTTGAAGAAGACATAGTCAAAATGGACCCAACAGTTGGCTTTCATGGTAGTTTTCCCCTCTTTGAGTTTTAGGAGTTTGGAATTAATTCCTTAATTCATGACCTACAATAATAATATCCCACATGATGAACTATAGGTTCTGCACTTTTTTCTTCAATATAAATCATACCATGTCTTTGGTACTTTCTACCTATCCTGTAATTCTGGCATGATATAAATTGTGGGAAAACCAAAAGATAAAATTTTTTGGTCATCCACTATGTGTGACAGGCACAAAATTATGTGTTATGTTTTCATAACGTGGAAACAAGAAAGTACTAGAAAGTGAAGAGAGTCCTTGAAAGTGAGGGAGGTATTACAGCTGCTTCCAAACAAGCATGATATTTTAATACATAAACTAAAGACTAAAAAGACCACAGTAGTAAAGTTACACTTCTTGAAATCTGCTTATAGTAAGTTCCCTGAAGTTTAGTTTGAGTTCCATGACCTTAAATTAATATGAATTAAATTAATTAATTAATTAATTTAATTAATATGAAAAAGCTAATAGAATTCTGTTTTTGAAAAGGTTGGGGATGTAATAAGGTTTTTAAATTGAGATCATTTGTCTGAATATGAGTAGTGTCTAAATACTCTCTTCACACTCAGGGAGAGGATGAAAAGCTCTCACTCCAGACTCTGTCACAATTTCATTTAAACTTCTCAAAAACCAATGCTACTGGTGAAGTAATCTGCTGATGAGCTCTTGTCTGTTAAGTTACAGGACAAGAATTTTTCTCTAGGTCAATGTGAATTCATTGCTCATCATATTTCAAACATTATCATTCTGATTTGTAGTTCTTTTACCTACTGACAAAAGAATATGCCAGCTTAGTTTAGTATCAGCAATAAATATTCATGTTTATGACCTAAGGAATCCACCTTTGGAGTTTAGCCTCTAAACCATGGCAATTAGGAATTGGCTACAGAAAAGTTTTATATATATTTAAAAATTAGGGATCTTTGTTATCTAATTTGGATTATATATGTCTTAGCTCTTTGAATTAAAACTCATAATCAAGCGAACAGTCTTTGGAAGAATAGCTGAAAAAATATATTTACTTTTAGTCCGCTTATTTAAATCAGTCGACAATTATTTATATTTTATGTGCTTTAAAACTGTCTTAGGCATTGGAGGCAGTGGAAGAAAGATAAATTATAGGCTTAACTCAAAAAACTTAATAGGTAAGTAAGAATTAAAGACTAATATAAAAGCATGTATTCGAACATTGTACAATGGTACTGAAAACTACTAAATCATATAAACAAGATTTTGACTCCTATTGTAATTCTTAATCAGGAAAAGACATGAGGAAGAGCTTCAAGGGTGAGTGGTGGTATTTGAAGGATGGATGGGTAGAGGGGAAAAAAAGAGAGCATGGTGAATATAAATAAAGGTAGGCAAGTAGGCACAATAATGGAGGGCGAGATGGACATGAATAGATCAGAGATGGAGTATTAAGGACATAACAGTGCCTAGGTCTAATAAGGATGTCTGTTGGAAGATCTTGGCAAACAGGCCAACTTCACATTTAACAGAAAAAATGAAACAGTGAAGCATTGAAGGTTTTTGAGGAAATTTGGTCAGACCTGATATAGACAGCATTTAGGAAAATTTTATTTAGTAGTTCTGTCCAGCATAGATTGGAGGACAAAGAAAGAAACTGCAATCAGATTGGCTAGTTGGGATCATGAGAAAATGGAAATGATAAAGCAAGGAGAGAAACTAGCAACGTTTTGAAACAGGAATCTTCAGGACTTGAGGTCTGAAACGTGGAATGATGAGCCGTTTTAGAATATCTCACAAAGACTTCTGTTCCCAGGTTGGGAATGTTCTATTTGCAGTTGAGAGATGCCCTTCTGGGCCCAATGCTCAGACTCTCCCTGGCTCACTTTCTCAATGTTGACTACTTCTAGGATTCTTTATTCTGAGATACTCCTGATCTGCCACAAAAGTAGAATCTTTCTTACCAGTATTGTTCTGATACTTCCCTTCCCTTTGCCAAGCTTCATATTTGTCCCTTCAACCATCTAATTCAGATGCACTCTTCCTTGTGTAATTTGCAAACTTCTCAATTTTGGCTTTGCTCCTGTGTTCCTACAAATATCTGTACCCACATCAGAATCTTGGTTCTGTCTGTCATAACCCTCCCCATCGCAGATGTCCCAAATTTGGATGTCTCACATACAAATCACATTCATACATACATTGAAAATTAAAACAATATTCTTCGGGCAGGAAATATGTCCTTTATTCTCCTTAGTGTCCTTTATAACACGTAGTGTAATGTTTCATACGACTTTCCCTTTCTCACTGATTTTAAGCAATCTGATTGTGATGTGCCTTAGTTTTCTCGGTGTGTGTGTGTATGTGTTTATGCTGACTGGAATTCATTTTGATTCTTGGATTTTCATTAAATTTGAAAATTTTTCTATTGCTATTTTTTCTGAAGTTTTTTGTCTCCCCCTCTTTTTTTTTTTTCTGTAAGATGCTTGATATTGCCCTACTAGTTATGGAGCCTTTTTCATTTTTATTCAGCTTGTGCTTTTTTAAAATCACTATGCTTTAGTTGAGGTGAATTCTATTTCTATGTCTTCAAGTTCCTGGATCTTTTCTTCTGAGATATTGCAGAGTGGTTTCAAAGGGTGAGTGAGGCTGCCTCTGTGGTTCAGGTGGGCTAGCGTGCCCCAGCCTAGTGCCTCGGTTGGGGGCAGTCCTGCAGAGACCTGTGGTGTGGGCTGCAGCCAATGGAGCCCTGATACGAGTGGGGCTACTTCAGAGAGCCGCAGCATAGGTGGGGCCGTTGCCACAGCGTGGGCAGTACCTTTGGGGGTGACGTTGTTATCTCAGTACATTTGGAAGGCAGATTATCAGACCAACGGGCTATTTCTGAGCCATAAAGTTTAACGGAGTTTCCCCCGTTAGGTTTTTTTTTTGTGTGTGTGGTACGTGTGCCTCTCACTGTTGTGGTCTCTCCCGTTGCGGAGCACAGGCTCCGGATGCGCAGGCTCAGTGGCCATGGCTCACGGGCCCAGCCGCTCCGCAGCATGTGGGATCTTCCCGAACCGGGGCACGAACCCGTGTCCCCTGCATTGGTAGGTGGATTCTCAACCACTGCGCCACCAGGGAAGCCCTAGGTTTTATATTTACTTGAGACCTATCACGTCTTTGTTCTTTCTTCTTTTTGGAATGGGAATGCCTGTCACATGCCTGTTCTACCATTTTATTTTGGAAACGTGTAACTTGTTTGGTTTCACAAGTTCATAGCTTGGAGAGCAATTTACCTCAGGATGGATTGTATCCTGAGTTTTACCCATGTCTGATTTAGCTATCTGGATGAGATTTGAACTTAGACTTTAGAGTTGTTGTTGGAATGAGTTAAGACTTCTAGAACTGTTGAGATGTATTTTACATGCTAGAAGGACATGAATTTGGGGAGAGGGGCAGGGGCAGAGTGTATGGACTGGATTTTTGTGTCCTTCTCCCCCGCCAAATTCATATGTTGAAGTCCTAAGCCCACCGCCTACCCCCTTATAATGGTGCCTTTGGGAGGTGATTAAGTCATGAAGATGTAGCTCTTGTGAACAGGAAGAGACCCCCAGAGAGCTCTCTCACTTCTTCCCCACATGAGGGCACAGTGAGAAGTAGGGCATCTGTGAACTAGGAAGTAGACCAGGACCAGACACCAAATCTGTCAGCACCTTGATCTTGGACTTCCCTGTCTCCAGAACTGTGGGAGATAAATGTTTGTTGTTTAAATCACTAGGTCTGTATATTTTGTTACAGCAGCCTGGACTAAGACATTGAATAAATGTTATTAAAAATATTTCAGAAGAGAAACCAAAAGAAATCTTGCAAATATTGGTAGACTTGTTTTTTTTTTTTTTTTTTTTTTGTAAGGGGGGTTATTTATGGTAAAAAGAAAATGTTCAGGGTGAGAAAAATATATTTACCAATAATGTATAATGTAATACTCTATGAATGGCTGTTGAAGAAATGCAGTAGAAGAGAAGATAACTCAAAAAGGAGAAAGTAGAGTATATGAAAGGTGAAGTATCTATATAAGACTTTGTCTTCTTTCAAGTTTTAGATTTGAAACTCAGGTACCTCTGAAAGGGGACGGGCTTCCGTCGTAAGCAGTGGATGACTGCCTTTTCCCAGATTTAGTCACTGGGACTCGAAGCTTACATACAACTTTTTTGTTTTTGGTTTGCCTGCAGGTCAGTTATTTCCCTATGAGGAGTATGGAAGAAGGCTGAAATGAGGCAGGAAAAGGAAGAAGGCAGGCTGGAGTCAAGTAGAGGACAGTGGGCTTAGTAGTGAGTATGTTCCTCGGTCTGCAAGACTTACTGTGTCAGGAGCAAGCCAACAATGGCCGCATTCATGTGATACTCTTTTTACCCCAGCAACATGAATTGATATTCTTAGACCTCCTCAAGAAATATTTGTACTGATTTCCTTCTCAGTGTGAGGAGGGAATGTACAATTGAGGGAAGAAACTAATACATGGCAAGTTTGGTGCTGATATTTCACTGAAGCTAATAATAAAATATCTGTAAAATTGAAATGTCAAAAGAAAAACTCAGTTTCAGACATGCGAATATTAGCTTACTGCTTTTAGGTAAGGTTCATACTTATTTAAAACTTTGAAGGAGAAAATGTTTTCATTGCCTCTGAGTGGTTCTGTGGTGTATGTTAACAGAAAAATAATTACCTTCAGAAATGCTTGAAAATTAAGTACAGTGATTTTGGGCAGTAGTGGCAAGACATAAATGTCTTCAACCTCAAAGAAGTTTCTCTTTTTTTTTGGTCCCAAAGAATTGCCTTTTCATATGGACAATATCATTGGAAACCTTGGAAACCAGAGACTGGCAGTACAGCTCCAGAAAGAGTGAATACTAAATTGCCAATAATAAAACTTTTTGACTTGTTATTATGTTGAAAGGTGTTTCGCCCCCTTTGTTTGACCACGGCTACGAGTTTGAACTGATAAAATCACTAATTGCTGAGCTAATAAATGGAACTGTGCCAGGGAATTTAGAATCCAGGCAGCAGGTCATTTCCTTCGGGAGCCTTCATAATTGATGGGACTAAGTTTGGAAGAGAAGCCAGATTTAGTGTCTTGCTGGTGTGTTTTTCCACTTCCCTGCATCTAAATCAGTCCTCCAGACAAAAATGGTGCACCACTGAGTCAGCTGGAACACGCTGCCCTTCCTGCTAGCGCCCTCACTGGGTTTAAAGCAGTTGAAATCAGCTGTGAGCCACTGGCCTCAGTTTGAAGTAAAAGATCTTTTCCTGCAGCTCGTTCCACAGTGTGGTAGAAGGGTAAGATCCATTGTATTGTGAACATAGGTCTAATCAGTATTCTGAAAATTCATTAAATGAACTGCATTATTATTTTTAATGTACCTACCAGTGCTGAGTTAGATGTATTTTGATTTTTAAAAATGGAGATAGAATTATTCTTTCTTATCTTTTCTCTTTGAAATGGCAGCTGCTCAGAATGTAGAGAGCCCTGTGGTGGTCTCAGGGCTCCAACTTCAAAATAAGAAATGCAACTGAAAATAAACTCCCTCAAACAAGAGGGCATCAAAGAAAGTTCAAGGTAGGGAGTTTTCCTAAGTCACGTGACTCGTAAAGTAAAAGCCTGAAAAATGATAATAAGAATTCCTAGTTAGAAATGGCCCAATTTTCTACCCTGCTATAGCTTTCATCTGTTGGCAAATGATAAAAGAGTGGCCTCATTCTAGCTTACTCTAAGGGTACTTAATAGAATTACTTACTTAGTTTTTAGGCATCACTTTTCATTTTCAAATCACTTTTTTCACATTAATTAATTGCTATTACACAGGGTTATTTTGACAGCAACATGAGGACAAAGATCAATGACAGCTTCCCTTAATGCCTTTTTTATGACTAAGGGGCAAGACAGTGGAGGAGCTGAAAGTTAGCATGGTAATGGACAGACATGATCAAATTGTCTTTTATCCTCTCAAATATTATTAAAAGTAATTTAAAAATGTTTCTTTACCAATCCCCAAACTCAGTGAGAATGTTAAAAGCAACTCATATACTTTATCAGTTCATCCCATTCCCTAGCTTGATATTTTAAAAACTTTTTCATCATAACCCATTATTTCCTTTCCTCTCTTCAAGAAGGGAGGAACACATTTTTATATATCAGGTAATCTGATTTTAAGGAAATGGCTTTACTTTCACCTTTTACTCAGGCATTTTCAGGAGCTCCGGCATTTTACAATTTAATCAGAAACGGGTTATATCTTGGTTTAGAAATAAAGTGTGAATTGTTGAGCCTCTAATATGTAACAGTACAGGCCCATGAATGTCACTTGCTAACCTCCAGATTCAAATCTTACAGCAATACTTTAAATACCAGGGCAGAATGTACTTCTTTATATGTCTTTCTTTATAGCCTGAAAATGAAAGAAGATACTTGGATATAATGTGGAAACACATGACAAAGCAATTTTCTGGGTAGAAATACTTTATTTTGATTGTAGTGTAATGATATTATGGAATTTCCATGGATTTGAAGATATAATTATAGTGCTGTGTTGTATACTTTATGTATTATAATATTGTTTCATTAAGTCAAGTTATAATAACTCTTAGCATTTTCTGTAAACAAAGGGAATATTTTCATTGAGGTTGCTCCTAATGAGGATACTTGTCCTCAGCAGTGTTAGTGTAAAAGTGATCAGCAACCTTTATGCTCCTAAAATTAATTGCTCCCCAATGAGGCTCAAAGAACTAAGTTTTATAGGAACCGATTACTCCTTCCTTCCTTCCTTCCTTCCTTCATCTCTCTTTCTTCTCTTTTTTTAAGAAGGAAAGAGTAGATGAGAAAAAGATGGAAAACAAGTGGGCATAGGAATACTATGTCCTAGCGGGATAAGTAGCAATAAAAAAGTGAAGAGATCAGGAAAGACTAAAGATGAAGTGGGAGTTTGGACTGGGATTGAGAGTATGGGGAACATAAATGTAGTTGGTAATAGAAAGAACTTCAGATCAAGTAATAGAAAGAACCTGGCATACATACAGCAGTGTGGTTTAGTGAAAAATAAGGATGCAGTAGTACAAAATGGAAAACTCACAGCCAGACAGGACTGGGCTCAATCTCATCTCCACCTCCAATTAGCCACATGCCTTTGGGTGATATGGCTTTTGGACTGTTTACTCATCAGTAAATTTGGGATATCTGCCCACTAAAGATGACTACAGGGTGAGGGCATCTGGCATGATGATACCTGGTAATGAATGGGAGGGATTCAAAAAATTACCCGAATAATTATTACAAGTAATCCATAGATTGAGGGAGATTACATGATGGGGGATGAGCAAGAAACGTACCATCCAGGTGAATTCTGGGCAGAGTGGAGAATAGACCAGTTTGGCCTTTAGCAGTCTTTTTGTGTTTCAGGACATTTCACAATACACTGCTCAGTGAATTATTCTGTTTGCCTAGAGCTCTGTGAGCTCTCCTTTCTGAAAGTCTCCTTTGCATTGTTGCAGCTCCTCCTTTTTTCCTTAGAAATTGTTTTCTGGCATTGATTTGTAGAACCCTGGCATCAAAGATCGGTTAAACTCATTTACTTTAAAGAAGTAGAAACTAAAAAGAGAAGCCCAAAGTGGATTTTTTTGTTTGTATTTTTAAAAATTAATTAATTAATTTGGTTGTGTGGTGTCTTAGTTGTGGCAGGTGGGCTCCTTAGTTGCAGCTCGCGGGCTCCTTAGTTGCGCCAAAGTAGGCATTACTGAACTCAGGTTGGGCTGCTCGCCACTTGAAAGTCAGTACTTGAGAGACAAGTGCTGGTAGGAATGGAAAGTTTGCTTTATTCAAGAGGCCTGCAACTGGGGAGAAGGTGGACCTGTGTTCTGAAACCAGCTCGGAAGATTCTGCTCGGCCATGAAAGTTTTTAAAGGGAAATAGGGGCAGTAAACTCATTTAATCATTGAGGTAGGGAGTCAGATTCATCACCATCTCCCATTGCATGCAGACTTGTGGACTCCTTGTGATCTTTTTTTAAATGCTGTCTTGTTCACACAGTTGGCTTGAGGGATTACAGAGGGGAAGCTGGGGAAAAGATCTAGTCATCTGTTAATTACTTAGTCTTCATTTCTATTTCTTTGATCTAAGGAAAGAATCAACAGGTTAGGCAAGGCATTGTGTGATCAAAAGATTTGAAAGGTGTGCTTGGGCAGGAGGTGAGTAGAGAATGGGGGCACCTAGTTTAAAGGTTAGTTACAATATAGCTTTGCTAAAGTGACAAGACAAAAGGCGCCTCCTGCAGAGAGCTGCTTCCTGCAAAGGGCTCTTCCCTGCAAAGAGCAAAGCATATCCATCATTAGTAACAGAAACTTTAAGAATCACTTGAAAAAGCAGGTGAAGTGTTTTGCAATCCCAAATTACTTTGTAGCTGGAGATGAATTACCTGAGTTCTTCAGATCTATCATGGTTGGGCTTCATGAGTAGAAGGGGGGAGGTTCCCCAGATCCTGATATTTTATACAAAATTTTGTGTGTGTACACATCTTTCTGGTGGAGAAGGTCTATATCTTTCATCAGATTCCCAAAGGGGCATTTAATATCCCCAATTTTAAGAACTATGGTTTAATTCTCTAGACTATAGAAGGATGGCAGTGCTCTGCGGAATGTATTCTAGTGTCTTGCTTCTCGAAGTGTGGTCCTAAGAGAGCGTCAGCAACCACAACTGCGGATCGTTAGCAATGCAGCACCTTAGGTTTTCTGAGTGAGTATCTGCATTTTAACACCGATCTCTAGGTGACAGTTGTGCATATTAAAATATGAGAAGCCCTGTTCCAGTGGTCAGGAGATCAGATTTGACTTTGTACTCTGGCTCTGCCAAACACTAATGTCCAATCCCGACTGGATTTTTAATACTGTACATTATATAACATTAAACTACCAAACTCAGAATCAGAATGCTTGGGCTCTAGTTCTGAGTTGGACAGCAGTCAGTGGCTGACTTTGGCCAAATCTTTGAACCTGCATGGGTCTCTATTTCTTAGCCTGTACAATAAAGGAGTAGATTCGTCTTCTTTGAGCTCTGAATTTTGGAATTTACCTTTTGTTTCTCACACATGTATTTTGTCACCATTTATCTCTTGAAATGCTCTCTTTTTGTCAGGGCCCACCAAATGTCTTACAAACACTGAAGCCCACACTGGTTTCTTTCATCTTTGAACTTCTATTATAATTTCTGTACTACTTAATTTATCCCTTTATTGTATACTAAAGTTTTCTGTAATTGTTTGAGTTACATATCTTTTTATCCAAGCTTGGGACCATCCAAGCTATGTCTATTTCTTCTCTTATTAAAGGTATCATAGCACAGGGCATGTAGTAGATGCCTAATAAATCTGAAGGTTGGATGCTGTGTTTTGAAAGAGGACATCTATATGTGACACATGAATAGCCCCAATCTCCGTAATTTTAAATTGGTCATGTTAAAACATATAAGTCCCAGTTGCTTTTAAAAGCAATCATCTTAATAGAATAAGCTCAAAGGAAAGAATGAGAGCTATACTTCTGCCTCTCAGAATTTCCTTGCCTTTAGTAATTCGGAAATGTATGTATTCATATATATGTGTGTATATATATATATGCATATGTATATACACACATCTATATAAAGCAAATTAAATTCTTTCACCAAAATAGTAAGACTATTTCCAAGTTAGTTACTATTAAGTTAGCTTGCCATGTCCAGCACAGCTAACGATACAAATACTGTGGTTCTCACTTGGAGAAAGAATTTTTAAAATAATCTTAAAATGACAGAGGACAGAAGACTCCTGTGTTAGAGAAAAAAGACTTCGTTACTCCCAGCACAGCAAGCCCCATGAGTACCCGCATATTTGTGTCAGTTCCCCTTGACACCCAAGTCCCACAGAGGCAAAGCAGGCAGTTGCAGATGAATGCCTGCACACGCAGTGGGTCATGTTACAGGAGAGGAACCCTGAGTTTAGAGAACCTGAATCTTCTGCAGTGGGCAGGCGCGTGCTATCTTTTGCTCCAGAGTCATTCTTGGTAGTAAGTTTGTCTATCATTTGCTGCAAAGGGAGAAGCGATCTTACGTTCTAAGCTGTTTTCTATGTAAACACCTTCAGATGCCTATATCTCGAGAATCCCACATGATTATTGTGATTAATATTGTTTCCTGTCATGTGTTCTAATTTAAAAAATTTTTAAGCTATCGTTGCGGGGGAGGAAAAGTCTGAATGCAGACTTTGATGTAACTTTTCACTGTGGGTTCTTTGTGAGAGAAGGGTTTAGTGAGGTGTTTTCTAGGTGTCAGGTTGCATCATCATAATGAGTTTAATTTTTAATTTTATCTTTTAAAACAATTCTATTTTGCCTGTATCTTTTGAGAAATCGACTAAAGGTTGTTTTCTTTTCTTTTTTAATCAGTTACTTACAATGTGTCCTTAGATGCTATTATTTCCAGTACAACCAGCAATACAAACACTGTGGTGCTGGCATGGAGAGAGAAATCAAAAAAGCGTCTTAGAATGACATCCTTCAACATTGCCCAAGGCATTCGTGCTTTTGATTACCACTCTTGTCTCAATTAAATTGGTGTGTAAAATAAATCATGATAACTATGAGGGACTCATCAATAGTCTGGGATGCATATCTGCATGCATAGAGCCTCTTCACCATGTTGCTTTATTGCCAGAGAGACCAGCTTGAGCAGCTCACATTTTAGTATGTCTGATAATGATGCATCATGATGTGCAGCGTATATGAACTACATTGGGGTGATGATATGAGAAAGTTCCCCAGTGCTTTAATGAGTCTTTTTATCAGAATTGGTGCGGAATGTAAAATGACATAGAGAAAGAATGCAGTGTCTGCCTTCTGCCATCTTCCTAACATCACCAAATGCTCAACTCAAATACATCATTTTCTTATGTGCGTGCACACACACACTCACTCACTTACTAGAGAAATGCAAAATGTAGAATGTTTTTCAATCACCTTTCAGAATACAACTTCTAATGCTTTTTGAAAAATTTCAGATTTGTCCTTTAGCATACTAAAGGAGAGTTCTTTTTTGATGTAAATTTTAGCTGAAGAAATAAGTGATAAAGGTTTTCAGGCATTCTATTTAAATAAAATATTTAGATATTTTGAAAGCTGATAATTTTTTTTTTTTTTTTTTGGTACGCGGGCCTCTCACTGTTGTGGCCTCTCCCGTTGCGGAGCACAGGCTCAGCGGCCATGGCTCACGGGCCTAGCCACTCCATGGCATGTGGGATCTTCCCGGACCAGGGCACAAACCCGTGTCCCCTGTATCAGCAGGCAGACTCTCAACCACTGCGTCACCAGGGAAGCCCCGAAAGCTGATAATATGATATATATGATATTAGTTCAAATATTATAAAAAAGTGAGGTATTATTTTTAAAATTAATAGGGTAGTACAGAGAATGAACATACATGGCCTACAGAATGGGTCATATTAACCCTCTTACAAAAATTATCATTTATATAGAGTATTGATATCAGCAAAGCTGAGTCTCTAAAATTCCCAACAATCACAGCTGACATGGTAAAAAGAGACCTTGACTTTGAACTCAGGAATATGCCAACATCAGACTTTCAAGGAGGATTGTAGATTTATTAGAGAAAGTTGGAGGAGTTAGTGAATTGAGTTTGGGAGGACTCAAATATCAACCATTGCATTGATTCATTGATTATTCCAGCCCCTTTATACTGATCGCTACCTTGTACCTGGCACAGTGCTGGTATTACGTATTACTGTATGCAGTAACACTCGGTAAGATTTATCAATTGCCTTACTAATTTCATACTATGGGGTAAAGGCTTGAAACAAGAGTGGATTCACTTCCTCTTATTGTTATAACCGTTACACTGGGTATTAATCCAAATAGGGGTCTGCCATTTATGGCGATTCCATAAATGTGAATAAGTTCAGCTCCACAGTTGGCCCTAAACAAGGGAATGACAAAGAGTGCTCTGCTGAGTTTCCCCAGACCTGAAGAAGCACTATGCTCTCAGTTTTTGATGTGCTCCCTGAATATAATCAATTTGTGTTTAAAAAAAACACAAAAAACGATTGCCTCAATAGAGCAGGTCAAACATATATTTATGCTGCTTATTTGCTTGCAAATACTTGATTATTTACATGACAGTGAAAATAATTGGTTTCCTTACACTTTTTCATTAATTTGGAAACTTTAAATATTGTTTTAGTTCTCTCTTACCCCTGGGATAATTTTAATGTGGTCTGCATTCCTAGGCTGTGATGGCTGTAGAGGGGTATCTTTGGGACTGGGAGAAAGATTTTCTGCCCTCCAGATTGGGCTACTGGTTGCCTCTCAATGGAACTGTCTTGTCCTTTCACCCTATGCAGACTCCTTCTCCCCTACACCCTGCATTTCAACTATTTCCAGTGATAGCATTCATGCATTAGCCTGGGCTATTGGACAATGATAAGATTTTCCTTCCTTCAAGACAAGGGTGCACTAGTGCTCAGAAGGCTTTTGTCAACCTATGGTGATATAGTATGTGATATACTCGTTTCAAAAAAAAGTAGAGTATTCATGTTATTAAAAGCATTTTTTTCTTTCTAATTCTGATTAGCAACTGCTGGCTTTAACAGTAAAGTTTGCCTTTGGAACCCCTATGTTGTCTCTAAGCCGGTTGGTGTCCTTTGGGGTCACTCAGCCAGTGTAATAGCTCTCCAATTCTTTGCTGCAAGAAAACAACTTTTCATCTTCTCCAGAGATAAAGTTAGTAACAGTGTGCATTTAATTTATTTAATTCTGCCTCCCCAGTTCCTACCCAAATCATCTTTGGTCCAAAATTCCTCTTAGAGCTGGTGTAGATTTTTATAATATAGTGACTTACTACTATGTTTTTGGAAATCTGTATTTTAAAAATGATACTGATGGTAATTTAGGAATAGTCCTGGGCAACTGGACAAGGTGTTTCATTTAAAAAAATTGTTTTAAACCATGTACTCATAGATGTAATCCTTATTTTTCGGTTCTCAATAGGCCACATTTTGAGAGTTTCCAAAGTACTCACTAATCCAATAAATACAGAAATGGGAATGAGAAAACGTTGCTTTGATAAGATATGGAATATGCACAGCCAATTAACTAGTGTTGTGTTTCCATTGAAGAGACTCAGTAAATTAGAAATCAAAGTTAATCTGAAGAATATCAAGTACATTAAGAACATTTCAGTTAAGTATATTAGTCCATTCTATTTGATAATATTGGTGCAAATTCTAAATATGGTGGAAAAAACATTGTACCAAAACCAGGTAGTCCCGGCTGTATCCTGATCACATTATTCACTACTCATATCTCCCAGAAAAATTTCTTTATCTCTAATAATCTCATCATGTGTTCCTCTGTAAAGCTTCTGTTTTACATAATGCCTGATGTAGATCCAGTTAACATGTGATAGATTTCAAGATACCTGGCTATGAAGAGAAGGATGGGGACAGCCTCTGAGACTTTTTCAGTGACTCTGACTTTTAATTCTATTCTAAAGTGATACTTGTATATGTGAAAATTAAATAGAAAAAATAGAAATTCGTCTTCAACTCCTTAGCCTCACCCTATGCATAAGTCCTGCCAAACTTGCTTATTTTACTGTATTACCTATCAGACCGTAAATCTCCTCCCTTCACCTGAAACTTCACCACTCAACTTCCAACTCTAGTTGATTCTACCGTCAAATATATTTATCAGCCTCACCTCTCCCTGTCAACTGCCATTGCTCTAATTCAAAATCTCATCTTCTTTTGAATTATTATCTTTCGAGTTAGCTCATCCAAAACATTGCAAGGTTGCCTAACATGTCTCCCTTCTTGCCTACGGGTCTGATTCCAATCTGCCCTTCATCCTGCTAATTAAGTGGTATCTAAGAAAAAATCTTCAATACCTCCTCTTACCCTCATTCTAAATATCAGCTCTAAAATTCTTAAGCTTTTCTATAAAGCCCGTCCCCAGTCTACCAGGCCCACCTCACTTCTTGCTCTTCTCTTCCATTCATCTGATGCTCCACATCACACTTTGCCTGTTTCCACCCTACTGCCTCATGGCTCTGCCATGTTCCCTTCTTTCTGTCTTCAGTTCCCTCTCCTCCATGCTCAATTGGCAAAAGCCTATTTATCCTTGAAGTTTCAGACTTTCTGGAGTCTTTCAGACAGACCTAGGTGTTTCTTTCTCTGCACTCCCATTGCACCTGTGTGTCCCTCCTTAGAGCATGTGTTCTGTTGTACTGAAATTGTAGTTAGCTTTCCTAAGTAGGGTAAGTGTCTTTTCAGCTTGTACACTTGGTATCAGTCACAGTGCTTGGCAGCTTGCAGTGTTTGTTCAGTTTTTTTTTTTTTTGGCTGCATTGGGTCTTTGTTGCTGCATGCGGGCTTTCTCTAGTTGCGGCAAGTGGGCTTCTCACCACGGTGGCTTCTCTTGTTGTGGAGCACGGGCTCTAGGTTCACGGGCTCAGTAGTTGTGGCTCACAGGCTCTAGAGCGCAGGCTCAGTAGTTGTGGCGCACAGGCTTAGTTGCTCTGTGGCATGTGGGATCTTCCCGGACCAGGGCTCGAACCTGTGTCCCCTGCATTGGCAGGCAGATTCTTAACCACTGTGCTATCAGGGAAGCCCCAGTGATTATTTTTTGACAGTTTGAAATGAATACATATTACTGTGAATCTTAAATACCAAAGAAACTCAGAATGAAGACTTTTCTGATGCCTTAGCTTTTAGTTGTTCTGTTTTCTGAGATCTTTTAGCACTTTGTTCTAACTCCCATTATTGAATTTGTTTTTTAAAATATTTATTTATCTGTGGGTTTATTTTTTTGGCTGCCTCAGATCTTAGTTGCGTGTGCAGGATCTTTCCGTGTGGTGCGTGGGCTCTTTGTTGCTGTAGTTGTGGCCAGTGGGCTTAGTTGCCCCGCGGCATGTGGGAATCTTATTTCCCTGACCAGGGATCAAACCGGTATCCCCTGCATTGCAAGACGGATTCTTAACCACTGGACCACCAGGGAAGTCCCCCATTATTGAATTTAACACAACCTGACATGTATACTTGAAGGTTGTATATGTATACTCTCTCTTTCACTGTATTTTGAGTGCTTAAAGACAAAGATTATTTGTTGACTTCAGTTTTGTGTTTCCCAGTATCTAGCACATATTAATGTACATTAAATACATGTTGAATAAAGCATATAAAATAGTGTAACTATCAACTAGCTGACAGGATTCACGAGGTTTGGAACTCTCTTTTGGGATTGTGCCATATACATAGTAGGTCCTCAATAAATCTTAGTTAAATGAACAATTTTTTATCAAAGCTAAATATGAAAGAAATGACAGATATTTTATCATTATAGAATTCCCTGAAAGGTGTTATAACTTTAAAAGCAAGTGAAGGGGCTTCCCTGGTGGCACAGTGGTTGATAATCCGCCTGCCGATGCAGGGGACATGGGTTCGTGCCCCGGTCCGGGAAGATCCCACATGCCGCAGAGCGGCTGGGCCCGTGAGCCATGGCCGCTGAGCCTGTGCGTCCAGAGCCTGTGCTCCACAACGGGAGAGGCCACAACAGTGAGAGGCCTGTGTACCGGAAAAAAAAAAAAAAGCAAGTGAAAGGGATAGTTAATGGGAAGCAGCTGCATGGCACAGGGAGATCAGCTAGGTGGTTTGTGACCACCTAGAGGGGTGAGATACAGAGGGTGGGAGGGAGGGAGACGCAAGAGGAAAGAGATATGGGAACATATGTATATGTATAACTGATTCACTTTGTTGTAAAGCAGAAACTAACACACCATTGTAAAGCAATTATACTCCAATAAAGATGTTAAAAAAATAAAAAGTAAAAAGACATGTAAAAAAAAAAGCAAGTGAAAAAGATGTTCTTAGAGTCAGAATTGATTGTGTATAGCTATCATCAATGTTAAGACTACCTGGCCTCTTTCAAGTCAGTTTTATCATCCTATTTTTGCTTTGCCTTTT
The DNA here is from genome assembly GCF_026419965.1 of Kogia breviceps. Classification (NCBI taxonomy): domain Eukaryota; kingdom Metazoa; phylum Chordata; class Mammalia; order Artiodactyla; family Physeteridae; genus Kogia; species Kogia breviceps. Next base: position 51,735,968 of record NC_081314.1, on the reverse strand, counting down.
AAACCATTACATTGTAATGAAGCTTGTCATGCCGTCTTTCACATTAGTCTAAATCCATTTCACTTTGATAAATGCATAATAATCTTAGCCTGTATGTCTTCACAACAAACAACAGAGCTTTCAGCTACCAGATTAAGCCTTTGTTTTATTGCATAAAATTCTTTTGGATATTTTATAGGACTAGGGTTAATTTAGGGAACAGGGAAAATGAAAGAAAGCATTCTTTTTTCAGAGCGCCTTTGATTGAACCATATTTTGGTCTATGAATTGCTAAATTAGAAGATTTTCAAACCAAAGTAATTTAGATCCAAATAATTTCCTGAGACTTACTTCAGTTCTTTTTTGGAAAACTGCTCTATTGTGCTTTCCAGTGATTATTAAACAATAAGTTTATCCCTATAGCATTTGGTATAAGTAATAGTCCAATTTCATTTTGCTTTGGACTCCTAAATTGTCTCATAAGATGGCAATCACTGATGGCAAGGCCCTGCTGGGAGCCAGTAACTTGGTCATTTAGAGGAGGAATCGCCATGGGAGTAAAAGGATTTTCAAAGCCTCTGGGAAATATCTCAACCAGTGAATCTGATTAGGCTTTTCTATTGCTCCTAACTCTTCTCTCCTGGGCTACTTATCCTGATTTGGCCACCAGAATCATATCAGTTTGTAACTTAATCTTTTGTTTGAGGTTTTGATTTTTCCCAGAGTCTGGTTTCTGTACTGTGCACCAAGGTTGGGAAGGAAAATTCAAAGACTCTTGTGCTGGTGACTAGCTCTTAACTGTGTGTCTTCCTTCCCCTTCTGCATACCCTCTCTCCTCAACTTTCCTCTGTGCATCCAGAGACAAGGCCATTTTCATTTTGTTTAAATTATGCAAGTAAACAGATTAATGCTCTTCTGTAAAAATTACAAGTGAGAAAGCATGTAGTACAAGAAGTGAATATCCCTTTTCTTCACTCCCCCTTCAAATCAATCCCTCTCCTGAGAAATATCTATTATTAACAGGATATGTATTGTCTTATACTTATATCACATACTTATATACTATAACATTGTATGATAATAATATGTGGTATTGTTATAATTTAGTATTATATACTGTATACCATCCTATGGGTGTATACAAATACAAGGTTGTATTTATTATTAATTTTTATGTAAGTGGCATCACATGAGACATACTTTCTTGCAACTTGCTTTTCCCTAAACAATATCTCCTGGAGATCTTTCAATGTGAGTATACATAGACCTGAATTTTTACCTGCTACATAGTAATTCATAGTATGGATGGTCATAATTTAATTATTCAATCACCTGTTAATTATAAGAGATATTGATTCTAACCAACTGTCACACATACACACACACATGCACACATACATCTTTAAGACCACATAAGTAATTTCTTGTGATATATTCTTAGAAATACATTTCTAGAAGTGATGCTATTGGGTCAACAGGGATTCAATTCTTAAAAGATGGTTTAGATGCAGGAATATTGTTCCAATTGGTATACACGTCAGAGGTGTGTAAAGGTGTTTCTTTCCTCACATTCTTGTCAATGATAGATACCACTAATGTGTTCATTCTTTTGTGAATCTAATGGACAAAAAATTAGTATGAATTTCTTCTTCAATTATTTATTAGCCATTTATATTTCTTGTTTTTTGTGCATTATCTGATCAAGCCCTTTATCCTATCAATTGGACTTGGGAATACTATCAATAGTAGTAGTTTGAAAAATATATTGATTATCCTTTATTATATATGATGCAAATATCTTGTCTCTTTCAAGCATACATCTTTTAACTTTGTTTATGTGATTTTTATCATTCAAAAGTTTTAAATTTTCATGAAGTTGAGTCTAAGAAATGATTTTCTTTGTGGCTCTGGTTTTGTATCTAGCTTAGGAACATGTTCCACAATTCATATTTATAGAGGTGTTCTCCTTTAGTTTCTGCTAATACTTATTCTATTGTCGATTATTTTTTTTTTAAATTTATTTATTTTTTTGTGGTACGTGGGCCTCTCACTGTTGTGGCCTCTCCTGTTGCGGAGCACAGGCTCTGGACGCGCAGGCTCAGCGGCCATGGCTCACGGGCCCAGCCGCTTTGCGGCACGTGGGATCTTCCCGGACCGGGGCACGAACCCATGTCCCCTGCATCGGCAGGCGGACTCTCAACCACTGCGCCACCAGGGAAGCCCTGTGAATTTTTTTTATTGCATTTAACTTTGCAGTTTATTTTTGTGTAAAATGTTTTTTTTTCTACAAATGGACATCCAAGATTTTTTTTGAATAATTTCTTTTGAAAAATTTGTCTCCCTCATTGGTTTGAAGTTCCATTGTTATCATTTGAATTTCCAGGTATACATGAATTTGTTTCTGGATGCTTTATTCTTTCCATTAGTCTGTTTGCCTTTTCCTGCATAAATACACTGCTGTTTTAACCAGCATAGCTTTATTTTTTGTTTTGATATCTGCTAGAGAAATTCCTACTTCTGTGGGGTTTTTTTTGTTTTTTGTTTTTTTGTTGTTTTTTTTTTTTTTTTTTTTTTTTTTTGCGGTATGCGGGCCTCTCACTGCTGTGGCCTCTCCCGTTGCGGAGCACAGGCTCCGGACGCGCAGGCGCAGCGGCCATGGCTCACGGGCTTAGTTGCTCCGCGGCATGTGGGATCTTCCCGGACCGGGGCACGAACCCGCGTCCCCTGCATCGGCAGGAGGATTCTCAACCACTGCACCACCAGGGAAGCCCCTGTTTTTTGTTTTTAATTTTAACAATCCTCTGGCATCTTATCGTTCTAAGTAAATGTTAGGATCAGTATTCATGTTTCATGAAAAGCCATATTAATTTTTGGATTGGATTTACATTGAATTTGATAGGTGACATCTTTAAAATATTGAGAAAGCACACCCTGTATTTATCCATTTATTCATTTTTTAAATGCCTTTCAGAAAAATTGTACAAAAATTTCCCATTCCTTGTTGAGGTTTTTCCTCCACATTTCAAGTGGCATCTTATCATATTCTTGACTTTTCTGGGAGTGTTTATAATGGGACGTGCCCACTTTCTATATAACCTATACATTTAGTTTTAAAATTTAACAATTTTTTTCTAAAACATTCTTTAATTGCCTGGTAATTTTGTATGCTCTTTTGTTGTTTGCTCATTTGGGGGATTTTGACTTTTAGCTCTTTAATTTCATATTAATTACTGCATTTTCTTATCAAATAATTCTAATACTTGGAGTCCTTGGGGATCCAAATTAGATATTTACTATTCTGATGCTTCTTCCTCATGGTGAATTGTTCCTTATTGTTTCCTTTCTATGTTTGGTTATTTTTTATTGTTACCTCATTTTTTGCTAGTGCTAAACTATAGGCATTCTGAGGAATGAAATTGAAAATGCTTTCCTCCAGAGAAGATTTGTGTTTGTTTCTGCAGAATGGAAATAAGGAAAACTACTGTCCTGAGGCAACTGCATTTTCCTTATTTATTATCCTTTTAATTGAACAGTTTTGTCTCAGTGCCTCTGACATACTGCTGGTCCAAGGCTTAGGATCCTGGTTATAATTTTTACTTTTTTATTTTTATACAGCAGGTTCTTATTAGTTATCTGTTTTATACATACTAGTGTATACATGTCAATCCCAATCTCCCAATTCATCCCACCCACCCCCATTCCACTTTCCCCCCTTGGTGTCCATACGTTTGTTCTCTACATCTGTGTCTCTGTTTCTGCCTTGCAAACTGGTTCATCTGTACCATTTTTCTAGATTCCACATATATGCGTTAATATACTATATTTGTTTTTCTCTTTCTGACTTACTTCACTCTAATAAAGTCTCTAGGTCCATCCATGTCTCTACAAATGACCCAATTTAACTGCTTTTTATGGGTGAGTAATATTCCATTGCATATATGTACCACATCTTCTTTATCCATTTGTCTGTCCATGGACATTTAGGTTGCTTCCATGACCTAGCTATTGTAAATAGGGCTGCAATGAACATTGGGGTGCATGTGTCTTTTTGAATTATAGTTTTCTCTGGGTATATGCCCAGTAGTGGGATTGCTGGGTCATATGGTAATTCTAATTTTAGTTTTTTAAGGAACCTCCATACTATCCTCCATAGTGGCTGTATCGATTTACATTCCCACCAACAATGCAAGAGGGTTCTCTTTTCTCCACACCCTCTCCAGAATTTGTTGTTTGTAGATTTTCTGATGATGCCCATTCTAACCGGTGTGAGGTGATTCTTCATTGTAGTTTTGATCTGCATTTCTCTAATAATTAGTGATGTTGAGCAGCTTTTCATGTGCCTCATGGCCATCTGTATGTCTTCTTTAGAGAAATGTCTATTTAGGTCTTCTGCCCATTTTTTGATTGGGTTCTTTGTTTTTTTTAATATTGAGCTGCATGAGCTGTTTGTATATTTTGGAGATTAATCCTTTGTCTGTTGATTCATTTGCAAATATCTTCTCCCATTCTGAAGGTTGTCTTTTCATCTTGTTTATAGTTTCCTTTGTTGTGCAAAAGCTTTTAAGTTTCATTAGGTCCCATTTGTTTGTTTTTATTTCCATTTCTCTAGGAGGTGGGTCAAAAAGGATCTTGCTGTGAGTTATGTCATAGTGTGTTCTGCGTATGTTTTCCTCTAAGAGTTTGATAGTTTCTGGCCTTACATTTAGGTCTTTAATCCATTTTGAGCTTATTTTTGTGGATGGTGTTAGGGAATATTCTAATTATATTCTTTTACATGTAGCTGTCCAGTTTTCCCAGCACCACTTATTGAAGAGGCTGTCTTTTCTCCATTGTATATTCTTGCCTCTTTTATCAAACATAAGGTGACCATATGTGCGTGGGTTTATCTCTGGGCTTTCTATCCTGTTCCATTGATCTATATTTCTGTTTTTGTACCAGTACCATACTGTCTTGATTACTGTAGATTTGTAGTATTGTCTGAAGTCAGGGAGCCTGATTCCTTCAGGTCTGTTTTTTTGTCCCTCAAGACTGCTTTGGCTTTTTGGGGTCTTTTGTGTCTCCATACAAATTGTAAAATTTTTTTGTTCTAGTTCTGTAACAAATGCCATTGCTAATTTCATAGAGATTACATTGAATCTGTAGTTTGGTTTGGGTAGTAGTGTCATTTTTCACAATATTGATTCTTCCAATCCAAGAACATTGTATATTTCTCCATCTGTTTCTGTCATCTTTGATTTCTTTCAGCAGTGTCTTATAGTTTTCTGATTACAGGTCTTTTACCTCCCAAGGTAGGTTTATTCCTAGGTATTTTATTCTTTTTGTTGCAATGGTGAATGGGAGTGTTTCCTTAATTTCTCTTTATTATCTTTCATTGTTAGTGTATAGGAATGCAAGAGATTTCTGTACATTAATTTTGTATTCTGCAACTTTACCAAATTCATTGATTAGCTCTGGTCATTTTCTGGTGACATCTTTAGGATTATCTATGTATAACATCATGTTATCTGCAAACAGTGACAGTTTTCTTTCTTCTTTTCCAATTTGTATTCCTTTTATTTCTTTTTCTCCTCTGATTGTCGTGGCTAGGACTTCCAAAACTATGTTGAATAATAGTGGCGAGAGTGGACATCCTTGTCTTGTTCCTGATCTTAGAGGAAATGCTTTCAGATTTTCACCATTGAGAATGATGTTTGCTATGGGTTTATCATATATGGCCTTTATTATGTTGAGGTAGCTTCCCTCTATGCCCACTTTCTGGAGAGTTTTTATCATAAATGGGTGTTAAATTTTGTCAAAAGCTTTTTCTGCATCTAGTGAGATGATCATATGGATTTTATTCTTCAATTTGTTAATATGGTGTATCACATTTATTGATTTGCGTATAGTGAAGAATCCTTGCATCCCTGGTATAAATCCCACTTGATCATGGTGTATGATCCTTTTAATGTGTTATTGGATTCTGTTTGCTAGTATTTTGTTGAGGATTTTTGCATCTATATTCATCAGTGATATTGGCCTGTAATTTTCTTTTTTTGTAGTATCTTTGTTTCGTTTTGGTATCAGGGTGAGGGTGGCCTCATAGAATGAGTTGGGGAGTGTTCCTTCCTCTGCAATTTTTTGTAAGAGTTTGAGAAGGATGGGTGTTAGCTCTTCTCTAAATGTTTGATAGAATTCACCTGTGAAGCCATCTGGTCCTGGACTTTTGTTTGTTGGAAGATTTTTAATCACAGTTTCAATTTAATTACTTGTGATTGGTCTGTTCATATTTTCTATTTATTCCTGGTTCAGTCTTGGAAGGTTATACCTTTCTAAGAATTTTTCCATTTCTTCCAGGTTGTCCATTTTATTGGCATAGGGTTGCTTGTAGTAGTCTCTTAGGTTGCTTTGTATTTCTGCGGTGTCCATTGTAACTTCTTTTTCGTTTGTAATGTTATTGATTTGAGTCCTCTCTCTCTTTTTCTCAGTGAGTCTGGCTAAAGGCTTATCAATTTGTTTATCTTCTCAAAGAACCAGCTTTTAGTTTTATTGGTCTTTGCTATTGTTTTCTTTGCTTCTATTTCATTTATTTCTGCTCTGATCTTTATGATTCTTTCCTTCTACTAACTTTGGGTTTTGTTTGTTCTTCTTCCTCTAGTTCCTTTAGGTGTAAGTTTAGACTGTTTATATGAGATTTTTCTTATTTCTTCAGGTAGGCTTGTATTGCTATAAACTTCCCCTTAGAACTGCTTTTGCTGCATCCCATAGGTTTTGGATCGTTGTGTTTTCATTGTCATTTGTCTCTAGGTATTTTTTGATTTCCTCTTTGATTTCTTCATTGATCTCTTGGTTATTTAGTAACGTATTTTTTAGCCTCCATGTATTTGTGCTTTTAATTGGTTCTTTTTCCCTGTAACTGATTTCTAATCTCATAGCGTTGTGGTCAGAACAGATGCTTGAGATGATTTCAATTTCTTAAATTTACTGAGGCTGGACTTGTGACCCAAGATGTGGTCTATCCTGGAGAATGTTCCGTGCGTACTTGAGAAGAAAGTGTAATCTGCTGTTTTCAGATGGAATGTCCTATAAATATCAATTAAATCTATCTGGTCTGTTGTGTCATTTAAAGCTTGTGTTTCCTTATTAATTTTCTGTCTGAATGATCTGTCCATTGGTGTAAGTGAGGTGTTAAATTCCCCCACCATTATTGTGTTACTGTCGATTTCCTCTTTTATAGCTCTTAGTAATTTACCTTATGTATTGAGGTGCTCCTATGTTGGATGCATATATATTTATAATTGTTATATGTTCTTCTTGGATTGATCCCTTGATCATTATGTTGTGTCCTTCCTTGTCTCTTACAACATTATTTATTTTAAAATCTATTTTATCTGATATGAGTATTGCTACTCCAGTTTTCTTTTGATTTCCATTTGTATGGAATATCTTTTTCTATCCCCTAATTTTCAGTCTTTGTGTGTCCCTCGGTCTGAAGTGGGTCTCTTGAAGACAGTATATATATATATATAGGTCTTCTTTTTGTGTTCATTCAGCGAGCCTGTGTCTTTTGGTTGGAGCATTTAATCTATTCACATTTAAGGTAATTATCGATATGTATGTTCCTATTACCATTTTCTTAATTGTTTTAGGTTTCTTTTTGTAGGTCCTTTTCTTCTCTTGTATTTCCCACTTAGAGAAGTTCCCTTAGCATTTGTTGTAAAGCTGGTTTGGTGGTGCTGAATTCTCTTAGCTTTTGCTTGTCTGTAAAGCTTTTGATTTCTCCGTTGAATGTGAATGAGATCCTTGCTGGGTAGAGTAACCTTGGTTGTAGGTTCTTCCCTTTCATCACTTTAAATATATTCTGTCACTCCCTTCTGGCTTGTAGAGTTTCTGCTGAGAACTCGGCTGTTAACCTTATGGGAGTTCCCTTTTATTTGTTGTTTTTCCCTTGTTGCTTTTAATAATTTTTCTTTGTCTTTCATTTTTGTCAGTTTAATTACTATGTGTCTCAGTGTGTTTCTCCTTGGGTTTATCCTGCCTGGGACTCTCTGTGCTTCCTGGAGTTGGGTGGCTATTTCATTTCCTATGTTAGGGAAGTTTTTGACTATAAACTCTTCAAATATTTTCTCATGTCCTTTCTCTCTCTCTTCTCCTTCTGGGACCCCTATAATGCGAATGTTGGAGCATTTAATGTTGTCCCAGAGGTCTTTTAGGCTGTCTTCTTTTCTTTTCATTCTTTTTCTTTATTCTGATCCATGGCAGTGAATTCCACCATTCTGTCTTCCGAGTTACTTATCCATTCTTCTGCCTCAGTTATTCTGCTTTTTTTTTTTTTTTTTTTTTTTTGTGGTATGCGGGCCTCACTGTTGTGGCCTCTCCCGTTGTGGAGCACAGGCTCCGGACGCTCAGGCTCAGCGGCCATGGCTCACGGGCCCAGCCGCTCCGCGGCATGTGGGATCTTCCCGGACCAGGGCACGAACCCGTGTCCCCTGCATCAGCAGGCGGATTCTCAACCACTGCGCCACCAGGGAAGCCCAGTTATTCTCCTTTTGATTCCTTCTAGTGTATTTTTCATTTCAATTATTGTATTGTTTATCTCTGTTTGATTTTTAATTCTTCTAGGTGTTTGTTCTTTAATTCTTCTAGGACTTTGTTAAACATTTCTTGCATCTTCTCAATCTTTGCATCCATTCTTTTTCTGAGGTCTTGGGTCATCTTTACTATCATTATTCTGAATTCTTTTTTGGAAGGTACCCTATGTTCACTTCATTTGGTTGTTTTTCTGAGGTTTTATCTTTTTCCTTCATCTGGTACATAGTCCTCTGCCTTTTCATTTTGTCTGTCTTTCTGTGAATGTGGTTTTTGTTCCACAGGCTGCAGGATTGTAGTTCTTCTTGTTTCTGCTGTCTGCCCTCTCTCCTGGTTATAGTCTACTCATTTATGCCTACTTTTCACTGTCTCCCTGTGAAGTTTGCTTCTTTTTTCCTCCTTCTTCTTTTGGACCTGTGAAGATTGTCTCCAATCGCTGAAGGTCCAGCAAGGCAGCAGAAATTATGTTTTATTCAGAGTTGTTTTTCTTTGAAGCAGGAAGGCCCCCCACAAAAACCTAGTCTGGAATGATACTTGAACCAAGATTCCCTTGTTCTAGCTGGTTTTACTTACTTTCTTCAAAGCAGTTGTTAGTATAAATATTGAGTTAAAAAAGAAAGAAAAATATTTCAAGTGTTTAGGTTTACTTTGTGAAGTAAAAGAGGAACAGTGATCTTTGAAAGGCAAAGTTAGAAAACTTTTGTTTAAAGACTGCGAAAAATTCTGTTATGTTTTTCAGTGTTATGTGAGCAATGATAATAGCAAAAAAATCAACTTAACTGACGTTTTAAAATTCCCCAAAGGACTTTTGTTCTGAAAAAAGAAAGCCAATTAAATAAAATGTTGATATTAGTTAAATTTATTGCTGAACTTCAACTGGGAAATTAATGAGAGTTTTGCAAAACAATTCATAGCACTAAGAAACATTTTCACTTTTTCAAGGTCAATGATAGAATACACAAACAGACACACAATAGAAATCTGTGTCCTAGAGCTGTATGTCTTCTTTCATTTTTGTTGGAAAGAATGAAAAATAGATGATAATGGCTATGGTAACAATTTAACAATGAATAACACAAGAGAAGATTTTAACCTCCCACTAATATTTTAAGGTGGACCTCAATCCTGAGGAAAAACATGGCAAAAATATTTCTTAAAGGAAGATCTGTTATATTACTTCAAGATAAAAACATTAGCTGAGGTATTCAGTAGAATACTTGTGCTAGCATATATCATGTCAAACAAAATTGCCTTTAAGCATTCACTGATTATGCCATTGTGGATTATCCAAGGCTTAAATTCTAAATAAATAGACTTGTTAATACATAAAGGTATATTCAGGAGAGCCAATGCCCTCTGTTCCTGTTATTCTATTATCTGCAAGTAGGCTATCCATTTTTGTGGATTATCCCAGAGAGCTGAGCTGCTGCACTGCTGTCTTCAAAATCCCCTTAGCAATATATACTCTCTCTCTCTTTTTCTTATTGTCATTTTATATCTATGCCCTACAGGATGGTAGGAGTTAGTAGCAAATATTTGATGCAGCCAGACAAATCTCATTTTGATGCAGTTCTCTAAATCTGTCTTCTACTTTTCCTTCACTTTTATATCATTATTAGGAAATTATGAATCTTCTTTTCCCCTAAGTACTTTCAATTAAATTTGGACATGTTGCCAATATGTAAATAATGCTGATTTGGTTTTAAAAAGTACACTGAAAACAGATTCTGTATCCATCCATACATATATTTTTGTACCCACCCATCCATGAAGTTACCCATTTATAATGCTAATATTTATAGGATAAAAGAAAAGTTTTGTTTACTTATTTATTATTTATTTATTATGCCTATGTGAAATGATTCTGTCCATCTCTGGCAGGGAGCAGGAAGAAATTTTTTGTAAAATTAGACTACATTTCTTTAGCCCAATCTTCACAATACACCTTCTTGAAATTGCTTCAGTTGTTATTTTGGAATCTATAGGTAATGGATTGAGCAATTTCAGTACATTCTAGACAAAATTGACAGAATTTTAGAGCTGGTGGCATCCCCTTGTGTATAAAGGTGAGGAAATGGAGAAGTAATATAATATACCTAAGCTGACAGACCTGAGTAATATTAAAACTAGGATTGAGATGTCTGGAGTCTGGAGTCCCAATCCACTGGTTTCTAGTGCTAGTGTATATAAATAGTACAGGATTTGCTTTTGTAATCCAGCATTATTAACTGGGTAACAGTTGAAACAAGATAAAGATTAAGTAGAGGACTTCCCTGGTGGCGCAGTGGTTGAGATTCTGCCTGCCGATGCAGGGAACACGAGTTCGTGCCCCCGTCTGGGAAGATCCCACATGCCGCGGAGCGGCTAGGCCTGTGAGCCATGGAGGCTGAGCCTGCACGTCCGGAGCCTGTGCTCCGGAGAGGCCACAACAGTGAGAGGCCTGCGTACCGCAAAAAAAAAAAAAAAAAATTAAGTAGAAAAATAAGTCCTCATCATTATATGAAAAGCTATATTTTTCCTTGATAGAAAATCACAAGCTTGGATGCTTACTCCTCCTAATACTATAAAAATGGAGATGAAGTAAAGAGGCCCTATATAAAGCATTTCAAGGACTAGGCTTAGTAAGTCTGAGTTTGGACAAGCATCACAAGTTCTCAGGTATCATGATGAAAATAGAAAGTACAGTTTATATTAAAATATATGGAAAATATAAATTAAAAAATAATCAGGGGCTTCCCTGGTGGCGCAGTGGCTGCGAGCCTGCCTGCTGATGCAGGGGATGCGGGTTTGTGCCCCGGTCCGGGAAGATCCCACATGCCGCGGAGCGGCTGGACCTGTGAGCCATGGCCGCTGGGCCTGCACGTCTGAAGCCTGTGCTCCACGAAGGGAGAGCCCACAACAGTGAGAGGCCCGCGTACCACACACACAAAAAAAATCAGTTACTTAATTATAATTTTTAAGCCTGGGTGTTTACCAATTTCCTTATTTTTCCTACTAAGAATAAAGAAAACTTCTCTAGGATATCGGAATGGAAAATGATATTAAATATACTCCTTTCTGAAATGTGACCTAATTCTATTCCAGAAGTCAATTTGAATATTAAAAAAAGAGGAAAATCAAGGATTCTCAAATACTAACTAGATATTTAAGTGATATTTTGCAAAAGGACTTGATTAATAAAATAGAATTAATGTGAGATATTTTTCTTGATTAAAAAGATATAGACTGATTAGGAGAGTACAGTTATCTGGTTTAAAGCCAAGCCACATGATATTACTGGTTAAGCTGAGAGAAAGATATCTTGTTCAAGGAGATTAGCATTGATCTTAAAACCAAACTGAGAAGTTAAAGTACAATACAATGAAAATACTTAGGAAATTTTAAAAAAAACAACCAAAAAACTAATGCCTGAGCCCCATCCTCAGAGTCTGATTTAATAGGTTTGAGAAAAGTCTCAAACATAAGCAATTTCTAAAACACCATAGGTGTTTCTAATGTCAAGATTAAAAACCACTGATATAGAATGTGAAGTGTAGAAAAAATTGAAAACCGTATGAGAGGTCACCTACCATGATATGATTTCCGGGAGAATGCTGAAACACTGTTTTAAACATTGATGACAGTATGTAAATGTTGTTGGCTTTGATTCTCAGGAGAAAGAAAAATTAGAGAATTAAAGATGGAAGGGGACTTAGTAGGATCACTAATTACCAGAGTCAAGGGTTCTTCAAGGGAAGAAGGGAAAGAAGAAAAGTAAAAATTAATTTTAAGAAAAATTAATGAAGACACATTTTGCTTAAAAAAATGCACCTCTAATTTTAATTGCTAATAGCAAGAACTCACCTGTCATAAAGTAGAGGGTATCACTCATCTATTTTTAATTTTTCATTTAATTTATGTGACTAAATGTCAACGAAATATTAAAGTCAACGTAAATGATTTTAACAACATGCAGAAAATGATTCTGGGGAAATTATAGTCCATTAATACTGTTGAGTTATTGTTAATCTATACTCAACCATGCCCCAGATTATTTTTCTGAAATGAAGTTAATTTCAGTTTTTTAGGAGGGAGTCCATACCAAACAAGACAGGATTTTGAACAATGATGATACGACTATTGTAAGTTATATGAGTGTTTGAGAATGATCTAGATGCATCTAATATATGTGGTTTTAACATTCAAAATAATAACTTATCAATCCTATTTATATTTAGAACACTTTGAAATATATTTGCAAGTCGTAGTTCTTGTAGAGTTTATATTTTTGAGGATAAACATTTTCTGGAGAGTGGCCAGAATGTTTTAAATAAAAATAGTAAGGTTTAAGAACTAAAATAAGTTGTTTAATAAAAAATTCTTGCCAGGAAAACCCAATTTACTTTATAAATATATATTCTTAGGATTAGAGGGATTGGTAATGCTGCTTATCTATCTGGTAGAATTTGACTAGGTCAGTTTAAGTTTGTTATAAGTGTTAGTAAATGGAGAGGTTACCCTATACATCAAGCATACTCATTTCTGCAAGATGTTTGAAAAAGTCTCATAAAATTTCATTGTGAATTAGATGAGATCTGCAATTGGGTAAATAACCATGTAGAAGTGAGGCAAGCTTTTTTATGGAAGTGTTATATTTTTGGACTTATCCTAGCTAATATTTTTAACAGTGAGTGGGATAAAAACATAGTTGTTAAATGAACCACAACCTTCAAGAAATTAAGAAAATATCTATTGACCATCTACTGTATTCCATGGGATGTGTGGACAAATCAGGGAGGAATTATCAATATAATAGCATTAGGATTCAAAATTATATCTTTAGGGCTTCCCTGCTGGCGCAATGGTTGAGAATCCGCCTGCCGATGCAGGGGACACGGGTTCGTGCCCCAGTCCGGGAAGATCCCACATGCCACGGAGCGGCTGGGCCGTGAGCCATGGCCGCTGAGCCTGTGCGTCCGGAGCCTGTGCTCCGCAACGGGAGAGGCCACAACAGTGAGAGGCCCGCGTACCACACACACAAAAAATAAATAAAAATAAAAAAATAAAAAAAATAAAAATGATGTTATGATGTTGAAAGAACTGAGGCCATTTACCCTGAACAAAGAGGTATACGAAGAGGCTTATGTAGGAAAAGAGAGTAAGATAGAATCAAAATGTAGAAGAGGACATCTAATCCTCTAATCGTGATTACTCTAGGAATTCCTATCCCATGGGATATCAGGATCTGTATGGGAGATGTGTGTGTCTATATATCCAAAGAAATTATGTGGAAAATTGTGTGCATATGTGGGTATATGCATTTAGGAGGAGGGGATGGACCATCGTTTTCAAATGATTTTTTTTCCCCCCAAAGGAGTATATGATTTAAAATAGGTTAAAAACTACTAGGTAGCCTGCCCTATGGAGTAATAAACACTCATGTAAACAGAGGTCATCTTTTATAGATAATTTAAAATAATTCTCATACTGGATAAGATGCACTAGTTTATTTGAAAGAAAATTTTTTGCTCTTAGGTCCTAATGTTTATACAGTATAAAGAATAAAATACACTTAATAATGAAAAAAAATTACTGAACACTGACCACATACTGGTCATCATGCTAAATGCTTGACATGGGCTCTCATTCACTCTTCATAGCATCAGATTAGGTAGGTACCACATCAAAAACTCAGAGAGACAAAGAAACTTACTAGAGGTCACCCTGCAGTAAGGGATAGAGCCAAAATCAGAACCCAAAAAGTTTGGCCCTAGAGCTGGCCCGCTGGCCCTTATTGGAGAGGATTTTCGCTGTCTTCACTCTGACTCTCCCTTCTGCACCATGACTGACAGTGGCAACACTTGCATCTGCAAAGCTGCTCTTCCCATTTCCTTTAGTGTTTACCTTGTTCCATCTGCATGTCATTTTTTGTGTCTTAATTGTGTTTTATCTGAACTTGATTTCATTTAATAACAAGTCTTTTATTTCATCAGAAAATATATACATCTATCTATCTATCTATCTATCTATCTGTCTATCGAAAGAGGTTGTATTCATTTTCTATTGCTACTGTGACAGATAACCACAAACTCAGTGGTTTGAAACAACACACCTTTAATGTTTTGTAGGTTAGAATTCCATCCTGGGTCTCACTGGGCTAAAATCAAGGTGCTCCAAGGGCTGTCTTCTTTTCTGGAGGTTCTGGGGGAAAATCGTTTCCTTGCCTTCTCCAGCTCTCCTGGTTCATGGCCCCCTTTCTCCTTCCTTGAAGCCAGGAACATTAGGTAGAGTCCATCTCACATCCCATCACCCTGATCTCCCTTGTGATTACATTGGACTTACCCAAATCAACCAGGATAATCTCACCATCTCAAAGGCCTTAATTTGTGACATCTGCAAAATCTCGTTTGGCATGTAAAATAGCATATTCACATTTTCCAGGGATTATGACGTGGGCATCTTTTTTTTTTTTTTTTTCCAGTACGCGGGCCTCTCACTGCTGTGGCCTCTCCCGTTGTGGAGCACAGGCTCCGGACGCGCAGGCTCAGTGGCCATGGCTCACGGGCCCAGCCTCTCCGCGGCATGTGGGATCTTCCCGAACCAGGGTACGAACCCCTGCATCGGCAGGCGGACTCTCAACCACTGAGCCACCAGGGAAGCCCTGGAAGTGGGCATCTTTGAAGATGATTACCCTGCCTACCATAAGCACCTACTAAATGCAGGCACTTTTCTGGGGACTGAGACAAAACACAATCCCTTCCCTAGAAGAAATTACAATTGAGGAAATACTGAAACAGAGAAGGGAAATACAAAAAATATGTGCTATGAGAGAAGTGTGAACAATTACAGCACTATGCAGAGCCTGCCTTGGATCGAGGGTGAGCTAGAGAAAATCTGGCTAAAAAATTAGAATTATTCTTGACATACTCATGTGACTGTTACTTTTCATGCAGGTTTTGAGACTCTGGGATATTCAGCACCAGCTGTCCATCCAGAGGATAGCTTGTTCTTTCTGCAAAAGTCAGGACTTCAGATGTCTCTTCCACTTTGATGAAGCCCACGGACGACTTTTCATCTCACTTAATAACCAGCTATCATTGCTGGGAATGAAAAGTGATTCCGGCAAGAGGGTGAAAAGCCACAAGAAAGCAGTCTCTTGTGTGCTTTACAATTCAGTCTTGAAGCAGGTAATGATGTTTTTCTGTCACTCTCCTGACATGTCCCCACATCCAGAGGCTTATTTCCTTAATTCAATCTAAGGACAAATATAGAAAAGGAAATGTGGAAAAGAAATGATTTAATAACTGTGTGCATTTCTTCAATAATGTATATTCAGGTGGATTTGAAGAGTGATTTCATTTTCATCCAGTGACCACAGCAGCACTGATAGAGTTGCTAGGAGGAAACATTCCAGCTAAAACAAACACAACGTGGAATGTAATTGAACTTATCTTTGTTACCCACTAGTTTGGGTTTTGATGCCAAATGCAACTGAACCTGGCTGTAAAATTCTCTTTTATGAACACCATCCTCCTGCATCCCCATGGAAAGATCTGAAATATGCATGAAATGTAATTAGCAAAGATCCATTTTGCCAGCATAGTTTAGGCAAGTGGCTCACAGTGGCAGCCCGGAATGTATTCATAATAAAATGATGCAGTTAAATGTGGTGCCACTTGGTATGCAGTGCGAGTGTTGTTTGTCTCCCGACCATGGTAATGACGCTTTGCAGCTTTTGCTTATGGGAGCGCTCCCTGCATGTCAATGAGGAAGCGGGCACCTCTGGAGTGGAGATGCCGCAAGGACCACAGGACTTCTGAGAGGAAAGGGAGGGCCAGCCTGTGGATATCACGGAGCGAGCGGGCACCCATGGAGCTTAGTCTGCGACCATGATCACCTCAGGCCTGACAGTCACAGCACAGCAGGAGCCAAGCAGACAGCCAGTATCCAGCTTGTGGCCAATTAAACAGTAACTCCAGGCCATTCTTTCTTTCCTTGCTGCAGAAGCTTCTGCAACTACACAGAAATGAGTAATTCAGATTGGGTGCAAGGGGAGGAGAGCCCTTTGTTAGTAATGAGTAGTGTATCATGTCACTACTTCAAGCACTCTGTTTTCCGGTTATTCTAAGAGATAAAAACCCTTTACAAAACGATCCTTTTTTTTTTTTTTTTTCTGGTACGCGGGCCTCTCACTGCTGTGGCCTCTCCCGCTGCGGAGCACAGGCTCTGGACTCGCAGGCTCAGCGGCCATGGCTCACGGGCCCAGCCGCTCTGCGGCATGTGGGATCTTCCCGGACCGGGGCACGAACCTGCGTGCCCTGCATCGGCAGGCGGACTCTCAACCACTGCGCCACCAGGGAAGCCCAAAACGATCCATTTTGGATTCCATCTTCGGGGAAAACATTCCCTCGTAGATGTTTTACTGAACTTTATGAACGCAACCAGTTAATGCAACTCCCTGGTGGCCACTGAGAGAGGTATTTGTTTCCAGGAGAACATTCTGCTAATTGAAATCTACAAAGTTAAAGTGCTAGGTTTGTGTGTTGATGTTACGATCTCCTATTGCCTGACCATAAAATGAGCAATCTTCCATGAGGAATTCAGGAAATGGGACACAAAGAAGGTCTGGAATCTTCCATCTGGAACATGAAGATAAAGCCAAGATACCACAAGGGTATGCAAGTTATAGGCAACAATAGACTATGCACACATGGAATATTATGTAGAAAGAATCTCTATACAGATGAGTTGGATATTCATGCCTTTACTTATTTCTGCTGTTAAAAGTATAAATAATTAAATGCATTAATATGTATATAAAGTGCATAGAGCTGTGTGTCATACATAAGTGTTTCCTGACTATTAGCAGCTAAGTTATAGAGAAACACTTTAACGTTGTATAACATTAATAATTGTAAAAATATGTTGCAGTCAAGTGCAAAGAAAACAATATCGCCCACAGTCCCATCAGCCAGTGATAATTTATCATTTCAGAATAATTAGACAAAGCAAATAAAACAGTTTTGCATAAGTTTCATGTGCCAGGAATGAGGGATCAAAGATTCACGTGCCACATAATTTCTTCGCCCCCATATTTCAGGGAGACTCAGGTTCTGGGCGTCTTCCAAGAGCTTATTGCTGGGTAGGTGCTCATTACAGGACAGTGGGGTGAAAGAAGAGGAACTCACAGGGAAACAATGGAGTAGAGTAAAATGAATAGGGGTAAAAGCAAAGTGCTATCCTTGGAAAGTGATCAAATCTGGCTGGGGCTGGGGTGGGTGACATTCAGCAGAGCCCTGAAGTCTAGAGTGGGAACCCCTATGAGGAGAGAAGGAAGTAGTTCCAGACAGAAGGTACAACATGGCCACCTGCAAAGAAGCTTGAGCACAGACTCTACATTTTTTTTTCAGTGAGGGTGTTTATTCTGGTATGGCTAGTTTGGTGATACTTAGCAAAAACTGTGGGACTTGAGGCAGTGAAGGGAGCTTAGAGCCAGATTGTGAAGGTCATTCACTCAATGTACCAAGGTCTAGTCTTGGAAAAATATAGACTTGAGGTTAGAACAGCAGTTCTCACAGCATGATCTCAGATCCCTGGGGAAGTCAGATCCTTTCCGAGGATCTTCAAGATCACAGCTGTTTTCATTATAATATTAACTTGCTGTTTACTTTTTCCTCTCTTGTTTCATGAGTACTCGTACAATGGAGTTTTCTAGAGGCTATATGATGAGTGAGGACATCGTTGCTCTGATGGCTAAAGGAGTATGTGCTTTTGTATTCCTGTGTTTCAACAATTTCTCAGTTTAAATTTCTACCTTGGTAAATATATATGTTTCTCTCTGTCTGTCTCTGTCTTTATCTCTACCTCTGTCTCTGTCTCTACTGCCCACATAAATAGAAGCCATTTGGATTCTTCAATAATTTTTAGTAGTATAAAGGGATTCTGAGATCAAAAGTTCTGAGAACTGCTGAGTTAGAGAAATATGAGTTCAAATGTTGGGCAGACTATTTATCGTGTCTAAGCTTCAGTTTATTGACTTTCAAAAGTGTGTGTGTGGCAGGGTGGGGGTGGTGTGAGCATAGACATAATAATGGTAACAACAGGTATCTCTGCAGCATTGCCTTACTGTGTCCTGCCTCTTGGAAGTCTTCCTCCTTCCTCCCAGGCAGCCAGCCCTGGCAAGTCTCCCCCGCTCCCCCATACCTCTAAGGTTGAAGGGTGATGCTTTAGGACAACCTGTTTTTCTTATTAACATCTTGATATTTCTTACTCTTTATTTTACCCATGTGTCATATGAAAGCAGATGTTGGGAAGAGTTAGAAAGGCGGAGGGGCCCCTGAATTGGGCTTTGTCTCTGGTCTCTTGAGGTGAGGAAGAGTTTTTTCCTGCCCCTTCTCTTCTCTGCCATTGAAGTTCCTGCTGGTAAACATTCAGTTCCGGGGCTCATCTCTGGTCCTCTCGACATCCGAGGTCTCCAGGGACATCTGCCATACCTCTCTCCCCTCTCTGCGCATCGGTTGCATTTCTAGTTGTTTTCCAGTTAAACACTTAGCTAAATTCTCGCTTTCTCCCCTCACATGTTTGATGGAAGGGGAAGATCCTTGTCTTCCACTTCTGTGTTTTCCTACGACTCCCAACACTCTTCTGAGCACCAGTGGATGTTCTATTCCTTTTACTGCTATTTCTAATTCTAAGTTCAAAACAAACCCGTGCTTTTTCAGTCCACTGGTGCTTGCTCTTTGGTTATTTGGTTTGGTGTCTTTTTGAAAGACTTTCCTTTTATCTGAGTCTAATGAAAACCTTCCCTTCCGTTGTCATTTCAACATGTTGCTGACACTTTACTATTATTTCATTCTATTTGGTCATCAGTGGGAACCTACCATTATTTCTATATGAAAGTGACATGGCATATTTCTGTGACTTTTCTTTATCTTCCTGCCTTTTAGTACCCTCGCATCCTAATCTAAGAAAGTGATGTTAAGCCACACAGGGCTTTTGAAAAGGAACCTTATGCTTTATTTCACCCAGCAAAGCTTGCCCTCACAGTTAGTGGCAGAACAAGTTGGGACAGGTTGGGGGAGTCCCTGGAATGCACAATTTTGAAAGAATCAAAGTCACTCAATATCCTGGAGGTAGTTCTAATGAACTGTCTTTGCATAGAATTCTTAAATAAAGCTTTTCTTAAAAACCCATGAATGCTGGGGAACTTTAAAAATGTATTTGTAGGTAACATATAAACTGGAATAGATAAAATTTCGGACTTATCACCATGGCTCTCATCCTAATGATGTGGGCTTATGTGTTTTTGTAAAATAGGTAATGTTTCAGTGTGTTTTGCATCTAGACATATTTATCGTCAGGCTAAATATATCAGTATCATCAAATCTTGACAGACAATATTTACTATTTTTCTCATTGAAATAATTTATTTTTTGTAAAACACTACTTGCTTATTATAAGAAATTAAAACAATGCAGTAAGTTCAGATAAAGAATTAAATATTACTGAAACATCATCAAAATATCTAAATATCTTCTAAATATCTCTCTGTGCATAGACTATTTCACCTGAATATGGTTCTGTAACCTACTTTCTTATTCTGAAACATATTGGAATTATTTCCTTGTACCTAAATGTAGATCTACCTCATCATTTTTAAAAGGCAGCACAGTGTCTTATTGTATGTATGTATCATAATTTACTGATCCATTTGCCTTGATGAGCATTTTGCTATTATGCATTTCTTTATGCATAAATATATTCACACTCATGACTTTATCTCTGTAAGGCAAAATCTTGAGAATGAATTTCTAGGTTACAATATATGCGTATGAGACAATTTGATACAAAAATGGCCTCCTGAATCTTCCCATTTTTCCTGATCTCTAAGAGTAAACACATTAATCACATACATACGTAAAGAGACCTGTCAGACAGTGGCTGCCTGGCGACCTCCAGCAGGACTCCTGAGATCCCTGACAGGGCTCCTGTAATTCAGCATGGGATGTTGGCTTTGAAAATTTGAAGATTAGACCTCTAGTTTACCCAGAGTAGTGTTTTTTCTTGAGGACCAACTCTCACAGGAAACATGATGCCAATCATTCATTAAAAATGGGACTGGGATATACTTTTTAGTGACAGTGCATCTACAGTCCTCGTTTCTGCATATGATTTTGGGGGAATTGAGATATTTGAGAATCTAACCAATTCAGTTGGTAGTTCCTGTGGGAAATGTAATATCTGAGCACAGGGACGGGGACAAGCTTGAGGGAAATTTATCCCCACCTTACAAGCACCTCTTTAGTGCTTATATTTAAGGCAAAATCAATGAACTTCTAATTGAACAGAACTGGATGAACACTAGTGAAAACTTTCTCTTTGCCTGCTTACTGCTGGGCTCCAAGTGACCAGCCTTCAGTTAACGTGGCTTTTCTTCACTGGTCAGCTTAAGGCTGTCCTTGGTTACATGTCAATACTGAGGCTATGAGCTCTGGCCACTTGATGGAGATGTGGGAAACACCCTAGCCTTAAGGTTAAACCAGCGCACACACACACACACACACACACACACACACACACACACACACACACACACACACACACTTATTTAGATGTGATTACTTGGAAAGAATAATACATTTCAGTGTTATAAAACTCAAATGGACAAAGGGTATATAGTGAAAATTTCCTCTTATCCCTGTTTTTACCTACCAGTTTCCTTCCTTGGAGGCAACCAGTTCATGAGATCCATGAGCACCCTTTAAGGGCTGTTGTATTCATATATGAGTAAATATGTATACTCACTTTTAAATAGATGTATATAATAATTCTTAATATTTAAGAATATTTATTATTTTAAATGCTCTTTGCACAGAAACACTGCTCTGTACATTGATTTTTCCACCCAACAATACAGCCGAAAGATCATTTTATTTATGTCCTTATCCAGAGTATCCTCATTCTTTTTGTCAGCTGCTTGGTATTCTATTAAATGGGTGTGCCAAACTTTATTAATCACTTCTTATGGGCATTTAGATGGATTCCACTATTTTTGTATTACAAATAATGTAGTAATTTTTTACCTTGAATGAACAAATTTTGGCACTAGTGAGGTAATATCTGTGGGATAAATTTCTAGAACTGGAATTAGTGGGTCAGAGAGTATTTATGACAGTAACCTTGACAGATGTCAAATTTTCTGCATAAAAGGTGCATTAAATCCATCAGCAGGGTAAAAGATGACCCTTTCCTCAGCCTCTCTCATTAACACAGTTTCAGCTATTTTTTAAAAGACTATTTAAAAATGAAATTTTTTTTAAAGAGCATTTTTAGGTTCATAGCAAAATTAAGAAGAAGGTACAGAAATATCCCGTATACTCCTCTCTCTCACAGCATAACCTCTTCCTTTATCCACATTCCCCAGTAGAATGGTATGTTTGTTGCACTTGATAAAACTATATTGACACATCCTTACCATCAAGTGTAATCACAGTTTATATAAGGGGTCACTCTTGGTGTTATACATTTTAAGAGTTTAGACAAATGTATAATGACATGCCCATCATTATAGCATCATAAAAACCCTCTGTGCTCTACCTATTTATCCCACCTCCCCTAACCCCTGGCAACCACTGATATTTTTGCTGTCTACATAGTTTAGTTTTTTCAGAGTGTCATATAATTGGAATCATACAGTATGCAGACTTTTCAGATTGGCGTCTATTACTCAGTAGTATGCATTTACATTTCCTCTACGTATCTTAATGTCTTGATAGCTAATTTTTTTAGAACACTGAATAATATTTCATTGTATGGATGTACCACAGATTATTTATCCATTCACCTGCTGAAGGACATCTTAGTTGCTTCCAAGTACTGGCAATTATGAATAAAGCAACTATAAACATCTGTGTGCAGGCTTTTGTGCAGACATGAGTTTTCAACCCCTTTGGGTAAACATCAAACAGCATGGTGGCTGGATTATATGGTAAGAGTATATTTAGTTTTGTAAAAAGATGGTCAAGTGCCTTCTAAAGTGGCTGTACCATCTTACTTTCCCACCATCAAAGAATGAGAGTTCCTATTGCTCCACATCCTTGTCAGCATTTGGTGTTGTTGGTGTTCTAGATTTAGTCCACTCTAATAGATGTGTAGTATCACATTTTTGTTTTACTTTGTATTTCCTTGATGACATATGATGGGAAGTATCTTTTCAAATGCTTACTTGCCATTTGTTTACCTTCCTTAGTGAGCTGTCTGTTAATGTCTTTGGCCCATTTTTTTAATTGGGTTGTTTGTTTTCTTATTGTTGAATTTTTTTTTTTTTTTTTTTTTGCAGTACGCGGGCCTCTCACTGTTGTGGCCTTTCCCGTTGCGGAGCGCAGACTCCGGATGCACAGGCTCAACGGCCATGGCTCACGGGCCCAGCCGCTCCGCGGCATGTGGGATCTTCCCGGACCCGGGCACGAACCCGTGTCCCCTGCGACGGCAGGCGGATTCTCAACCACTGCGCCACCAGGGAAGCCCTATTGTTGAATTTTAAGTGTTCTTTGTGTATCTTGGGTAACAGTGATTCATCAGATATGTCTTTTGAAAATATTTTCTCCCAATCTTGGCTTGTCTTTTTATTCTCCTGACAGTGTCATTTGTAGAGCAGAAAATTTTAAATTTAATGAAGTCTAGCTTTCAATTATTTTTTCATGTACTATACCTTTGGTGTTTTATCTAAAAATTCATCATCAAACCCAAGGTTATTTAAATTTTCTCCTATGTTATCTTCTTTGAGTTTTATAGTTTTGTGTTTTATATTTAGGTCTGTGATCCATTTCAAGTTAGTTTTTGTAAAGGTGTAAAGTCTGTCCAAATTCATATTTTTATATGTGGGTGTCCAGTTGTTCAAGGACCATTTGTTGAAAAGATTATCTTTTCTCCATTGTATTGCCTTTGCTTTTTTGTCAAAGATCAGTTGACTATATTTATGTAGTCTAATTTTGTGCTCTCTATTTTGTTCCACTGATCTGGTTGTCTATTCTTTTACCAGTATCATACTGTCTTGTTTACTGCAGCTTTATAGTAAGTTGTGAAGTCAGGTAGTGTCAATCCTCTGATTTGTTCTTCTTCTGCAATATTGTGTTGCTACATCAGAGTATGTGGTCTTTCTCTATAAACTTTAGAATCAGTTTGTTGATATCCATCCACAAAGTAACTTATTGGGATTTTGATTTGAATTGCATGAAACATATAGATTAACTTGGAAAGAACTGAGATCTGGACAATATTAAGTCTTCCTAACCATGAACATGGAATATCTCTCATTTATTTAGTCTTTGATTTCATTCATCAAAGTTTTTTACTTTACCTCATATAGATCTTCTACATATTTTATTAGATTTATATTATTTCAGCTTTGTGGATGCTAATGTAAATTGTATTGTGGTATTATTTCCAAATTCCTGTTGTTCATTGCTGCTGTATAGGCAAGTGATTGACTTTTGTATATTAACTTTGTATCCCGCAATCCTGCAATAATCGCTTCTTAGTTCCAGGAGATTATTTTGGTCAATTCTTTAAGATTTTCTGCATAGAGGATCATGTCATCTGCTAACAAAGACAGTTTTATTTCTTTGTTCCCAAACTTTATGCCTTTTCCCCTTTACTTGTCTTATTGCATTAGGCAGAGCTTCCATATAATGTTGAAAAGGAGTGATGAGAGGGAACATCCTTGCCTTGTACCAGACCTTAGTAAGAAAGAGTCAAGATTCTCACTATTAAGTATGATAGTAGCTCCATGTTTTTTGTAGATATTTTTTGTCAAGTGAAGGAAGTTCCCCTCTATTCTTATTTAACTGAGAGTTTTTAATCATAAGTGGGTGTTGGATTTTGTCATTTTTTTTTTTTTTTTGCATCTGTTGATATAATCATGTGATTTTTCTTTTTAAGCCTATTAATATGATGGTTTACATCAGCATTACCCAACCTTTTTGGCACCAGGGACTGGTTTCGTGGAAGACAGTTTTTCCACGGATAGGAGCAGGGCTGGGGCTGGGGGATGGTTCAGGTGGTTATGCGAGTGCTGGGGAGCGAAGGGGTGCAGCGGATGAAACTTTGCTTGCTTGCCTGCTGCTCACCTCCTGCTGTGCAGCCTGGTTCCTTACAGGCCCAGGGGGTGGGGCCCCCTGGTTTACATTAATTAATTTTCAGAAGTTGAACCAACCAAATTCTTCTGATGCATTGTTGGAGTTGATTTAAAATTATTTTTTTTGAAGATTGGTTCAAGATGGCAGAGTAGGAGGATGTGTGCTCACTCAGTCTTGCGAGAGCACTGGAGTCACAACTAACTGCTGAACAATCATCAACAGGAAGACACTGGAACTCACCAAAAAGATACCCCACATCCAAAGACAAAGGAGAAGCCACAATAAGACAGTAGAAGGGGCACAATCACAATAAAATCAAATCCCATAACTGCTGGGTGGGTGACTCACAAACTGGAGAACAGTTATACCACAGAAGTCCACCCACTGGAGTGAAGGTTCTGAGCCTCACATTAGGCTTCCCAACCTGGGAGTCCAGCAAAGGGAGGAGGAATTCCTAGAGAATCAGACTTCGAAGCCTAGTGGGATTTGATTGCAAGACTTCAACAGAACTGGGGAAAACAGAGACTGTCTATTGGAGGGCACACACAAAGTAGTGTGTATATCGGGACCCAGGGGAAGGAGCAGTGACCACAGAGGAGACTGAACCAGACCTACCTGCTAGTGTTGGAGGGTCCCCTGCAGAGGCGGGGGTGGCTGTGGCTCACCCTGAGGACAAGGACACTGGCAGCAGAAGTTCTGGGGAGTACTCCTTGGCGTGAGCCCTCCCAGAGTCAGCCATTAGCCCCACCAAAGAGCCAGGTAGGCTCCAGTGTTGGGTCGCCTCAGACCAAACAACCAACAGGGACAGAACCCAGCCTTACCCATCAGCAGACAAGCAGATTAAAGTTTTACTGAGCTCTGCCCACCAGAGTAACACCCAGCTCTACCCACCACCAGTACCTCCCATCAGGAAACTTGCACAAGCCTCCTAGATAGCCTCATCCACCAGAGGGAAGACAGCAGAAGCAAGAAGAACTACAATCCTGCAGCGTGTGGAATAAAAACCACATTCACAGAAACACAGACAAAATGAGAAGGCAGAAGACTATGTACCAGATGAAGGAACAAGATAAAACCCCTGAAAAACAACTAAATGAAGTGGAGATAGGCAACCTTCTAGAAAAAGAATTCAGAATAATGATAGTGAAGATGATTCAGGACCTCAGAAAAAGAATGGAGGGAAAGATCGAGAAAATGCAAGAAATGTTTAACAAAGACCTAGAAGAATTAAAGAACAAACACTGAGAAGAATTAAAGGACAAACAAACAGAGATGAACAATAAAATAACTGAAATGAAAAATACACTAGAAGGAATCAATAGCAGAATAACTGAGGCAGAAGAATGGATAAGTGACCTGGAAGACAGAACGATGGAATTCACTGCTGAGGAACAGAATAAAGAAAAAAAAATTTTTTTAAATAAAGACAGCCTAAGAGAACTCTGGGACAACATTAAATGCAACAACATTCGCGTTATAGGGGTCCCAGAAGGAGAAGAGAGAGAGAAAGGACCTGAGAAAATATTTGAAGAGTTTATAGTTGAAAACTTCCCTAACATAGGAAATGAAATAGCCACCCAACTCCAGGAAGCACAGAGAGTCCCAGGCAGGATAAGCCCAAGGAGAAACACACTGAGACACATAGTAATCAAACTGACAAAAATGAAAGACAAAGAAAAATTATTAAAAGCAACAAGGGAAAAACAACAAATAACATAAAAGGGAACTCCCATAAGGTTAACAGCTGATTTCTCAGCAGAAGCTCTACAAACCAGAAGGGAGTGGCATGATATATTGAAAATGATGAAAGGGAAGAAACTACAACCAAGGATACTCTACCCGGCAAGAATCTCATTCACATTCAACGGAGAAATCAAAAACTTTACAGACAATCAAAAGCTAAGAGAATTCAGCACCACCAAACCAGCTGTACAACAAATGCTAAAGGAACTTCTCTAAGTAGGAAACACAAGAGAAGAAAAGGACCTACAAAACCAAACCCAAAACAATTAAGAAAATGGTAATAGGAACATACATATTGATAATTACCTTAAATGTGAATGGATTAAATGCTCCAACCATAAGACACAGGCTTGCTGAATGGATACAAAAAGAAGACCTATATATATACTGTCTACAAGAGACCCACAAGTGGGGTTTTTTTAGACTACATATATATAGTTGGTCTTATTTTTGATCTGCTCTGACAATTTGACTTGATTTGTACATTTTGACCTTTGACATTTTAAGTGATTATTGATACAGTTGGGTTAATATCTACCATATTTGTTACTGTTTTCTGTTGGTTGCCCTTATTCTTTGCTCCTATTTTTGTCTTTTACATTTTTTTTGCCTCTTGTGGTTTTAATTGAGTATTTTAAATGATTCTGTTTCCTTTCCTTTCTTAGCATTATCAGTCATATATATATATATTTTAAAACTTTCTTTAGATTGCCCTGGAGTTTTCAATATACATTTATAACTAATCCAAGTCTACTTTCAAATAACACTATATTGTTTCACAGGTAGTGTTACTACCTTATACTAATAAAATAATCTAATTCCTCCCTCTTGTCCCTTGTATCATTGCTGTCATTCATTTCCCTTAAGTACATAATTTAATTATATACATAATTATACATTATGTATATACATAATACGTATTAAATATATAATTTAATACATTGTTGCCATTATTGGTTTGAGCAAACTGTTACCTATCAGGTCAATTAAGGATAAAACAAAAGTTTTTTTTAATCTTCACTTAGTCCTATTCAATATTCTTCCTTTCTTTTTGTAGATCCAATTTTTTGACCTATATTAATTTTCTTTTCTCTGAAGAACGTCTTTTAGTCTATTTTGAAGTCAGATCTACTGGCAACAAATTCCCTCAATTTTTCTTTGTCTGAGAATGTCTTTATTTCTCCTTTATTTTTAGTTATTTTTGCAGGATACAGAATTCTGGGTTGGTGACTTTTTGCTGTCAGCACTGTAATTTCACTCCAATCCCTTCTTGCTTGCATGTTTTCTGAGAAGTCAGGTGTAATTCTTCTCTTTGTTCCTTTGTAGGTAAGATAGGTATCTTTTTCCACTGGCTTCTTTCAAGATCTTTTCTTTATCCTTGATTTTCTGTGGTTTGAATATGATATACCTAGGTGTAGTTTTTTTACATTTATCCTTCCTGGTGTTATGTGAGCTTCCTGAATCTGTGGTTTGATGTCCAACACTAATTTGGGGAAGTTCTCAGTCATTATTGTTTCAAGTATTTCTTCTATTCCTTTCTTTCTTCTCCTTCTGGTATTCTCATTATGTGAATGTTACACCTTGTTTAGTTGTCCTACAGTTCTTGGATACTGTATTTATTTTTTGAGTCTCTGCTCGCATTGCTTTTCAGTTTCTGAGGTTTCTGATTTATCCTCAAGCTCAGAGATGCCTTCCCCAGCCATATCCAGTCTACTAGTAAGCCCATCAAAGGCATGCTTCATTTATGTTAACAATATTTTTGATCTCTAGCATTTCTTTTTGATTCTTCTTAAGGATTTCCATTTCTCTTCTTATGTTACCCGCCCATCTGTTCTTACAAGCTGTCTATTTTACTCATTAGACCCCTTAGCTTATTAACATTAGTTGTCTTAAATTCCAGATCTGATCATTCTAACATCTCTGCCATGTCTGAGTCTGATGCTTGCTCTATTTCTTCAGACTATGTTATTTTGCCTTTTAGTATGTTTTGTAAATTTTCTTGATAGTTGGACGTGTTGTGCTGGGCCAAAGGGACTGATGTAAACAGGCCTTTCGAGATGTGGTGGTCAGGTGGCAGGGGTGGGAGTATTCTGTAGTTCTGTGATTAGGTCGCAGTCTTTTAGTGAGCCTGTGCCTCTGGACTGTGCACTTCACCTATGCTTCTCAGTTGTCTTCCACCCTTCGGTGAAACAAGAAGGCTAGAACTAGCTAGAATTTTGTCTTTTATTTTCCCACATCAGTTAGGCTCTGATGAAACCCCAGCAGGTTAGGCTCTGTTAAACAGTTTCTCCCAAGGGCAGACCTTGTTAAGAAGAACAGAGTTGTCTGACGTATTTTGAAGCTGTTCCCTTCCCTCTGACCCTGCCAGAGCACGAGGGGATTTTTCTCAAATATTTATAGGGAGAACCTGGTCCATAACCTCAAAATAAAACTCATGAACTTGTGGAGGTTCCCCTATCACCAGCTCCCAGAATTTTAAACTCTCAGACTTGTCCACTTTGAGCCTCCAGTGATTCATAAGTTACAGTTCAGGTTTTCCTCTCTTGGCTCTATTTCCTGGGGAGTTTTTAGTTCATGAGTTTCTGCTCTGGTAGGTTGTGATTTTCTCGATCTGCCTGTTGGTCTCTCCAATTTGGAGGGCAGTGATCTGCCCTGTGACCTTACTTCTCTTACTGATCTAAGGGGAGTTGTTGATCTTTCAGTTTTTCCAGGTTTTTACTCACTGTTAGGATGGAGTGACAACTTCCAAGCTTGCAGCACCAAGACCTGCAAGTCCAATGCAGTCTCAACTATTTTTTGAAGTAGTTTTTCTTAGTAATTTTTTAGAAGGAGGGACGTAGTGAGGTTTTAGAGTCAGAGTTCCTAATGCTTTCCATTGAGCAAGTAATTTAATTTCTCTAAGCAATGTTTTTTTATATGTAAAATAAGAATTATAATACCTCCTGTGTAGATTTTCTGTTAAAGACAAAGAATATTGTGTATAAAGATACATAGAACAAAGCGGGAGTAAAAGCTAAATAAAATTACCTGAAAAAAAGGGAAGTGATACTTTTCTGACTTCATACCCTAATCCCTGTGGGTGCCTACTGACTGGGGGAGTGTTCTAAGCACCTGTATAATGATCACAGGCGGTCACAGCCCGTGGTCCTTCCCATTGTTCATACTGCCTAAGCCTTGCTGGCCTCCTTTCTAGTCCTTGAACATGCCAAGGACACTCTGTCTCAGGGCTTTTGCGTTGCTGTTTCCTTTTCCTGGGACTCTCTTCACCCAGGTATCTGCATGGCTCCCTCCCTCACCTCTGTGTCTTTCTTCAAATAATTCCTCAAGGAAACCTTCCCAGAGCCCCCAGCTTTTCACCCACTCCCAGTGATCTCTACCTCCTTCTTGGTTATATTTTTCTCTATAACGCTTATCACCGCTAAACATCGTGTGTGTGTGTGTGTGTGTGTGTGTATGCTTTTTTTCTCATTTAGTTGCATCTCTCCCCTCTTCTCTCACTAAATATAAGGGCAGGAATGTTTTACTGTTGGATCCCCAATGCCTAGATCCTGTGCCTTGCATACTGTAAGGGTTTGACAAACTAAAGGAATGAGTCTGAAAGATCCAATTACAAATTAATCTACAAAGAAGTGATATCTGACAAATAAGATTTATAAATAGAGAATGGCTGCCTTAAAATATTTGAATTCTTTGTCTGTACCAGTACTCTGAGATATTATCATTCTCCTCACCTCACTACATACTGGTAAGTAACTTCTAGAGATTTGATGCAGAACAGAAATAAAGGAGACAACCTGCTTTATATTATGGGACCACAAACAGCACTGACTTAAAAACATAAAATTATAAACAGCAATTAAGTCAAATGTCCTGATCCCTTGGTAGCCAGCAATATCTGCTGCTGCAATTTTTGGTTTTTCTTGCTTAGACCTAGAATTTGAGATGCATATAAAAGAGAACAGAAGTGCTTATTGTTGTTGGAATAGCGAAAAAAAATTAGGGGACGTGAATAGAGCCTCACATATATCTTAGAATTGTCTGATTGGCTGTGACAGCTTCAGATGAGAGAGACAAAAAAGACCCCTATATTCCTAAACAGTTCTTAACTCAGGTACATAAGGTGGAACGTACCTCCATCAGAACGATTTGCTCACAGGGTCCATTTGCACTGAAGTGTAGTTATTAGGACAGTGCCATTTCTGCTCTGCAGACGCCAAGGCCCTGTCCTCAAAGGTTAAGGTCTCATCTGATAAGAAGCAGCCAGGAGGAAACTGAAAACTTAAAGGGACTTGGTATCATCAAAATGTGGCATATAAATATGATGCCAATATTTATTCCTGGAGTTTATCGCAAATGAAAACAGCTTGCTAAAAATACGGTCCTCACGGTGCTGTAGTCAAACCACTTCATCTGCCAAGTGATGGTAAACGCCCTCCTCTCTCACTTGACTTTGAATGCCTTTTCACCTGCCTTGTTATTCTTGTATTCTGATATTGTCATAGTTTGAGCAGATTCTGGTTAATACCAGGTGTGTGTTTGTGACATAGTCAGCCCTTGTATTTCAACAGGTTGTTTTCCTGAAGACTGCACCTTAAGGTGGATTGCCATAAAATGAAATCTGACTGGCTATACACTGTTGTCATTATTGATTCCGATTTCATGAGAAATTGTGAAATGAGTAAAGTGCTGAAAAGTGATGAAGAGTATGTTGGGGTTCAGCCAGGTAAGGCAGAGGAGGGAGAGTGCAATATAGCAGAAAGCAAAGGTTACTAATTCCTGATCGAGTGTCTATATTAGATAAAAGTGGTGGGTGGATGACAAAATGCTTTGTAATGTGCGTGATGCCAGTCTTAAACAAGTAAGCAAGTCTTTCTTTGAACATTGTTCACTTTATTTTGCCTTTTTTGTTTCTATCAGGGAATACCCATCTTTTAGTACTGAAATGCCTAGCATATAATAGATGCTCAATAAATGCTTTTTGAATTGAAATCATAAAATCCCCTAACCTTTTCTTCAAAGACCACTATCAAAATTTTTACTCATGCTTGGAATATTATGTTTTCATGGCTTTATCTTTAATGAATACAATCCAAATTCTTAAATAGTTATGTGAGAAAATTCCAAGTGTGATATAATTTTAAATTTCAACATACATCTAAAAAACTGGTTTCTGAAATGTAGCTGTCTACATTCACTCTCATGGTTGGAAGAAAACAAGACATTAGATGTTTTTCTTAAATTGATTCAGATATGAAAAGGGATATGAGGGCTTCCCTGGTGGTGCAGTGGTTGAGAGTCCGCCTGCCGATGCAGGGGACACGGGTTCATGCCCCTGTCCGGGAAGATCCCACATGCCGCGGAGTGGCTGGGCCCGTGAGCCATGGCCGCTGAGCCTGCGTGTCCGGAGCCTGTGCTCCACAACGGGAGAGGCCACAACAGTGAGAGGCCCGCGTACCGCAAAAAAAAAAAAAGAAAAGGGATATGAGTCCAAATAAAAGGTCAGATGATTAAGCTTAAATAGAATAGTAGCACTAGCTAACTTTTATGACATTTATTGTATGCCATGAACTGTGCTAAATGCTTTACAAGTATTAGCTTACTTAAACCTCTTAAAAATGGTTTAAGGTAGTGACTATGATTCTCTCTGGTTTATAGGTGAGAAAACTGAAGTTTAGAGAGATTAAGTAATGAATCCAAGGTCAGACACTGACATTTAAACTCAGGCATGCTGGCTTGAGCCAGTGCTTAACCACCATGCATATTGCACAAACCAAAACAAATAGAAACACAGTTACATGGAATGATAATTAAAGTGTTAGGTCACATTATTATGAAGATCCAGGTCATTTGTTCTAGAAATTGCACTGTAGCTTAATAACGGTAATTAAACTTTGAAGCTACTTTTGATTTCACAGAGAGAAAATGTGTAGCATAGACATAGTTTTACATCATTTAAGAAATTGTCTGATTAAGAGTTGTAATATCAGGGGTAAAAAGGTCTGTGTGAGCTCCCACGCTCACGATCAGTTCTTTGCTGAGGCATAAAGATTGCTAAACGGTGTCCCTTTCATTCAATCCCTCCTCTTCTTTTTTACCTCTGGGACTACTGTCTCAGGTGAGCATCTCCACCTGGACTGATACAGCAGCCTCTAAATGGTCTTCTCACAACCTGTTTGTTTTCCACACTGCTGCCAGAGGTACCTTCACAAACCAACCAACAAAAATGCAATATCTCTCTCCTCCTTATTAAGAACAAAGAGATTGTTCTTTATTTTGAGTAATACATACCACTGATAACCAATGAAAGCCATGAACCCTTTCCCAGTTGAAAAAACTAAACAACTTTATACACACTACCCATTATTCTGTGGCATTGCTCATTAGGGATTTCAAATATCTGTCATCAATTTTCTTCTTCACCTGATATTCCACCATTTATCTCATCGTCTGTACTCTGGCTCCATTACACTTCTTACTGTTTCTCATGCTTGGAATAGCCTCCAAGTTCTGTCTTCTCATCACTCTTAATTATCTGGGGTAGGATGCTGAAATAGAGGAAGGCCTTATGATGTGTCTGTCATAGAAGGCCCAGGATTCAAACCTCATTATATAAGCTTGGGAATGGTACTTAACTGATTAGAATCTCAATTTCATCACTGGTAGAGAGAGGGTGATAACATAATTTTACAGAGTTTCTTTAAAGATCAAATGAGGTAGTGAGTGTAAAGGGCTTGGCACTCAATAAATACATGTTTCTATCTTCAACCCCTGGTTGATCCTCCTCACCTTTTATTCCCATTCCCCACTCCAATGAATGGATGTGTGGTTTTACTCTCTGTGCCCCCAGATCACCCAGGAGTGATACCTCTAAACTTGTAGGCTTGTTGGGCATTTATTTACTTCTTGTCTGTTTCTCCCTCTAACCCAGTAGTACCCGACCCGGTTGCATACTTAAATAACCTGCGGAGCTCTTTAAAATTTCCACTGCCTGATCCAGTCAAGTCAGAGTCTCTGCTCTGGTACACACCTGTGATTTTTAAAGTGATTCTAGTGTACAAGCCTAGACTATAGACCCTTTGAGAGCAGGGATGCATCAGTGAAGCCCCACTGCCTTCATGGAGCTGGCACCCAGTGGACGTTCAGTGAATGCCTGTAGGGTGAATGAATGAGCGAATGAATGAGAGAATACATGTACGACAGCCAGTTATCCAACCCTTACGAACATACATCTGATAAACTTTAACCCATTTAATTATGAAAATGTGACATTTTAACATATTCTTAATACATTTATATTTATACATTGGTAATCAATATCTAAGTGGATCAAGATGCACTTTAAATTTTCTTAAAATCTAGATATTGCTTCAGGCAACTTTCTATCTACTCATTTTTATGTTTAGTGTTTTTTTGTTTTTTCTTTCATTCCTTTGGGTCCGAAAGTCATATGGGCAAGGTAATTTTAACCTATAAATCTCTTAAAGGATGCGTAAATACCTAGAGCTGAAATTAGCAGTCTACTTGACACTATTAACTTTCTTACTATGGAACTATTATATATAATCCTATCCCTTCTTGCATTTGTTTGGTTGCCTTCCTCTTGGAGTGTATATGCAGATTTATATTTAACCTTCCTGTGTTCTTTGTTTTTAGTGACCCATCAATAATTGAGTTAGTTGTAAAAATATACACAGTACCTTGAGGAAAAAAGGAAGAAAGGGACTAATGGCATTAGAAGCAGTAACTCTAGCAACTTGCTGAAATGAACTTTTCCCCATAATGGCTGGTAGTGCTTTATTTTCTGAATGCTAAATGGAAGCTAATAATAATATAGTAAGTAATAATATAGTAAGTCGTGTCAGAACATCATGACTGCTAAAATCAAGTTTCTCATCTAAATGTGAAAGATTTATAAGTTTATTTCAGTAGGATTCCATTTCAGGATGGCCTCTAGACACTAAGCTGAACAGTGGGTAAGGAAAGAAGATTCCTATCTTCTCTGATAAAGAGAATCATGACTTCCATTACCTCAGTTCTGGCCTAGAAATTGAAATGTTATCAGCTTAACAAAAAGAAAGCAAATACATTACGAAATTGTCACTGTCGGGGGATCTCACTAGTGGAAATGCACAGGCTGGATATTTTATTTAAATAAAAATGGTGAAAAAAAATTGGTGGATTCTGGAACTATATTTAATTTCTCTACCGTGTTATTTTCTTGTAGGTAATCGGTTCTGATGCAGGGTCGACTGTTTCATTCTGGATGATAGACACTGGGCAGAAAATCAAACAGTGTACTGTTTGCCATGGCAACATAGAAATCAGCACAATGGCCATCGATGCAGATGAGATACGGCTTTTGACTGGCAGCACAGATGGGACTGTAAAGGTGCGAACACAGTGACACTTTTCTATCCAGATATGAGGGGGCTAAAATATTGTGTGAGGAGACACAGCTTTGGCTATATTTCTGTTGGTATTTTTGGCCTTTCAAGAAGAGAGATGAGAAGATAAGAAGAGCTAAATAAGCCAAACCATCTAATAACAAAGCTGTTAGGAAAATAAACCTCTGAGGAAAAATGAATAAATGATTTTTCTGAATAAATTATTTAGAATCAAAACACAACTTGGCTTACTTATTTCAGAAAGCCATAGAGGACCACTCTGGGGAATAAGAAGCCTGAATAATTTTCATGCGCTTCAGCTAATGTCTCTAGTTTTCTTTTTTCTTTTTTTTGGGTATATAAAATGAGAAATCAGGGCAAGTAAGTAAACTTTAAAAATTGCATGGATGCAAATTTTTTGGAAAATGAATATCTAGAAGTTAACCCGTTTTGTAATCTGCATTTCTATGTGAAGGTAAGTAAGACAGTAAAGAAGGAAAGTAGGAAGAACAATCTTATTTATTATCCATCCTAAACTAACACTATTTTATCCTCTCAGTTTTAAAATTTTGCAACTATTATTAATTTCTTCTGGGAGGAAAGTGGTATTTTACTTTGCAAAGGTGATCAAAATTTCAGGCAAAACTAGATACTTACAATCTGAAATCATGCTTATCAGTGAATCTTCTCTGTTCTTCTCAGCTTCAAGAGAGATGACAGTGTTCAATGGGAGATGACTTGTGACACTCTGAGGCAACAGAAGGCAGTTTTTTGAATAAGCCTTGATTGGTTCTCAAATTTCTGTCATAACTGGGGTCAGAAGGCTGTTAATTAGATGTACCTTTTGTGTTAGGTTGTAAGATGCATTCAGGTAGGCTGCATGGGAGGGTAGTGGAAAGCTACCTGGATATGTAGGTAGAACATTATGGAAGTTGGGGGCAAGTATTCCGGGAGATTCCAGGCTGCAGTGGTCAGTGTGAAGCATGTTGCAGTGAGAATCTCTAGAAATCAGCAGAACGTGGCTTCTGGGAAGGTTAATGGCATGAGGTATGGACTTGGGAGCATGTTTTTAAGTAAAGTAATCTAGTTCATGGGAGAACTGGTAACATGTGGGAAGGTAATGGGGTAATCCCAATCCTAATAGTCAAGGTAGAATAAAACAAGAATAACTGGAACTGGAGTATTAGACAGTGGCTTAGGCAAAAGGAACAAGTGAGAACCCCACTTACCAGTCCTTGGATACAAGACTGAAGTGAAAAATGAAGGGGATGTATTAGATTATTTTTATCCCTATCTTAGGAATAACTGGTCATAGAGTCTAGGGTAGGGCAGACTTGTAGATGGTTGCGAAAATGGTCCCAGCTAAGGGTCACAGCTTGATAGGATCTGGAGACAGTCAGGTCTTTACAATACTTTTTTGTGGGTATTATTTTAGGTGGACTTGGTAAGAGCCATATTTAGAGGAGAACAAAGTGATGTGGGTGAAGAGCATGTATACCCCTCGATGTCTCAGCTCAAGCCTTGACATATTAGAAGTTAACGTGAATTTAGTATTACAATCACAGCTTTTGAAGGTACATTTATCTTTATCACAATAGCACAACAGAATTCTGAACTTTGGCAGTTTCAGTGTAGGTATGTAGGATGCATAAATCAAGGTTGAGCTGCGCTGGCCATATTCTATGAAGAAACAAGAATTAACGATATTTTCCAATCTCATTTATAATTTAGAATCTAAAACCCAGTACCTATGCAATCAAAGATTTAAAAGTATTGCCCTGGGCTTCCCTGGTGGCGCGGTGGTTGGGAGTCCGCCTGCCGATGCAGGGGACGCGGGTTCGTGCCCCGGTCCGGGAGGATCCCACGTGCCGCGGAGCGGCTGGGCCCGTGACCCATGGCCGGTGGGCCTGCGCGTCCGGAGCCTGCGCTCCGCGAGGGGGGAGGCCGCGGCAGTGAGAGGCCCGCGTACCACAAAAAAAAAAAAAAAAAAAAAAAAAAAAAAGTATTGCCCTATTTATCATGGTTTTGAACTGTCTGTTTTTAAATTAATTGTTTTGAATAATGTATGCACACAATAAAATTTTAAACATAAAAGGGATATACGGTGAAAAGAAAGTCTTTCTCACCCCTGTTCCCATCTCCTCCCTTGTGGCTACCAGTGGTACTAGTTTCTTGTACATCTTTCTAGACTATGAGCACCATTTTTTTCTCAGTGGCAGTCCACTGTCCATGGTGTCCTGCGTTTTGCATTTCCCTGTATTGGACATTGATTCATGTGAATGCAAACAACAACAATAATGATGTTAGTTAAATTTTATCACATGGTTTCTATGGACCAGGCACTGTGCTAAGCACTTTACACATGCACACCTCTGCATGGTTGGTACTATTATTATACCAGAGGAGGAAACTGAAGCCCAAGGAGATAAAGCAACTTGCTTTAAGTTTCCATAGCTGGTCGACTCTGGGCAAAGCTTAGACACTTGGAGGTGACTCATTCTTCTTAATAGTTACATTATATGCTACTGTAGATATTCCATATTCTGATGTTCAGTCTCTTGTTAGTGAGCAATTAAGTTGATTTAAATCTTTAGCTTTTGTAAACAAAGTCTCCAGAATATCCTTCAAAATATGTCATTTCATACATATGAGTGTCTCTGTGTGATGATTTTCTAGAAGTTGAAATTTTGAGGCAAAGTGTATATGTGTTTTAATCTTGATTGAAGGTGCCAACTGGCTCTTTGATGATGAACCAATAATGTTTCATAGCAGGGCTTAGCTTTAACTGCTGGTGACCTAATGACCTTCTCTCTTAAAGTACACCCATCAAGTCTACATCCTCACCCACTGCCTGAGGAGGTAAACTGGAATTGCTTGTGCTTCTGTGGGCTTGGGTCTGGCACGCACTGTCAACAGGAGGTTTTATTGGCAGAAGATAGGAAACCTACGACATGATGACTGTGTTTCAGGCTCTGTATTAGATGTTTAAAATTCCAGGCATGCCTGAAGAGTAAAGGTCCTGTGTCATAAATGAGGACACTAAAATTTAGAAAGACACTTTGAGAAAGAACAGGATTTTGACAGACTCCAAAATGTGGCTTTTCATGATTTTGTATTGTCTCCCCCTAAAAAGTATATACTTATTTATAGCCTTTGAATCAACAATATTAGAATAGACTGATAAGGTTACAAAATGAGTAATAAATATAATAGCTAAATTCAAATGGTGAGAGGATTTTCTTTAATTATTATGTATCTCAAGTGAATCAACCCTTGTCCAGGATATAAACAAAAACGGCTAAAATAATCCTATTACACTCTGTTAAGGTACTCATTGAAGAAGACATTTTCTTTTCTTGTCTCAAAGCTGATTTTAATATTTCTCTTGAAGGTCTGGGACCTCAATGGCTATTGTCACCACACTCTACATGTTGGGCAAGAGGGAGCTGTGGATATTTCACACATCCTGGTTCTTAAGAAGACAATCCTGGTTACAGGCTGGGACAGGTATGATGTACTTCATGCAAAACTGTAGGAAGGTAAAAGGAGAAAGTTTTATTTAAATCAAAATCTAAAGGAAAAAAGAGCATAGAAATCCTGACTGATTCTGTATCTTTAACTCACTGGTGACCTAGGTGAGTGAAACTCTATTTGGAATTGACTGAATGCTTGTGAATAAAATATTTTAAGATCATGTAGATTGAGTGGCTTTGAGAAGTGTTACATTGCTTTCTCCTGGCTTTGGGAATCTTCTTCTTTAACCATTCCAGATAGAAACATAATACCACTTCCTGGGGATTAAATCCAAAAGTTTCCCAAATTTTATAGTCAATAAATTCTTAATGTATAAATTGCATTCCTTCAACTGTAAAAGGAACTCATTCCTTCTTCTCTTGTTACTTAGTTTAAATGACAGCACAAGAGGGGAACAGCCTGCTGAAATCTATGTTAGCACCTCTTTCATATCAGTGCAGAGAAGGGCCTTTCACAGCCCACTTACTGTTCTCAAGGACCAATTTTTTCATTCATTATAAGGAAAATTATTTTTCTTTCCTCTTTTCCTGAGAGAACTAAGGGATCGTAAATGGCCTTTTCTATGGCATTGTATAAGCACTAGGAAAATTAAAGTGTGATGTGTTTTGAAAATATATTGTCCATAAATTCAACAGTTCACAAAATATTGCTCTAATAGGTAATTTGCCCAAGATTATTCACTATAGAAATATGATCTTAATGGTTTGAAGTAGGACTAAATCAGATTTTATACCTAGAAAACCAGCAGTATTTATTTGGGGATTTTTATTAGTCATAGGGAAGGCTTTTGCCTAATGTAAATGTAAACACAGACTAGAAAATATAGTGACACACACACACAGCTTAGTTTTCAGGGGTAGTTTGACTATAAGTAAAGAAAGTATAGTTCATTAATTATAGTTCTTAATAGCATGTATATTCTACGTGCTATTAAGAACTAATTTAATCATCCCCACCTTTGGAAGACACAGCTTCTTCACATCCCTGAGAGCAATCATGATCCATCAATGACTCATAACCACTCCAGCAGACTACGGCCTAATGATCTCTATAATTAGGCTATGGCAATGAATAAGTGAAGTTCTCTAATATCATGGCAGGGTAGATGTGTAACATACAGCTGAGCCACTTTAAATTTTGAACATAACAAAAAAGAACTTTAAAAATTAACGTTAGTCAAAACCATGGAGACACACCATTTTCTTAGTTATATTTTTAATACATCCATGGCTAGAAATAGCATCAAATGTGAGGTTTTTAAATTGGTTACGGGGGAAATGTTTAAAGATTAGATATATAGAGTCATCCAAAAGTGGTTTGAAAGAGCACCCAATGATTTGATCTGTATTGGTGTGTTTTGCTGAAAGCCTTACTTTCGGTTTCAAGGTTAGTAGGATTTGCTGGCAAAATAATCACTCTACACTCAAACAAGAATTTAGAGAGAGTTTATTGAATTAGCAAAGATTACAGTATACTAAGAAAAGAACAGTATAACTAACTAAGAAAGAATGGTAAAGACAGGTTTATACATCACCGAATTGGGGAAGCAGCTACATCCAGACCCAACCAGCGCTGGGAAGTCCCTTGAACAGCAATTTGGAGTCCCATTTGGGAAGGTCCCAGGCCGTACGTCCACCCCATTGCTGAGACTTCAGTTTGCCACTCAAAGGAGCCCAGCTTTTAGCACCAGGCCACAGGCTGATAACAATCAGCCTACGTGCAAGTTTGCAGCTCTGGTTGTTGTAATAAATGCCTTGGTCTTAACTCTTAAGTCTGAGAATGTTCTTGATCCCCAGGGGCTGGCCAGACCCTCAAGGTGCAAGAAGTCCCATGACTTACTCCCTGTCTTATCTAATGGTTTACAATGTGTGCTTGTGCCACCCCTGCTGGCCTGGGTGTAGCTCAGCAGTTTGGCATGCAGCCAGCTTTAGCGTCATTGTCCCGTCAGAGAGAGGCCTAGTGCCACATCTGAAGCCAGAACGAGACTACTTTACTCGCTTCCCCAACATGGTGGGTGGTCACTTTCTATAATCTTGGGGAGGAATTTTTGGGAGGATTGAAATGAGTAGAGGAAAACTTAACCACTCCTCTCATTTTCCTCCATCTTTTCCATCTTCCACAAGGTTGTCAGGACTTGGATCCCTGTGGTTGGAATTGAAAATTGAATGAATGCATTCTCAATTATATTGTTTTACTTTCATGTTGATGAATTTAAAAATTATATTTCCTAAGTAGAAGGTCTTACATTAGGATGGATTTTGCATTATCTTTGCAGGGTCTTTTTTTAACCAAGAGGCATTTAACAAAAGAGGCAAGAGAACAGGTCGGCTTTTTGGTTCTGGCTTGGAGAGGATGGTCCATTAAGCCAACTCCATAATAGTTTAGTGATTTGAGAAGACATAACTGGAAGATTGACCGTCAGCTGATGAAGCTTTCTTTAAAACCCTGAGGAGGCTCTTAAGTTATACTGTAACTTTAACTTTAGGCTCTATTTAAAGAAAGAAATTGGTCTGATAATTCT
This sequence comes from Kogia breviceps, assembly GCF_026419965.1. Lineage (NCBI taxonomy): Eukaryota > Metazoa > Chordata > Mammalia > Artiodactyla > Physeteridae > Kogia > Kogia breviceps. The sequence continues at coordinate 51,695,127 of NC_081314.1, read as the reverse complement.
GCCCAGGATGGAATAGAAATTACATTTATTGAGTTAGGTACATAAATATGCCATCCAATTTATTTTATTCATAGTGCTTTGTAGCATTACGCACTTTACATACACTATCTAACTTAATCCTTAACTTCCTCTCAGAAGGTAGGCAATATTTCATAGATATCTCAAATCTCTATCTTCAGCTCTTCTCTCTCTAAGCTCACTTATCCATTTGCTTGCTGGATGCGTCTGACTGCAATCCCAAATTCTACATATTCCAAACTGAATGTATTATTCATTCCCTTTCCCCAAATCTGCTTCTTCTCTTAGATTTGGAGCTTCACTTAATTGCTAGACACCCTGTTCATCCACCTTGGTTTTCCCTTCTCACTCAACTTCACAACCAAGTAGTCTCTAAGCCTTATCTATTTTATATTCTAAATATTTTTTCAAATCTGTTCCTATTACTACTAAAGTGTATAATTCAGAGCATCATTTCTACATACATGAATGTCACAGCCTTCTTATTTGTCCTTTCCTCTAGTAATGCTTCCCTTTTACCTCTTAAATAGATTTGCTCATTTTAATGATTTCTACAGTGATTTCTTTCTACAATGCAATCTGTCTATGTCACTTCCTTGTTTAAAGCTTTTTAAAGTGTCTACAAAAAAACCCACGAAACGCCCTCTGGCCTGGACTTTTCTGAGCTTCATACTCACCCATTCTTTTGTACATTCTAAACTCAAATAACAACCTGCTGTCAGACTGTTTCCATACAAACCGTACTGTTTCTCAACCCCATGCCTTTATTCTCTCCCCTTATCTAGAACTCTCTCCAAATATTTTTCATGTGGCTAATGTTTATTCCTATTTCAAGTCTCATTCATATATCTGCTCCACCAGAACATTTCTCTTTAACTCCCAGGGTGGAAGTATGCCCCCTTTTGTCTTTGTGTTATTTAGTTTCCTGTACTTTATTTAACCTAGGAATATATATACTGAGCATTTAATAAGCATATATATATATATACATATGCTATATATATATAGTTTCTGGGGCTTATTAGATGCTCAATGATATTTGTTGAATGGCTTAATTAACGTTTATTGAATAGACAGGGTATCTGAGGATTAGAGAGATTGATTACCCAGTAATTACACTCCAAATTAGAGGAAAGCAGAGTAGCTATTCAAATCTCTTCTCTCATTACAGTAAGCCAGAAAGCTAAGTATTACCAATTCTCTTTCACAAAGAGGGAGTCAAGGCTTAAAGAGCTTGGGTAGCCTGGCCAAGGCTAGCAGGCAGCCGAGTTAGAATTCGATGCCAAGGTCCATGCTCTTTCTACTATTCCCAAGTTACAGGTGGAGTCATTAAATCTTGGGAGATCAATTATATTCTTTTAAATAAATACTATGAATGAGTAGGTTGGTCATGTCAGTCAAAGCTAATGAATCAGTTTTCTGCATTTGAAGAAACACATAAAAACCCACACATTTATCAACTTAACAATACCTTAGAATTTTAGCTTCCTGTGATTTTTTCCCCTTTCCTTTCCACAAATATCTTTAAACTGCACCTAGATGGAAAACATGGAGTTAGGAACAATGATGGACTGAAAGTGAGGAAGCAGGATTCCTTCCTTCAAGGGCATCCCATTCTAGTTGGGGAGTCGATGCATACAAGGCAAGATATGGAAAATGTCACTGTGAAATGGGCCTAAGCAAAGCCTGAATCAGAGAGCCCGTGCTGGTTATTTAGAAATATGACCTTTCATATCTAGAGAATATTTCCATCAGAAAAAAGAAGCCCCAAATTCAGAACTTCTAGAAATATGTTTCTTATCACCTTAAGCAAAATATACTTAGAGACAAAGTTGTGAATTGACACAGGGTCAGTTAAAAAATACCTGGTTAAATACCTAGCCATATTTATGTTGGTAAAACTAAGTGAACAGGTGATCAATTACCTTTGCATTTGTTAAAAGTAGTCATCTAATATGTATAGTTCTGGTGAAGTCAAATAATCATAATAGTTTAAGATTTGATCTTATTTTTATCTTAATTTTATGCCCTAAAATTCCGTGATTCTGTATTTGCAACTCTTTGTAGAAATAAACTCAAGCTTTTTGTTTTCCCCACTTTATTTCTCTTCTTTTAGTTAAAGGAGAAACCTCTCTTTATGAAGGTTTCATCTCTGTAAAATATCTAGACTTATACAAATAAAAAGAGAATCTTTCATATAATTTCAAATAATTCTGAAAATATGATTGATAGTAGCATCCTTTAAAAAATAAATGGTCAGTAAATAGCTGTTGATATAATTTTATTTCTAAAAGTATTTTTAAGGGAAATGAGATTAGGGATTTGAAGTTCCTCAACAATAAAACTTATGTATCACAAGATATTAAATTCTTAATAATTGCCTTGCTAAGGAACTATACATAATCTTATATATTACTCAGTCAGTTTCTATTATTAGGATAAGAATCAGAATGAAAACTTCCAAAGTTGTGACTTAATCTGAATAATCTTGTTGGAGGCTAAGAGGGGGGCGAGTATGTTTGAAATTCACAAATAACCCTCAAAACTAATTTTGTGACAATTTCAGTATCCAAAATTGGACTCTGCAAATTTTAGTAAAAAGAATAAAAATGAACTGATTTATTTTGACCTCATTCTCCATCTTTGAGATAATCCTTTTGCCTAAAAAGCAATGGACTGAACACGGATACGTTCTTATGATAATTGGACTAACAAAACATGAACAATTAATCTCTGAGGGATCAAATAGCTGACTGTGTTCTTTTGTTCTCACCATGACAATATCTACATGATAAGTTTTGGTAAAAGTTATTTTCCTATCTCATTCATCCTAAAAGAGATTGTTTATTAAAACAGTAAAAAAATTTTGCCCTGGACAGGTAAACTAATTTTGCTTTCACAGAGTTGGTCATCATATCTAAATTCTGAATTAGAGATAAGGTCGGCATCACAAGAAAACACAATGACTCAGTAGCAGTACTCCCAGGATTTCAAATGTGAGGTGTGGAATGGAACTAGTAAACTCCTTCAATGTCAGAAAGAACAAATCTTTCAGACTCCTAAAATGGCCTAAAAATTGGCACATTCTGCACTTCAATTTTACTTTTGGCAAAAGTACAAACTTAAACAAAATAGTTATCTTGGAAATGTACAAAGTAAGAAATACAGTGTGGATTCTGAAGGTATTTTAAGGATAACTGTCATTTCAAATGAAAGTTTCAGGTTAGGTTTCAAGGGAAAGGTGGCAGCTAATTAGTTTCTCACCATTTGGACACACAAGGTCAAATATCAGAAGGGCTTTTTATACCATCTTATGAAAAGGATTTTGTGCCTTTGGGTGGTACTCCCTAAATATACCTAGTTAATATGGATAGCTTGGCAAAGAAGACATCTGACATTGTATTTTGCCTGAGAGATAATAGAAGAGATATGGACTGATCGCTTCTCTCTCACTCCCACCCTCACATTCTCCATTCCCAAAAGGTAACCTCTTCAACCAAACTTACCGATAGGGAGAGAGAAAATTAAAAATATATGCATATAAAGCTATTATGTGAGTAATGAGAATTTCAGAACTTCAAATTACCTTATTTATATTATCTTTTCTTGCTAAGCCTTATATTAATATTAAGGTAACATTAATATAAATTATTGATTTAAAAATAAAATAATTCATGTATTGATTCAGTAAGTTTTTATGAGATGCCTATTATTTTCTAGGTACTATTCTAGGCACTACTGATGCTGAGGGGAAAAAACAAAGTCTTTGCTCTCCTAGAGCCTATTTATGGTAGGAGAGACAGAAAAGAAACAGACAAATAGGTAAAGACCTCAATATCACATAATGATAATGTAATAAAGAAAAATGATGTAGATGAAGAATGAGAAACTCAAGGAAGAGTCTTTAGCTTGGGTGATCAGGGAAGGCTTACCCAAGGAGGTAGCATCTGAGCAGAGAATTTTTCCTTCATTCATTTGACAAATATTTATTGAATACTTAATATGTGTAGGTCACTATGATTGCCACTGAGGGTTGTAGAATAAGACATGATCCCTGGCTTCTGAGAGCTTACAATATAGCAGAGGAAGACAGACTATATAATATTAATTAAATGTTGTAAGTAAACTGCAAATGATGTAAGAGGTCAGAAGAGGGAAATATTTCTTTCAGCACTAAGTATTAAGGAAGACTACAGAACAAGATAGCCTTAACAAATGGGTGTGTAGACAGGTAGATGTGGGTCTGTGTGTGAAAGGAAATCCATGGAGGAATGGAAGAACCCATCATGAATAAAAACAAAGCAGCTAGGGGACTTCTCTGGTGGTCCAGTGGTAAAGCATCCATCTTACAATGCAGGGGACACGGGTTATCCCTGATCAGGGAACTAAGATCCCACACGCTGCGGGGCAACTAAGCCCGCATGCCACAACTACTGAGCTCACGCACCTCAACTAGAGAGCCCGCCATGCCACACACTACAGAGCCCACGCGCCCTGGAGCCTGTGCGCCCCAACTAGAGAAGAGAAAACCCACACACCACAGCTAGAGAGAAGTCCGCACACCTCAGCGAAGAGCCAGAGCGCGCCACAACAAAAGATCCCCACGCCTCAGCGAAGATCCTCGTGCTGCAACTAAGACCCGATGCAGCCAAAAATAAACAGGGCCTCCCTGGTGGCGCAGTGGTTGAGAATCCGATGCAGGGGACGCGGGTTCGTGCCCCGGTCCGGGAAGATCCCACATGCCGCGGAGCGACTGGGCCCGTGAGCCATGGCCGCTGAGGCTGCGCGTCCAGAGCCTGTGCTCCGCAACAGGAGAGGCTGTAACAGTGAGAGGTCCGCGTACCACAAATAAATAAATTTTTTTTTAAAAAGGCAGCTAGAAATGCAAAGCGTAGAGAGCAGTAAGAGTATTGCTTGGCTTGAACTTGAGATGTGCTTCAGAAACAGCCTCTGAATACTCCTAACAGCTCAAAACAGCTCCTGCAAGCAAGAAAGTTATTTGAAAACTTGCCTTCTATCTATAAAATCCAGGTGAATTTTACATTCTATTTCATGAATTCATGTATCCTTATTTTTAATATAAAAATATTTTTCCTAAAACCCTTTGAGTAAAATGAACACTTAGGAAGGCATGCCGTATTTACCCTGTGGCTTCTAGTAGCCCTCTCAAATAGCTGGACATTCACATTTTATTTGAAAACCAAGGATAGAAGGATAGAGGGAAAAACTCTTAAAAAGTTGATTGGATCCAAATATTATTCGATCTTGGGCTTCTCTGGTGGTGCAGTGGTTAAGAGTCCGCCTGCGGATGCAGGGGACACGGGTTCGTGCCCCGGTCCGGGAAGATCCCACATGCCGCGGAGCGGCTGGGCCCGTGAGCCATGGCCGCTGAGCCTGCGGATCCGTAGCCTGTGCGCCGCAACGGGAGAGGCCACAACGGTGAGATGCCCACGTACCGCAAAAACAAAACAACAACAACAAAAAAAAACCAAATATTATTAGATCTTGAATAACAGGCCCCCAGACATTTGAATTTTGTCATGTAGGAAATGGAAAAAAACTAAGAAATGGTTTTTAACAGGGCCTTAGCCTTACCTTTTTGATCATGCTGTTTCCCCACTCTGCTTAGAGTGACTTCCTCTTCCAAATCTTACCCATCCGTTATGGTCCAGCTCAAAAATAACCCCTTCACTCAGCCTTCTGTGATTTCTACACCTGGATTTCCATGGCAGTCGGTCAGTACTTCCTTGGCACTTAGCACATTTCACTTTGCATTTTAGTCACTTTATGTTCATGTCTCTGTCCCCTGCAGCACCATGAACAGGGACTTCCAAGGAGAAAAGAAATGCTTGTAGAATGAATGTATATGAAGAGCTCCTGAATGGAATAATTAATCTGGTTGCAGGATGAAGAATGTACCAGAGGTGGGTAGCCTAGAAACAGTGAAATGGGTTAAGAGGCTATTAAAATTTTTCCAGTGAGTGCTGTGAGTGCTGAGCTAGGAAGCTGTCATTGGTTATTTTTAAAAAAAGGAAGAAATGAATATGTAACATATCACAGAGGAAGAATCTGAGTATTTTATTTGATAAGAGAAGAGAAAGACATGCAGGAAGGTGGAATTCTGGTCTATTAACCAATTTTGGGAATTTAAGGAGTCCTCCTGTGGAGCAAAGATGAAACATTTGGATTTTTGATATGTTGCTGATGGAAGTTATAATGGAACTGTCAGCTGTCAAGTGGGAATGACTCAACACTGGAAAAAGTTCTAAATGCAGATAAATTTAAGAGCCATTTGTACAGAAGTGAGATTGGAAATTACGGTGGTATACAAAATCTCTGAACAAGCTCTTTTGAGCAGTGAGAAGGGAGTGGAGGAATGACGGTGAGTAATGTCTGTATTAACAAGAGAAACAGAGAAAAGGGAGGTGAAGTAGAGTACAAGGAATGAAAGGTTGGGGAGGCAGGAAGAGAAGCAGGGCGTTTGGAAACAGAAGAGTTTCCAGGAACAAACTCACATCCATCAGAGGGTGAGGAGTTAGTTACTCTGGCAGGGCAGTTGGGAGACCTTTAGCATGGGCGGAATAGAAAGCAAGATTTCAGAAAGGTCAAGAGAGAACGTGGGTGGAGACACCAAGCCTGGGGTTACAAATGCTCCTTTGAAATGTGAGTGGCTCTAGAAGGAGGGAGAGGCTTACCAGAGGCTGGGAGCCAGAATTGCAATCAAGAGGAAACAGGGTGGCCCCATATTTTGATGCCCCCCCAATTTAACTTTAGGCCCCTCCCTTCTCTACCAGGCACAAGACATTTCATTCTCTGTCTTTTCTGGTCTGTCCTCAAATTTACCAGAAGTGCCCCAGAATACTGACCTTTTAAAAACTACTGTTTCTGTTGAAAACATATCTGTCCTCCATCCCATTTCTTTGAAGTGGCATTTTCCAGTGTTCCACAAATATAATTCCTCAAGATGCTGTATGAAAAAGGACCCACAGACTCTACCCTTTTTTATTGTTCCTGTCAAAAACCTTTTGGTGGTTCCATGTTAGAGAAATTTTGTTTTAGGGTCTTGGTTGTGGATAATTAATCTGATAAATGCATGCATGGTTGGCTTAATGATTATGAAAGGAAGATTAACCTTCTGATATTAAATATTTATAATTTACCAGAGAATTCAGGAGAGAATCCAAAAGCAAGTTCAGTGTGGGAATTCAGCCTTATGGATGACAAGTAGGGATAAAATTTGGGGCAGCAGCATCTTTTATTTTTTTATTTTTATTTATTTATTTTTGTGTGGTACGCGGGCCTCTCACTGCTGTGGCCTCTCCCGTTGCGGAGCACAGGCTCCGGATGCACAGGCTCAGTGGCCATGGCTCACAGGCCCAGCCGCTCTGCGGCGTGTGGGATCCTCCCGGACCGGGGCACGAACTCGTGTCCCCTGCATCGGCAGGCGGACTCTCAACCACTGTGCCACCAGGGAAGCCCCAGCAGCATCTTTTAGACCTCTCAAATCATACCATCCAAGTGCATGATGGCTACTCAATATCTATATCACTTTTATATCCACAGCTAAATGCTATATCCTTTTTTACTAGGGCTATTACTCTGTTTTACTCTAAGTAACAACTTCAGTCAGTTTTTCATCCAGCCTGAAGAAATGGAAGGGAGGAGTACAACACCGTAATGATATCTTACGCACTGCATTTTTACCTCCACAAATTCTTGTTACAGGTTACTTGAATCTTCACTTGACCATCAGTTGTGAAAATTGTATTTTTTTGCCTCACTCACTTTGAAAAAGCCTTTTCTCAACTGCAAAATGAAAAGATTTCTTAAAGAAGCAGTCCTTGCCCTTAGAGATACTCTTGGTCCTTATTTCTAGGGCTGGGTGATAATGGTTATGACCATCAGCTCCTGAGCTTGGTTACCTGGCTTCAGATCCTGGTTCCACCACTTGCCACTACCTCATATGGAGCAAGTTATTTAAACTCTAAATTATATTTTTTTCTGATTCATAATAATATATCAGTATCTCGGTTTATAGTGAAGATTGCCCAAGATAATCTGTGTAAGGGTTTAACCCAGTGCTCACAATAAGCTCATCAGTAAATACAAGCTTTTATTTTCATTGTCCTTTTTTGAGGAGGAGCTTGAGGGCTGTTGGGTACAAATCACACTTCCGTGGCGCTCAGATATTTTATAATGGGAACACATTAACCCTTTGGTACAATGTAGTCTAAATAACATTGGTTAAAGACTGGTCTCATGAAACGTCTATAAATCCAAGCTCTTGAAAGGATCTACAGGCATACTTTGACGTGATATATTAAAGAGGATCAGAAATTGCTGAATCATTTCCAGCCCAAGAAATCAATTTATAAAGACAGATTGCACCATGAAATTATCAAGTCTGTATTTTGACAGACTAATTTTTTTTTTTATAGAACCCAAAATGTCATCAATTAAGAGGAATGAAAAATTACAGGAAAAGAGCTTGGATATCCATGAAGTGTTACAAAACAAGGTTTCCTGCTCTATCTACACTTAAAGTTTCATTGTTTTCAGAACTTGCCTGATTATCTTCTGGGGGGCCAACTCTGCAGTTGAATTTGCTATGTAGCTGCTGGAAATCTACTCCCACCGACAGCTAATGCATGGAAACCCATCATCCTCGGGCAGTTTGTGAGTTACACAGGCTGCCCTCTCCAGGACAATACAGAGTTCAGCATGTATTACTCTTCTCTCTCCAAATCCCAAGAAGGACACCATCAGTATAGCCCACTGAGCTCTTGTCGTCTGCTCTCCACTTGATGTTGGCACTCTGCTCTCTAGGGAGCTTTCCTCACTGGGCTGCTGAGAGCAGTGGTCTGGGCATATGCACTCCTCCTCCCGAGACAGCCTTGGTCAGACTTAGCCTCACTATTTGGGCTTTTCTATGTTTTCTGTAATGAGCAGTAGGGAAGGACTTTGTGTAGGGAAACTTTTACTATTGGAGAAAGCAGCATTCAATAAAGGACATAAAAGAGAAGGAATTGAAAGAACACACACACATCAACTATACTTCAATTAAAAAAAAAAACACACATGCGCACGTGCACACACACACACACACACACACACACACACACACACACACACGAAGAATGTAGGAAACAGAAACCCAGAAGGAGTTAATTTGTTTGCCCTCACTCAATAATAAACAAATATGATAAAAATTATTAACACTTTTTCAGTATTTGTAATATGCTAGACACTAAGTGCTTTTCATTCTTCATGGCAGCCCTATGAAAGAAATAAAAATTATGAACCAAGGTTTATAAGTGAGGAACTTGTGGCATCAAGTAAAGTTAAATAACTTGCCCAAGGTTACACAGCTAGTAGGTGGTAGAACCAGGACTCAGACTCAAGCTGTTTAATTACAAAGCTTTTATTCTGAATGCTTTATTACTATAAAATGAAAAAAATATAACAATAATTTCTATCACACTTACTGAACAGATATTTCATGAAGTTTCTAAGTTATAAAGTTTAATAAAAACACTAGTAATTACTATTCATTCATGTCTCCAAATACATAGTGAGAACTTATGAAGTGCCAGATTCCGTGTAAGTTATTTTGATAATGATTTCTTCTAATTGCTGTTGTTCATATTTTCTATCTAACTTTCAGGCAATTTCTGTTCTCTGTCTTGGCTCATATAGGGAGTTATGATGGAGAAACTGTTCTGTGGAACAATAGCACAGAAAATGCTCACTATATCCTTTACCCTGATTATCAGCGGCTGCTAAAATCAAAATAGGGTGAGCGTAAGTTTGCAACTAAAATAATGTGGCTGAGTTCAGCCACAGTAAGCCTGGTTGTTTGTTCATGGACCTGCTGCAGCTTGCTCCTAAATTATAGATGATTGGCTATAAGCACAAGGGATTAGTGATATCATTGTCTCGTCAAAGTGACTAAAAAGAACCTTGAGATTTACTTGGCTTAGCAAATTCTCCATGGCTTGCCGTTCCTTCTCTTTATGCTAGCTACATCAGCGTTTCTGAATTACTGACAGCAGGGAGCAGGCCTCTCATTTTTATCTAGCTTATTTTTTGCCAATAAACCTCGCCAAATTGCCTTTGGCTGAACATTGGGCACTCCTTGGTAGGAAAATGGGAACTCGTGTTCACTTGATAGGCTACTCAGGCTCAATCTAGAGCTTGTATTAAATATTGTACCACCTGGAAATCTTAAATTATTTCTTGCTTTAGAAACCTGTGAGGAGCATGAGATGGGGGTAAATTGTATTTTATGGGAGTTTAGCATAGCAGATGAATATTTTATACTTAAGCAAAATGTCTTGACAATTGCCTTTCACATTTTATTTTCATTTCTTTAGATACTAAAGGTTTTTCCTTAGACTGATTTATTTGGGTAATGAATATGTCATTCCTCATGGCCCAGTGAGGTTCTGTTGTCTCAACTGGATAAACTCACAGAGGCTGAGTTAGACCTTATGAAAAGACTGGTCATCAGATACAGCTTTTGTGTGTGTGTGTGAAAAGCTAAGGGAGTAATTTTTTAGGAGGAAGATGACTAACTTAAGAGATTTAGAGTTTACTTGGCTGCAGGCATAAAACTCTGACCTGCTTTATGAACAAAGAGCTAATCATGAGGGCTCATCTGCACCCTCCATGGAGAGGGTGGAATTCTGCCTCTGTCTGCATTAGTCCTCAGGAGAGCACAGTCTTGTTCTGATAGCGAACCTAATTGTGGATATGATTAAAAACAGACAGACAGATAGGAAAGAAAAGCAGATAATGTCAAATTTATAAGAGACACAAGAGGCATTGCTATAGATTTCTTGCTTTGAAATTTTGAAGACACCTCTGTATAGGTTTTTCATAACTGTGTGCAGACTATTTATAGATTCTGAGATGAATATCCCCAGTTTTTATTAGTGTGGCTTGGAGATGATATCATTAGATAATTGAAGCACCATTAGGAATATCCTTTCCAGGGTAACTCACTAAAATAATATTGCTTAAGAATGATCATTGAAATACATTACACAGTCGTATCTCATGTTCATTAAATTATTTGCAAGATTAATGTTAATGATTAATAAGTTGAAAATGCCATGATATGAAAATCACATTTGTCTTGAACATATCAGGATCTCTAAGGTGTTAGCAGGGACTATAAAATGAAGTCCCTATTAATTCACATCAAGGGAAAACACAGTAAGCTTGTATGGAGTAGGAGAAATACAAATGGAATCAAGCAATCCTGGAAGTTGGGGTTGAGGAAGTGAACAGCAAAAGGCTCCATGGATGTTGACTGGAAACATATTGTGAGATTTGCTGGAGTCTTTGGAGGCTATGATGGGGGTGAGCCTATTGTTTTTCATAAGTGTTTTGTTTGAAAAGCATATGTCTGTTCATTAAGACACCTGGCTTCTCTCTCTATCTCAGATATAGAGCCTCAAAAACTTCCTGGTGCTGGGAGGAGCTGCTCCACCCACCCCACGGCTGACCAGGCTACTCTGGGAGCCTGTTCCTTTGAGACAGACACTGAGTGCAATAATGCTGTTATGAGGCTTTGCTTCCTTGAAGCAAGAAAAAACCTTGCAGCCACAGGTAAAATATATATTTATACTTTGACTGTAGACTGCTTTGATATATTGCAAAGTGTTGGAGCAGGGAACAATAAAGAAAGTTCAATCTAATCCAATCTAGGTCTTGGAGAGTTTGACTGTGTCTAGCGAACAGTCAGCACCAGGTCACAGGAAGCCACAGGCCATGGCAAATGAGGTTAGGCTTCAGGAGGATGGGTCCAGGAGCAGGAGCTAGACCAGACCCCACAAACAATTTATACAGCGCTACGTATGTCAGGATCAGAGTGAGGAAACCTCTGGGCAACAATCAGAATTGGTGTTGTAGCCATGGCGTAGAGATTTGGTAGTGTCGAGGGCACAGCAAGAAATATGCTCCAAATATATGAGCCAAAGCTTAGGTCTACATGGGGTAGAAGGGTTGAGTCTTGAGATGACCACACTGGCACTTATTATCAAAGTGGGCTATGAGAAAATAATGAGAAACTTGGAGATTGAGGGCAATGGCAAAATTTGAAATAGCTGCTGCTAACTGCTGATCCCAGGTCAAGAGAGCTGCCAGCTCTTTGTCTTCATTTTTTTGGTGGGGGGCAACGGGTAATGCTTTGGGTGTCTTTACCAACTACGAATCCTTTGCAGAATAAGTCAGAGTTCTGGTTAGAGCTTCTTCTAAGATGTATGCTAACATATGATTTACCATAGTTATTTGATATTATAATAGATTGAATAACTATTTGCTTAATTTCCCCTTTGTCTTCAATGGCTGTGTTAGTGTGGTGTTGATGCAGCCTACATGCTCCCAAAGTAAAACTCTGCTCCTGAGAACAATGCATAGTTTTGACCTTTCACCTACAAAAGTAATTTTTTAATTTTAGAGATATTTTTCCTTAACATTAGGAATCTAGACATGTTATATGATTGAAAAAAAGAAACATATCTGAACCATGTTTTCCACATTCACTTTCTCATATTCAATTTGCAGATGGAAAATCTGCGTGATTTTCTTATATAATTTTTCTGCATTAAAACTCAATAAAGGTATACCCTTATAGAGTTTTAGAACCATTGTGAAATATTTAGAATAGACCTTGAAACAGATTCTAAAACTCTCTATTTTCCAGGACACACTTACACTTACAAAATGAACTATTATCCTGAAATTGCTCTCAACACTAATTCTTCTTACTGATATCAGTATTCCCAAATTGTTTCCACTGAAGCGGCTACATACCATTATTTCTACCTTAAACAGATATGATTGTTAATAGGCAGCACATTTGTGAAGCAAATTGGAAGTCTACAGATTTATCAACTAATAGTAGGAACTTTACCACAGAAGAATAATTTAGGCAAAGTGCTTCTACAAGCATATAAAAATGGAAAATGAAAAGGTTAGTTCTAGGCCTATGAACCAAGAAAGTGTTCCATAAGGACTTACAATGAATTCTTGATGAAAGATTAAAAAACAAGCTCATAAGTAGAATTCAAAGCATACAGCTACATAGAGAAATCAATAGCTATGCTGCTATAACTACATATACGCATCCAGCTCTGTGCAAGAGGAATTTTACTTCTTTGGTATATGTGTCCAACGGGTAATTAAGAAAGATGTGTTTTATGAATTGGAATATTATTATAATGTTGAACTTAGTATTTTGTAAGTTTATTTGAAGTAACAGATTACTTCTATCAAAATTAAAAAACCCAAATAATATCAAAACAATGAATGAAGGAGTGGTAACTAGATTTAATGGAACATCTTAAACATCCTATCTCATTTAATATTCAACAAAAACCAGTGAAGGTATTATAGGGTGTTTTCCAGTTTATATTTGAGAGAATCAGAGTGCTGGAAGTTGATTTTGGGGCTACTCACCTCTCCAACATCCATATGCTTTCTACAGGGCAAACCAGTGAGGAAGTTGTTTCTTGTGTTTGTAGTTTCCTAATCAGGGGTTCCCTTACATATTAGGATGAGCCAACCTGTTGTCATGTGGAGGATCTGGGTATGTCAGATTCTGGGATACATTTAAGAAGCACCTTCCGGCTGAATTTTTGGCTCATAATGTTGTTGGTTCCATTATTGTGTCTGATAAGTCAAATTGATACCTTGCCGCAGGAGATCTTGAGGGGTGGTTGAAAATCTGGAATACAGAGGTACATTGAAAAAATTCTAACATTATCTTTATTATTTTTGATTGCCTTTTGTTGCAGATAACTATGAATCAGGTCTTATCTGTTTTCTAGATAAAGGAAGACACAATCAATCGGAGTATTTTAAAGAAAACATATGTATTGATCAGACTTCTTTTAAATAATTCATGCGGAAAAACAGATTTTTCTCAATATTGAAAATCCTCTGTTAATATATCATCAAGTCAATCCCCCAATTTAGGAATTCAGTATTGTCAGTAATATACCATGCATTGTTTGAGAATAAACAGTTAAGATATGCCTTATTTGAAATGAGACCGTAAACATAATTTAAATAGAGTCCTGGCCTTTCATCTAACATTATTGTCATCCTGAGTTAGTTTGGGATTTTTGTGTCACTGATTACCTGCTCAATTTTCTAATAATACTATAAAATAGTATAATATGTGACGACCTATTTACATGATGAAGTTCATCAATTGCATCAAATAGCTGATTTTACTGTTGATTTTTTTTTTCTTTCCATCCTCCCCCTTCCCTTCTTTCCACTTCTCAAGTTAGTTAGAAACCTTTTTTTTTTTTTTTTTTTTTTGCGGTATGCGGGCCTCTCACTGTTGTGGCCTCTCCCGTTGCGGAGCGCAGGCTCAGTTGCCATGGCTCACGGGCCCAGCCGCTGCACAGCATGTGGGATCTTCCCAGACCGGGGCACGAACCCGTGTCCCCTGCATTGGCAGGCGGATTCTCAACCACTGCGCCACCAGGGAAGCCCAGAAACCTTTTTTTAAATGTTAATACCATTTTCCTAACCTCTGTTATCATGAGCTGTTCTTTTGCATTTGTATCACAGACTGCTGTTCCCAAATGTACCTTTTTCAATTTCCGTATCAGACTTTAAAAAAAAGTGTTACATCACTGCAATCATTTAATATTTGGACATTTTAGAATTCTGGCATTTCTGTTCATTCAGGAGTACTGTCTTAATTCCAGTAAGAACAAACTCACAGAGGCCCCGACTCTGATAAGATCGTTCTGACCTCCTGAAGACTGGATAAATTCTGTAGAGATGTGTGAGCCGGGCGGCCGGCTTACTGGTTCTCTCCGCCTCTGCAGACTGCAGCATCTGATGTCTGTGGTGCTCCTGTCCAGATCTTTGGTCAGGTAGAAATATCATTTTTTTATTATTCTAATATTTACTTGACATGTATTATGAGCTAGGCTTGATTTCCATTTGAATCTCATCGGCCATTAAAGTTCATTAGTCATGAAAGAACTGACTTCCATTTCTGGAACTGTAGCTCCAGGCCTCCCTTATTAACCAAGGCAGTTCCATCAAGTGGAGGACACTGGAGACATGAAAAGTTTGGGGCCTCTACGCAGCTCAAAATGTACCAGGATTTCTGAGAAAATTCTCTCCTCCAAAATAAGTGGATCCCTTCAATTTCAAAATTTAGTAGAAACATACTACAATGTGGGTAAATGTACTGCATTACTATTAAACAGATAGATGACTATGACAGCCAAGTAATAATCAGGTAATAATCAAATATAGAAAATTTTAGAAAAAAACCAAACATTTCTGTTCATTGTCTGATTTATTCCTGCCTAAATAACAATTGCTAATGTTTGCTGAGTTTCTCCTCTTGTAAGGTCTCTACATGAATAATTTCATGTAATCTTCACAATTGCCCATCCCATGAGGGATGAATGCTCATTATTCCCATTTTATAGATGAGGAAACAGAGGCACAGAGAGTTTGAATAAATTGCCTGAGCTCACAGAAGCTAATAAGTGGTAGAGTTTGGCGTTTGACTCAAGCTGGCTCATTTCAGAGCTCATGCTTTTAACCCCTTCCTCCCATGAAACTAAGCTCTGATTTATACCTGCTTATAAAAAAATAGAAGAAAGAAAATATTTATTGTCTCACATTTCTTTTCTTTTTTCCATTTATTTTCATGGGAACTCAGCTCCTGTTCCCTCTGTACTTTGGGGGACAAAATATCAGCCCGATCTGTTTCAACCAGCACTGTTCAGACATGGTAGTGTGAGCATACCCTGGAACCTCAGTTTCTATCTGGCCAGTTGACTTGGTCCTATTCAGCAGCCTCAGGTGCCGCTCTCATGCTCTGAGTATGGCGATTCTCTTCATGCTAGAAGACAAAGTCTGTTGCTCCCTCTGTGAAGTCGGCTTGAGGATATCAACCTGTGCTGACAGAATTCTGTACAGCCCTTTAGGACATGGAGGGTGATGGTAAATCAGAAAATGATGGTAAATTGGGCAGGTAGAGACCATTTTGGGCCGGGTAATGTGGAAGTCTCCAAGAGCTGTACAGCCTCTTCTGCTCTGTAAATAAGGCAAGTGCTAGACTTTTCTCAGGGAAAAGAGTGCCTGGGTGGGAACTCAAATCGGTATGTAGGCAGGTGTGATGAGACAGCGTGGGGCAAAGCTGGCATTCTGAACATGAAAGGAGTTGAAAAGCTGCTTCTGGCAGTTGGAGAAGTTAATGCAATGCTGACATGGTTATATGGCCATGCTACATGGGCTCTGGTGAGATGAGGTGCAAAAAAAGAGTGTCTTCAAGCGGGTGTTGTCTGGAGTATAAGTCCTTTGGATGGTGCTGAAGCAAGAAATAGGGCTGTTCTAGGTATGGGTGCCATATAAACTGTGTCCACCAAACACAATCTGTACTGCAATTTTATTTTAATTAAGAAATATGTGCTAGTAAAACTGTTCATTTTATACCTTTGATAGTTTTCCTTATTTTGTAAAGTCTTTTTTTCTGAATTTTATTTTTTTATACAGCATGTTCTTATTCGTTATCCATTTTATATATATTAGTGTATATATATCAGTCAAAATCTCCCAATTCATCCCACCACATCCCCCTGCCCCTGCCACTTTCCCCCGTTGGTGTCCATACGTTTGTTCTCTACATCTGTGTCTCTATTTCTGCCCTGCAAACCGGTTCATCTGTATCATTTTTCTAGGTTCCATGTATATGCAATAATATACGATATTTGTTTTTCTCATTCTGACTTACTTCACTCTGTATGACAGTCTCTAGGTCCATCCACATCTCTACTTTTGTATTTCAAAGGACTCAGCCTCAGAAAGCTTGCGTGAAAATAGTTTGGTTTTTTTCCCTTCTGTTCGAGATAGGAAAAGAGCCACCAGAGCTGGGTAGTTTTAGAAAGTAAAGGCGGGCAAAGCGGGGGACAGCTGGGTTTTCTAGTCCCTTCTGCTTGAGCTTTAAATTTTTTTTAAGAACTCACTTTTGTCAAGCTGTCTTGGATATGGATGCTGCTAGTTCCAAGGGCCACAGGAGGCAGTGGGAGGGGAGGGCAGTGGAGAGGAGGGGAGGAAAAAAGAGAGAAAATTAGCAGATACTGGAAAAAAGCAACAGTGAATGTCCTTCTCATAGTGAGACAAGAGACACCCTTTCACAGAAAGAACAGAGATATGGGAGCAGACGGAAATACAGAGATAAGAAGAGACTCAATTCTTAAATATAGCTAGGATCAGAGCAATTTTTCCTGAACCAGATTGATTTGTACAGCGTAGTGACTTTTGACCTACATTTGAATGTTGCATTTGTCTTTTTGTGGAATTAACTCTGTTCTAGCAGTTATAAAAACAAAAGGAAAAACAATGTGTATTTTAATTTCTTACACTAAGGCTTCATTTTCCAATCACATTCAGTCTGATTAAAGTATTCAAAATTTAGTGCAGTGTGATTCAGTATATCTCAAAAAAGAAGTTTTTTTTTTAAATAACTGTGAATCATCAGTTTTATAACGTAGCTATTGATCTGAGGTTGGTTTTCAAGTTAGATTTTTAAAAGTATGTGGTGTGCTATGTCTGTTTCTAGAGTTGGAGAGATAGGGGTAGGGATGGTTTATCTGTGGAGATACATTTATCCCAGGAAACTGTCAGATGATTGTGGTATAAAAAGAAATTAGATGATGCTTGTGTTTCTTCAGTATCCATCTCAGCACTAACCACTGCTGTGCTGGGCAGAGAGTGCGCTGGCACCCCTCCTCAGCTGATTGCTTTGATGGCCAGTGACTTGGATTGAGCCTTTTCACCCAGTGTTTAAAATTTGATTTAGTTGCCCACATTTAAACATTAAGAGGTTTCATATAATATCCAAATTTCTTGCTTCTCTTGGAAAAGAACATGTCACTCCCTGAGAGTAGCTATGGCCCCCTTTATGGAAAATGGGTTCCCTCTAAGTCAGTGTAATGCCACCTTCCTTTCCCTTTTGCCTATGAACACTGAGGCTGACTTTCATTTGCTATTTATCGTCTTATACGAGACTTGACTTATTCATTGACTCTGCCTTCCTGACCCCTGTAGGCATTTTCCTTTGTAAATCCTCTGACAAAGGTTGATCATTCGTAGGCCAGTCAGATATGCTGGGGATCCCTAATGTTCCCTCATATCACACAGGCTGTGTTCCTGCTGCATTCCTGTGGATACAGTGTGAACAAATAGAAGACAGGAAATTGCTTCTGTATTTAAAACATAAATTGTCAATGGGGAGCTCTAGCTAGACGGATACACATTAAGAGCGGTAGCCAAGATCTGTGAAAACTACCATGTAACACATATATTTTTCTAGGAAAAAGTACTCAGTAATTGGACTGGCTTTTGAGATTTTGGGGAGGGAAAGATGCAAAGAAAGTAGTAGTATGAAAAATTCTGACAGTTCTTCCACCAAAGCTTTGTTTTTCTTTTTAGTTAATATACATCTTGCTATACAGGATTTGAAAGTGGGAATGTTAATTTCTTTTTTGCAGTTCATTATTATCTCTTCAGGAAATATCTGTTTGTTTCTTATGATACATCACTTTCTAACTTTATTAAAGCTACATGTATATGTCCCATCTCCCTTAGAAGACTGTAAGCTCCTTGAGTTCTTCAGAAACCATATCATCTTCATTTCTGATGTCCCCAGGATTTCAATTAATAATCTAGCACATGTTAGATGCATATAAATATTCAAGGAAAATACATTTTATAAAAGTAAATCTCTGTTTTTTCAGGCAGAGCATTGGCAACTTGAGAACTTGAGAACCCTTCCTAGAAGAAATATTAATTTAATGGAAGATAAGATTGAAGAGAAAAGCATAAAGGAAATTCCTTTGCTTTCTAAGGAGGAGGAATCATGGTTAGACCCATCAAAACATTCTCTACTTGATAAGAAAAACAAAGAGTCAACATACAAGTAAGTACATCTTACCTGTAAAGAGTAAAATTGGCTCCACATTCCTTCTGTGCTTTGTGGAATGTTCAATGACTACTTCAAGATTTTGCTAACATTTAGGTTATTCGTAGGTATGTGTGTGTAGCAAAGGGAGAATGTATGTTCTCAGGGTGATATCTGATTCTTACTTCTTGTCTCTGTTGAATGCTTGACTTCTGTTCTGTGTCTTCTAGTCTTTTGTTTCTACTCCATTATCAACCTAATTTTGGAAATTAACCCCTTTCTTCAAAATCAATATATGTGTGTATATGTGTATGTATGTATCTACCTGGCTAGTTACCTGTCCATCTTAGAATGTATGTCAGATTTTACTCCTGGTTTTGGTAAGGCACACAGAGGTACATATGTCAGAAGTTCAAAGAGCTTGACTTTGAATATTGGATATCACTCTCCTTTTATGACTTCTAGCCTTTCCTTCCTGTTGTTCAGCCATTTCTTCTTTTCATGCCACTGATGGATCCCATTCTTACATTCCTCTAACTCTAATGCCAGGCAGTTTTAATTGTTTCTTTTGTTTCCTATATTCTTGCTAACTCATGCTCTCATAATTTCACCTTTCATATTAAACAATCTTTTGAGAAAACAATTTTGTTCATTGTATTTTCTTTGATACAATTGGCATTTTTATTACCATGTGCCTATATTACTTTTTTTTCTTTTTAATTTTTTTTTTTTTTTTTTTTTTTGCGGTACGCGGGCCTCTCACCGTTGTGGCCTCTCCCGTTGCGGAGCACAGGCTCCGGACGTTCAGGCTCAGTGGCCATGGCTCAAGGGCCCAGCCGCTCCGCGGCATGTGGGATCTTCCTGGACCGGGGCACGAACCCGCATCCCCTGCATCGGCAGGTGGACTCCCAACCACTGCGCCACCAGGGAAGCCCCTATATTACTTTTTTTAAGGTCTACAGAAAAATTGCATAGAAAGCACAGAGAATTCCTACATACCCCACGCCCATCCCACACAGTGTCAAACATTAGTGTGGTACATTTGTTACGATTGATGAACCAATACTGATACTTTATTATTAACTAAAGTCCATAGTTTACATTAAGGGAGTGCAGTTGAGGGTTCTCTGATGACACCACGCAGAGACCTCTGCGTTGCACCTTTCTAAATTAATGCACTCTTTGGCTAAACTCTTGGGGCTCAAACCCACCAGTTGGGGTTTTTCTGTTCCAGTCCCCTCACACTGGCAGCCTCGCCTCTTGCACAGCTTCTCTTGGGTTAACTTCTGCTTGACCAATAGAAAGCTCACACGTCCTTGCCACACCAACTGCTCCACAGCTACCCCTTCTCCTCCTGCTCCTGGGGTACGTTCAACCACAGTAGACTTTTTCAGATATTAATGAGTCACTGGTTCACTGTGTCCCTCTAACGGTTACCCCAGGGGGCATGTGTTAAACTCTTTGCCTGGTTTATGTGAACAGGAGCTGGAACTGAGGGGGAAGCATTCCTCCTCTCCCGTGGGAGTGGTTCTCAGTGCACACCTACGACTCTCTCCAGTGCAGTCCTCTCTTAGGATTGCTGCATCCTTAGTCTGTTTCTATCCTAGAGTGGTGGTTGGCCTGAGCATCACAAGTTGCTACCTCCTTGACAAAGCGGGCCTGCGCAAGGAATCGACCTAGCACCTCATTTTGGAATGTGGGAATACTTTTTACCTCTAAATTAATTAATTATTTTGCTTTCAGACTTTTTGGACCTCTGATGATGAGGTAGGAGAGAAAAAAAAATTCCCCTGTAAACATCCCGTTACACTAAATTACCTTTTGGTATTCTTCCATTTCCTTGAATTATGGCTTGCTGAAATGTCAAGTGGCATTTTACTTTCAGGCAGAAGAATCTTTCAATTTAGAAATACAGCATGACCGACCCTGTACGAGAATAGAGTGCTGAGAATGGAAAGACTTGGTATACGATAAAATGCCCCCACCCAACCAGCCGACTCAATTGTACAGATCAGGAGAAAAAGTTACCCCAGGGTAACACAGATTGATCATTGTTTCTCTTCCTGTGACACTCCTAGAAGAGTGAATGCAAGTGTCACAGATTCCTATTTGAGTATTTCAGCCAAGATACTAATTTCCCATTACTTATGACAATCTCAGTTATTCTTTTTTTTTTTTAATTAGCCTTTCCTTAGATTTAAAAATTGGCACTTTAAACTGTTGACTTCTTTCCTGACTTCTATCCATCTTATTTCATTTCCTGTTGCTCCATGACACTTTACTTGTCTTCTGAAAATTAGTGCTGATGTATAGGTTCCTAACTTCACAGATTTCTCTTAAAACTAGAGCTTTGCATTCTGCCGGAGGAAATAAGACTACAGCGGAGTGATCATCTCACCTTCGTTATACATTTCTGTGGGCCTTGGGAGATGTTTCCGGCAGTAAAAAGCAGTTATCTCTGTTTATACTGCATCTTTTCAAGTGACAGCACATCCAAAAATACCTGTGATATTTAAAATTTCTGCCTTTACTTCAAATGAATGAATTGAAATAAATTTTAAGACTTTGTAATAATGAGATAGAAGGGAATAATATCATTTTGGAATTTTTTTTTTTTTTTTTTTTTTTTTTTTTTTTTTTTTTTTTGCGGTATGCGGGCCTCTCACTGCTGTGGCCTCTCCCATTGCGGAGCACAGGCTCCGGACGCGCAGGCCCAGCGGCCATGGCTCACGGGCGTAGTTGCTCCGCGGCACGTGGGATCTTCCCGGACCAGGGCACGAACCCGTGTCTCCTGCATCGGCAGGCGGATTCTCAACCACTGCGCCACCAGGGAAGCCCAATCATTTTGGAATTTTTGAACTAATTGAAAGGAAAAGGTTAAAAACGTATCCTCAGAATTGACTTGGCAGGTACAGCCCTCACTTCTCCCAGAAACATGTCCATGAATCCTACGGAGAAAACCTACAAATGAAATACAATTGTCAGATGTAGAATATCCCTTGTGGCCTCCATCCAGTACTGAAGAGATTACAGATCACCTTTTCCCTAAGAAAATATATTATTCTGAAGAATGTGCCCTATTTCTAATCAGATTAGGAAATCCAAGGAGAAAATCATGCCAGTTCTTGTCCATATGCAAAAGTATGAAAGAAAAGTAAATATGTCAAAGAATTTAGAGAGACTAAAGGGGAAAAGCACATTTGGTGTGTGTATGCGGGTGGAGGGATGTTTAAATGGAGGGGGAGGAAGAGTAAGAAAGATAGGGATGAGAAAAGAAAAAAGCCAATAGAAAATGAAAGAAGCATGAAAAATGAAGGAAAAATTTAATAATTTAAAGCCATGGTCTCACCTTAACTCCTAAGATTCTCTTTCCAGGATAAAAAGCTTGGCATTTATGATGTTCTGTGTTATACATAAATACCAGGTTTTCATAGTGCTTAAGTTATTTTATAGTATTGTGTGTGAGAAGTAGGTAGGTGGTAAAATGTCCTCTTCAATTTAAGTCCTGGGGATATGCAGATGAATATAGAATTTAAGAGAAAATAGGAAATCCTAATGCTGAGTTAAAAATTGACACAAAGAAATAGATTTCTCCTTCTAGAGAGTCATAACAAGAGGTTCTGCAAAAGTCATATTACTACTAGAAAATGGGGGAAAAAAGAAAGAACTGAAAAAAGTAAATGGGGGAACAAAAACCACAGTGGACATGCATTTTTCTTAACCTATGGCAATATTTGGTTTCTGGATTCACATGAAATTATTGTAATCTAGAAAAATTGTAGATAAAATGAATAATTTAGACAGTATAATCTTAGATTATTTCTTTATTATGAAAATAATACATGTTCATTAGGAGAAAAATTAGAAATACAAACAAGCAAGAAGAAAAATATGAAAAGAAATCATTAGCAGCAAAACCACCAATAACACTTAAGCATTTCACTCTTCAGGTCTTGTCCTGAGCATGCGTATACAAATAAACAAATATACATTTTATAAACGTGAGGATATAATACACACAGTTTATAACCTGTTTTACTACCTAAAAACATACAGCCAGTACACTTCCGAGTTACTTAATATGAGTATCTACAGACTTCAGTACTCGTAATGACCTCTTAGGAATTTATCACATAGCTTTTTAAACATTCTCTTCTTTTAAAATATTTAAACTGTTTACAAATTGTAACTGAGAAACATTTATTTAAATACCTTCATGCACGTGTTAAGAGTACCTGACTGAATTCATCATTACAATAAATTCTTTGAATTGGAGTTGCTGAGTCAAAGTTTTAAAGGCCTTTGAGTCTTGCTAAATTGCCATCCCAATGATGTGAAGGCTCCACCGCCAGCAGTATATGGAAATGGCTGTCTCTGAACCAACACTGACTGTTGTCATTGTCTTAAAATTGCCACTCTGATAAATCATCAGTTTTATGTTGTATTTTTTAATTATTTGTGAGAGCAAACATTTTTCACATTTGTTAATCTTTAATAATTTGATAATGAACTTGAAAGAGGTATCTGATGTCTGCTAGACTAATTCCTATTGAGGCCTTAAGAGAAGCACATCCCAGCCTCTTCTTGAATATATCCTGTGGGCTGCACTCACCATCGTGCAGATAGCCTTCTCTGTTATTCAACCACTCTTTATTATAGAAGGGCTCTAATTGTCGGTCGGATCTATCCATTTGTAGGACATGCTCTCACCCATCTTCATCTTACTCTAGGGCAACAAAGAGCAAATCTACCCCATCTTCTACTATCTGACAAATTTTCTTTGGCTACCATTTAAAAAATATTTACGGGGAAATGATTATTAGAAACCAGAATAAAATAATTAGATGGGAAATGAAACATAAATTCCATTAATTTCTCTGTAAGTTTATATAAGGCAGAAGGTACACTTAAAATTAATGTTCCTTAGAAATATGAAATAATTATGTTCTAAATTCCAGGAACTGATATTTAATATCATCTATATGCTGTTGATTATCTAATTATTCTGCCAGTAGAGCTTATGTGAGAAAATAAAATAGGAATATTATAAATATAAAAAATACAAACATAAAATAAAATAACAGTATTAGAACGGGCTGTAGGGGGTGTTGGAACTCCTGCTTTGAGTGAAAAATATTGTATTATTCTTTCTTAAAAAGATAGTAGCCAATACTTATTGAGTTCTTACCATATTCCAGGCACTGTTCTAGGGTTTTTATGTGTTTAACATTTAATTGTCACTATAATCCTTGGTGATATCTATAATTATAATCTCCATTTCATAACTAGGAAAGCAAGACAGAAAAAAGTTAAGTGATTTACACAATGAACAAGAGGTGAGCCAGGGACCCCAAAGCAGGCATTCTAACTCCAGAGTCAGTACCGTTTGCCACTGCTCTATTCTGCCTGTCTGACAAGTAACATGTGACCATATTGAAAAGTTGCTGGTCTCTGATCAAATGTTATATCAAGTACCTGCTATGGGTAAGCCACTACTCTAGGCACCTTCACTTTCCTTTAGGGCACTTGGGGACTTGTCACACATCGTTCCTCCTTTCTACATCCAGAACCGAGAGATGGCAGATTTAGAGTCTTTCCTTCTCATAGAATTGATAGCAAGGATGCCAGAGCCCATAGTAGGCGCCCTTCTTGCATCACCACATAAGATATTTTTGCAAAAGTTTTAAACTCTTATCTGTGTTCCTTATTACATACTTTAGCTTCTTTGTATTTGACCACTAGGAATACTGGACTCTTAGGAATATTCACCTCTTTCCAGTTCCCTGTACATTTTCATAGTAACCACTTTCCAAGAAGTCAAATGTCTATGGAAAATAAGCAATAGATTGGCCTGTAAAGTTGATTCTACAGTCTAGTTATTCATAGAACTGCCCTTTGTCTTGGAGTTTTATCAGTATAGCTCCATTTCCTAGGCACTCATCTAATTAGTACAGATTGTTATGACTCTCTAGAAGAATTTCTCTTACTGTCCACCTTCCTCTTTCCCTCTGTGGATTAAATTCTTCAGTGGAGATAGACAAAGTCTTCCGTTTCATACAGAAGATACTCAGTTTAAATGACACTGGATGAGAGAGCTGGAAAACAAAGGTCTAAAAGTAGGAAACCATTCAGGGTATTTGGAGAAAAACTAAGGTCTGGTGTTAACTAGTCCAAAGGTAGACCTCCCTCAAACTTTTGCGCCTCAGTTTATTTCAGTTATACTTTTCTGAGGAAAAAAATATATTCTTAACCTAGTAACTGCAAGACCTAACTGCGCCGTAATCTACCTTTCCTGCCTCCACCACCAACTTCTTATTTTTACAGATTCTCTTACTATTTAAAATGGCTCTCTAAAGATACCATCATTCTTGTCTTCAAAGCCCGGATAGTGGCTGAATAAACATGTCTTTTTAAAAAATTAATTGTTATTGGGGGATAGTTGCTTTACAATGTTGTGTTAATTTCTGCTATACAGCAAAGTGAATCAGTTATACGTATACACATATCCCCTCTTTTTTAGATTTCCTTCCCATTTAGGTCACCTCAGAGCACTGAGTAGAGTTCCCTGTACTATACAGTAGTTTCTCATTAGTTATCTGTTTTATACATAGTAGTGTGTGTATGTCAATTCCAAATCTCACAATTCATCTCAAACCCCTTCCCCCCTTGGTATCCATACGTTTGTTCTCTACCTCTCTCTCTATTTCTGCTTTGCAAATAAGTTCATCTGTACCATTTCTCTAGACTCCACATATAAGTGTGGATATACAATATTGTTTTTCTCTTTCTGACTTACCTCACTCTGTATGACAGTCTTGTCTACCAACGTCTCTGCAAATGGCACTATTTCATTCCTTCTTATGGATGAGTAATTTTCATTGTATATATGTACCACATCTTCTTTATCCATTCCTCTGTTGATGGACATTTAGGTTGCTTGCATGTCCTGGCTATTGTAAATAGTGCTGTGCTGAACATTGGGGTGTGTGTATCTTTTTGAATTATGGTTTTCTCCAGGTATATGCCCAGGAGTGGGATTGCTGGGTCGTATGGTAGTTCTATTTTTAGTTTTTTGAGGAACCTCCATACTGTTCTCCATAGTGGCTGTATCAATTTACATTCCCACCAACAGTGTAAGAGAGTTCCTGTTTCTCCACATCCTTTCCTACATTTATTGTTTGTAGATTTTTTGATGATGGCCATTCTAACTCATATGAGGTGTTACCTCATTGTTGTTTTGATTTGCATTGCTCTATTAATTAGTGATGTTGAGCATCTTTTCATGTGTTTGTTGGCCATCTATCTGTATGTCTTCTTTGGAGAAATGTCTGTGTAGATCTTCTGCCCATTTTTTGATTGGGTTACTTGTTTTTTGATATTGAGCTGCATGAGCTGTTTGTATATTTTGGAGATTAATCCTTTGTCAGTTGCTTTGTTTGAAAATATTTTCTCCCATTCTGAGGGTTGAATAATATGTCTTATTCATGGGAGATAGTATGTTGTGAGGGAGATCATTCCAGTGTGATTTGGTGAAAAGCTGCTACCTACCATCAGTCTTTTGGATGGCAAAGATTTCCTTAAAAAAAAAAAAAAACTATAGGGCTTCCCTGGTGGCACAGTGGTTGAGAATCCACCTGCTGATGCAGGGGACACGGGTTCATGCCCCGGTCCGGGAAGATCCCATGTGCCGCGGAGCGGCTGGGCGCGTGAGCCATGGCCGCTGAGCCTGCGCGTCCGGAGCCTGTGCTCCGCAACGGGAGAGGCCACGGCAGTGAGAGGCCTGCGTACCACTCACACACACACACACACACACACACACACACACACACACACACACACAAATAATCTATAATTCCAAATAATTTATGTAAATACGCCCCCCAATCAAGGAGGTGGAGCTTAACTCTCCTCTTCATCTTCCTTAAGTGTAGACTGTGCTTGGAAACTTGCTTCCAGAGAGTAGTGTATAGACAGGAAGGGAAAAAGTAAGTTTGCAGAAACTTGGGAAACACAACCTTGGCCAGGTGATAAAGTTAACATCAACAGTGGTAAGTCAGGTTGATAGCCTGTGCCCTTGATAAGATATAATGAGAATAGCACTTCATCTCTGTTATCTTCCTTCCAACAACCCATAATAGTCATGTAACCATAAGAAAAACATCAGACAAACCCAAATTGAAGGAGATTCTACAAAAAAACTGACTGATATTTCTTAAAATTGTCAAGGTCATCAAAAACAAGGCAAGTCTGAGAAATTATCATAGCGCAGAGAAAACTAAGGAGTCAGAAAACTAAATGTAATGTGGTATCCTGGGATAGAAAAAGGACATTAGGAAAATCCTAATAAAATACTAAGGTTAGTTAATCATAATATATCAGTATTGATTGTGACAAAGGGTAATATAAGATGTTAACAACAGGGAAAATTGGGTGAGGGGATACCAGAACTCTGTACTATCTTTGCAACTTTTCTGTAACTCTAAAATGAAACTTTTACTTTTAAGCTCATTTGGGTTTGGGAGATACAGTCAACTAGAGGAGAGGAAAAGGAAGGAGGGAAATAAACATTTATTGAATACTATTATTTATTAGATACATCGCTGAGCATTCATCCATCTTATCTCCTTTAAAATCACAGTAAGAATCTCATACAGAGCAAGCAATTGAGGCTGAGAGTATAGGAAACATCTCAAGGTTCTATAGCTACTCAAAATAGTGAGCAAAATAGGGAATAAAGGTTAAGGGCAGCAGTAATCATAAAGGGTTAAAGGGTGCAAGGAAAGGAGGCAGAAGGGAGAGGGCAGGCCCCATGGCTCTCAATGATTTTGTGAAAAATAGGTATGTTTTCCTGGCCTGAGGCTTCCAAGAGAATAATAACAATTTTTGTAAACATAGCTTGTAGCTGTTAAGGTTGAGGTCTGTGACAGTGAATGTTAAATATATTTGAGACCATTTCCTGTTTTCTGACTGGAATTATATACACCTATGGACTGGTTTCACTTCCTGTGTTTTATTGATAAAAACGTTTCCTGTGGATTCAAGCTAATCTAAAGTTTTTCTATCGATTCATATAAAAAGCCTCAAAAGCACTGAACTTTTTTTTTTCTTTTTGCATTTTGGATACCATAAATGAAGATCCAGTCATAACACTGGATAAAAGAGCTTTTGACACATACCACTGATTAGCCCATATAATTTACACACAAGGCAAGGATAGTGTGCGTTTCTGTGGCATTTTCTTCTTCATAGTTTTTTCTCTGACCTTCCAGTTTTTATGGGGACAGGACCTTTGCTTAACTAGCTTCTCCTCCTTCGTGGCTCTTACCCTTTTATACCATCACCTGGCTAGTAAGCATTTTATTCAAAGATATAACTTGATTAGTGTAAACAATTGTCACTACTTAGATCCACAGGATAGAGATGTTTTTTGTTAAAGGTGTATATTTATAGCCAGAAAGTGTCTGTTCATCCTTTGCGGTTGATATTTTGTTTCATCATAAATTATTTTCTTCCAGTGTCAGACCATCAGAAGTTATAAATTTAGGTATGAATATAAGGAAAGAAATGTTTATAAGAAAAAAACACATAACCTTTACAATGGTGAAGTTATAAAAAATCATTCAGTAACTAATCACTGTTGATATATTTTTATCATGTTATTATTTTATAGATTGGTATGAAGAAAACAAGTAACTACTCTATGTGCCAGGAATGTTGGTATTCCTTAATAAATCTGAAAGTAAGCTCTTGTGATCTCATTTTAACAAAGGAGGAAAGCGAGGCTCAGAGATATTAAGTGACTTGTCCAAGCCTTCACAGTGTACAATAGGCAGAAGTATAAGGTCTAAACCAGAAAACATGTGGAAAGTGCCCACTATCGTTTCCAAAATAGAGTTGGCAGAGGATGTTAATTCTCTCTCCTAAGTGTTTAAAAGATAAAAATAAAATTAAAACTAATTTTATTCTCAGAAAGCCCAAAGCCACACAGAACAACGTATTTGTTTAGTTGTGGCTGACCAGAAAAAAACTGTAAAAAAAGTAATTGAAACAAAATAATTGTTATCATATTGAAGTGTGTTATTTAGAAGAGTAGTGAGAATCATTCTCGAAGCTCCATCATATAACGAGAATATTTCACTCACTACAAATGTTTTGCCAACTTATGTCCAGGGGGAAGCTGCACTTTCACAGAGAAATGGTGCTCATTTCTGTTGAAATTTTGCTGTCAAAAGGTACATTATTATTTGTTAATATTCAATGCATATTTATAAACTAATCTACTCTATAGGGGTTTTGTCAGGATTACATGAGAAAATATATGTGAAGCACTTAGTGCCTGGCATATTCTAGAAACTCAATACAGTTTTATTAGTAATATTATTTATTATTATTATACCCTGGAGCACAACTTTTAGGGTGAAATATACTTGAGTTGATGTCCAAGGTCTACCATTTACCAGTTATGTAAATTCAGGCAAGTTACTGAAGCATCTTGAGCCTTGATTTCCTCATCTGTCAAAAAGGCATAATGATACTTTACAGGTTGTGAAGATTTCTCCTTTGGTTTAATATAACACATTGGTTCCCAAAGTACGTTCCCTGGTCTACCAGCATCAGCATCACTGGGAATTTAGGTACATTCTGGCGCCCCATCCCCATCCAAATAAGTTAGAAACAGGAATGGTGCAAGTGGTTTATGCTTTGATAAGCCCTGCAGATGGTTCTGATGCCTGGTACAGTTTGAGAACCACTGACAAGGCACATGACTTGTCTCTGAGCAGGTGCTAATTACCTGTTAGTTTACTTTTCCTAGATACTGAGCCAGCACAATGACAAAAGCACAGTTTTTACCTTCACAGAGCTAACAGTTAAACAAACATAGAATCACATCTTGAATTACGTTTTTGTAGACTTCCATTCCATTATCCATTTATCCCATGAAGCAAAAAGGAAACTTTTTTATTCTGTCCAAGACTTTGCCTGTAAGGGCATAATTAAGAGTCTTCCTTCCCATTATCTCATTGTGTGCATCATAGATACAGTAATAAAGATCTGGTTTACATTTTAGCAAAATGAAAATGAACCTGCAAAATCCAAATTTTAGATATGTTGTTAAATGCTGAAAAATATATTCCATCTCACAAAGCCTACAGTTTTCTTGCAGATAAAAGAGAAACTGGAGCTTATCCAAAACTGCAGAATACTCATTTTCAAGGGAAAATAGCAAAGAATACAAAATGAAAAATAAATGAATGGGGAGCCTTGAGTTTCTTTTGGTCCCTTTGCATAAAAGGACCATGGATTTATCTTGAACAGCTGTGTTTATAGGGTTTGCTGATCTGCAGCTGTACCAGCTGAGTAACAGAGAGGTTAGATTTTTTTTTAAAAAAAGTTAACTCGGAAATGTGCTAGCCCTTTCTGAGGAATTAATGATATTATACTTTTTTTTTTTCCCATCCTCCCTTAAAACCTGCTGTTGTCAAGGCGGTTTTAGGTCATTAAGCATTGGAAACTTGAAAGAACTACCTGAAGTGAATAAACCAGCTTTTCTTCTAGACCCTGAGAAATACTTTAGGGAAGAGCCAGAGGAGGAATGTCCCCAAATTCCAGAGCTTCCATCACTTTCTGAAAGTAAGTCCTCAACCATCATACCACGTCCATCCTCTCTCCCCAGGAAACTCAACCGATTAAGAAAATAAAGTAGAAAAGCACGAAAGTAACACGTGTTCACTTTGTAGGTTGCAGTGAAATGAAGTGTGGTTTGACTGCTAAGATTTATAGCTCAGCTGCCGACCTGTGTTCTCAGAAAGGACAGACAACAGGCCAAAATACATAAGAGGAATATTTTTGTTTTGCCACCTTTCTAAAGTTAGAATGCCATGAATATATATATATATATATAATGAGTCTGCTATGAATGAGAACCCATTCCCCCCAGTAATCTTAATTTTCAGATCTGATACCAGAGAAAGAGCTATCCTAAGGCAGCTTCAGAACAGAGTCTCTGACAATCTGGTTTTGTTCTTTTCATGTGAAACACTAGAAATAGCAGCTACTTAAAGTGTATTGTCTTAGAGCCTTCCAGCTGTTGTGCTAGGCTAATATGATGAGTCGACAAGAAAGCTTAATTTAGAAAACAGAAGTGAATGATCTCTGAGGATTTGGAAACAAGATGTGCAAAAGAATGCTCTATTTTTTCGGACTATTATAGGCTTCCGAGTGTCTAAGAATTTGAAGAGTAATTTCTGTACAAACATCCTACCCGCAAAGAGGGACACGAGGGGAGTGCAGACAACACAACCTGCTCCTCAAGGAGGCACTCAGAAAGCATATGGACACTGCAGGGAACTCATTTAAAATAATTAATGAAAAGAGAAGTTTCAACTTGTAGCAGGCAAAAGATCAGAACTGCACTGGAACCATCTGAGATCTGTGGTTTCTAAACTTTTCAAATCCTCTGAGATGGGGGTTCAACATCATCCTTGAGAAATAATAACCCTTGTAGGAGGGAGGCATTTATGTCTACACTTGGGGAAGTTTAAGCCTCTTGTCTCTGTTTGGTTCCCTATAACAGCTGGTCAACGTTTTTTTAAAAATTCCACTTGTAAACAAGATACAGCTGTCATTTCTCACCGCTATATTTCCAGTCTAATTATTATCAGCTTCCTTTGCTTTTTCTCAGTTTCTCTTTTCTAAATCTATAATCGTTCATTTGCTCTCAGGAGGATCATCTATGATATCTGCTCATTTCTTCTAAAAACATGAATCCACAAGTGTTAGGGCTTTAAATAACCTTTAGTGCATCTGACTGGGCTTTCAGTCTATCAGCCTACTGCTTTTTCCCCGGGATGATTCATCTTCAAGAATAAACATGGGGAGGACTTATCTTGTCCTGCTGAGTCACAGCCGGAAGAGAATGTGGGGAACAGACAGTAAGACAAGATCCGGGGAGCCAGAACAAAGTGTAAAGACAGTCCAGACATAGAACATGCACACAGGAAGAAACCAAGATGGAGCAAGCAGTCAGAATAGAGGCAAGAGAAATAGGAGAGAAGGAGACTGCAGAAGCTGGAGAGCCAGGAAGTGGGAGAGAGCAAGGGTGAGGGCAGCAAATGCCTCTCCTCAGCCCTGGGAGCTCCTGTTTCTGTGAGGAGCCTTGCACGTTCTGCAGCAGGAGAATTCTCCTTCATCTGCAGATTAATTCTCCTCATGGACAGGGAGGATGTGTAGGGGAAGTTGGGGGTGAATGGCTGGTTGGAAATACTGAAAATACAAAAAAACCTCTAATACATTTTCAAAGAGAATTTTTTCTCCTGGATTTCTTAATATAAAATTTTCCTATAATTTTCACACCGTTTAAAAAAGATGTTTTCTCTCTTTGCTTTTCTATTTTCTTCTTCAGCTTTTCTTCTTTGCTCCCTTTTAAATATTTCCACTCATCTGCCTTCTCTGCAAGTGAAAATAGTTCGTTTCTAAAAAAGTTTCACCGACTTGAGGGAGAGACAAATGTAAACTACTGAGGACAACAGAATGCGTGACACATGCCACCACAAATGAGGTTCTGTGGAGCATCAGGGAAGAAGGCAGATTAACTCTGCCTGGGGCATAAGAAGGAATTAGTGGAAGTCACCTCTGAGCTGGAACTTAAAATGAGTAGGAGTTCAAAGGGTGAGGGAGGAGAAGACGAAGTCAAGATCAAGGAAACATAAGGAAAGACGCGTTGTGGATGAAGTAGGGCACAAGCCCAAATGATTCCAAGCTGGCTGCAATGGGTGACTTCAGATGGTGCCACGTTGACTGAGTTTGACACAGATGAATAGAGTTGAGTTTGGAATGTGTTGAGTTTGAGGTACTGGTGCACTATTTAGAAATAAGGGTCTGGAGAATGGGAGAGGATGGTAACATGCTCTGCATAATAGCAGTCTTCAAATAGCTGATGCAGAAATCATGTTTGCTCATGTGTTTATTTAGCCTTCCTGGTGAATATTGAATGCCTTCTCTGTGCTGGCCCTTGTGCTGGGTGGTGGAGGCGCAGAGCTGACGTGTAGAGGCACAGCCTTCAAAGCTCTTGAAGACTAGTTGGGGACCTAGATAAGGAAACAAATCATTATGTTTTACAACAAAGGCTATAATAGAGATAAGCACTGGGTACTGTGGGATCACGTGGAGGTTCATAGATGATTTTTCAGAGAAACCAGATTGTGCCTGAGCTAGATATTAAAAGTTAAATTGATATTAGGTAAGAAAAAAGGGGGATGATATTTCTGGCAAAGGAACAGTATATGGATGGTGTGCTAAGGGGGCTATGAGTAGTCCCAAATGGCTGGGTTCTAGAATTAAGGTTCTAGAATTCTAGAATTCTGGTTCTAGAATTAAGGCCAGAGAGGTAAATGGGAGCCAAATCATGGAGCACCTGGTGTACTGTGTTAAGGACTTTGGTATTTATTTTACCAGAAATGAGGAACCATTGGAATGTTTAAGTCAAGTATTCTGAATTATCCCATTTTATCTCTTCTATTAATTCTTCAGTTTTTAGATCTCTTTGTGTTAGCCTTTTAGTAATTACTCTAGAGGTTACACTACTTTATTTCTTTTTGGGGTACTAGGCTTCCATCTGAGATTATTTTCCTTTATTCAAAAGAAATTTCTTCAGTATTTCTTATGATGTTGGTCTGCTGGTGAGTAATTTTCCCAGCTTTTATGTGTCTGAAAAATTCATTTATTTCATTTTGACTTCGGAATGATTTTTTCACTGGGTTTAAAACCCTAGATAGCAGTTTTTTTCAACTCTTTAATGATACCATCCCATTGCTTCCTTGCTCCTATAGTTCCTGTTTAAAATTCCACTCTTCATATTATTGTTGCTTCTTTGAATGTAATTTTTTTTTCTGGCTGCTTTACAGATTTTTTTCTTTATCCTTGTTTTTTAGCAGTTTTATCACAATGGACATAAATACACTTCTCTCTGTATATATACTGCTTGGGGTTGATAGGAATCCTTGAATACATCTTTCTTCAATGTTGAATAATTCTCAGCTATTATCTTTTCAAATATTGTTTCTTTCCAGTTACCACTCTCCAGTCCTTCTGGGATTGCAATTACACATATGTTGGATTTTCATTATATCACAAACATTTCCTATGTTCTTCTCATTTTTCCATTTTATTTTCTTCTCTGGGCTTCATTTTGGATATTTTATATTGACTTATCTTTGCATTCACTAGTCCTGTCTCTTTTGCCAGTCTCTTTTAAACCCATGATATCAGTTCCCAATTTCAGATTTTATGTATATGTGTGTGTGTGTGTGTATATATATATATATATATATATATATATATATATATATTTCTAAAATGCCATTTGAATCTTGTTTATATATATATTCTAATACTCTGTTGAAATTACTTCTGTTTTCATCCATTTTGTCCAAATTTTCTCTCTGTTTTCTTTAACATATTTTTAATAATTTTAAAGTCCTGGCCTGCTAACATCAGTATCTGGGTGATCCTTGGATCTGTTTCTAATGTCTATTTTTTCCTCTTGGTTATTGGTCACATTTTCCTTCTTTCTTGCAAGTCCTGTAATTTCTGTATAATTTTTTATTATATGGCAGAAATTATGTGTTAAAGATATACAGATAATGAACTTAACATTTTTCCTCTTAGGCAGTGCACCCTTTCCTTAGCTGGACAGAGAGCATGAAGGGTGAATCATGTTAATCCAATTAGGGATGGAGTTCGGTCAGTGCTGGGTTATGGCTTTAGTTAGACTTTGTTTACTTTCAGTTTCAAATGTTTGTTTTAGGCCTCTCTCTGTAGTGGAATATTGTGACCACAAGAATCATTAATCTGCCCCCCCAGTCCAATCCACAGCCTCCCACACTACCCCAGCACTCAGAATATGTCCTGTGGGGGAACCCTGGCCATAGTTACAAAGTTTTCCCAAATTCCAGTCCATCACACCAACCCACATAGTCATCAAAAGCTCTTCTGATTTTCCCTTCCCTTAGAAAATCTGTCTATGGCAAGCCTGTTTCTTAGCAATGCCCAGACATGATTAATCCCCAAAGGGAAGGAAAGATTTGGCAATCTCAGCTCATCTGAGAATGGTTCTACTATCTCATGAATTTTAATATGATAATATTTGTTTTCACAGCTCTCTGAAGGCTTTAAGAATATTATTTCTGTAATTTACCTTTTTTTTTTTTTTTCTATCTGGTGCAATGAGAAGGAAGACCTGTCACTACTTATTAAATCCTATCCAGAAACAGAATTCCTGTTGAAATGTTTAAGCAGGCAAGTGACATGACCAGATTTGCATTTTAGAAAGCTTTCTGGAAACTGTGTAGTTGATGCATTATAATGGGGCTAGACTGAAGGCAGCGTATGTATCAGAGTGGTGGGAACTTGTTGTATGATGCAGCTATCTTCTTTTGAATTTTCACTTTGCCTTCTACTAGTTGTTTATATCTCGATAAATTAAATAAGCTACAAAGTCTCAGTTTTCTCATCTGTAAAATGGGGCTAATGGTACCTGCTTCTTGGAGTTGTGTGGGTTAATTTTAGCACAATGACTAGCACATAATAAGCACTCATAAATGGTAACTATAATTATTTTGATGATAAGGGGACCCTAGAAAGGAAGTAACTATTAATTTGAGAAATGTTACAGAGGTAGAATTTAAAGGATTCTGTGCCCTGATGAGATGTTAAGACATGTATGACTATCAGGTTTCCAGCCCAGATAACTGTGTCAAAGAGAGGCAGTTACTGAGAGAGGAAATATAGGAGGAGAAGATGATTTAGAGTTAGTTTTCAGAATATGTTGAGTCGGAGGTACCTGTGGGGCATCTACCAAGAAAAGCTAACACTTTTCCAAGAAACTGACTATAGTAGCGAGGAAAGAAAAAGAACGGTAACTGAAGAGCAACTACAGTCAAGGCGTGTTTTAGAATTAATTTTATTTTTCAGTTCATTTTTTCTTCTGATTTTAGATATAACATACACACATTATAGAACATTGGCTAGTTAGCAGCAAAGAGAATTCTAAAGAACACAGGGATAGAAGATCTAAAGAGAAGCCACTACTCCCAGGCCTGAGATAGACCAGGGAATATGCCCACCTAAGCTAGGGCGGAGACCCAGACCTTGTGCAAGAGGGCTTATCACCCTGTTTTGCCACCTGGCAAGGTGGCAGAGCTGCTGCAGATGGAATTTGCAGAAATCTGCTCTCAGGGGCGTCAGGGGAAGCCATCCACAGGGAGGTGCTGTGTCTCAGAACTCACTGCAAAGCCATCAAGGGGCTGCAGGGGAGGCTGTTCACAGGGAGGAGTCACACTGGCGGCCCTCTGCTTGCCTCCTGGGGTATTACAGAAAGTCATTCATTGCATGCTGGCAGACAGGTGGCACTCTGCTGCAAAGTCACCTGGGAGGGTGGCAAGGGAAGCTGTGGCTCTGGAAAAGCCATCCTTGCATTTCACAGGAGTCTGGAGCTGCAGAAGGCACTGGAGGAGCTTGGTCCTGGGGAAGTCATACTGTAGGAGTCTAGTGCTGGAGGAACTGCCCTGCAGGAGCCTAGTGAGGGGAGCACCGGCTTGGAGAGAAATCCATTTCTCCTCCAGTGTCCCTCTAGTGCCCTCTAGTGACAGAGCTCAACATTGTACCAGCTGTCAAAGGAGAACCATTTACAAGACTCTGGTCCATTATCATGCAGGGAGCAGCGAAGAGTGGCTTTGGAGCTCAGGGGCAATGGATCATTGGCATAGTACCATCTTCCCTGGCTATTCATGTTTTTTATTCCACTCCTGGTCCTTTACATTATTTTATAACCTTTGAAATCACAATCTTTATTTCTACTCAGTTATAATGTGTTAACGATTATGGTTGTCTTTTGGAGAATTTCCATTTATAGAATGAATAAAACTTGGAAGACTCAAAGCAATAAAGGTATAGTAAGGGCAAAATTTCAAGCATAAACCTGGCTTCAAATCAAGACGCTACCACTTGCTAGCTATATGACCTTGAGCAGGTCAGTTAAACTCTCTATGCCTTAGTTTCTTCAACTAATAATGGGCATCGCATTAGTTACGTCTTCATAATGTTGCTGTGAACATTAAGTGAAATAACCCATGTGAAGCCTGTAGCACAGAGCCTGTCACCTAATAAGAGTTTGATACATTTCTTTTTTCTTTTTTTTTTTTTTTTTTTGCGGTACGCGGGCCTCTCACTGCTGTGGCCTCTCCCATTGCGGAGCACAGGCTCCGGACGCGCAGGCCCAGCGGCCATGGCTCACGGGTCTAGCTGCTCTGCGGCATGTGGGATCTTCCCGGACCGGGGCACGAACCCGCGTCTCCTGCATCGGCAGGCGGACTGTCAACCACTGTGCCACCAGGGAAGCCCTGATACATTTCTTTATTGATGGTATTTTATTATTATTATTCCACTAAATGTCTCTTTGTTATAGGAATTATTATTGCCCCTATTTACTATATAAAGAATCTCTGGCATAGACTCTGTGGGGTAGAAAAAAGAGTTTAAATAACATACCTAGTCTCGCATAGCTAGTAAAAGGTGGACCCTAGTTGAGAAGTGTCCCTGTTTTACAGGTGTCCATTTATTAATATTTCTAGGTACAGCCTCCCTTGTTCAAATAACGTTGAAATTATAGTCCCTAGGCAACCTATTCTTAAGTGGCTTTCTAAAACCAGCTATTTCACTATAATATTACCTATTTTTATCACTTTCATTTAAAATTGTTCATCTCCTTTTTCGTAGGAAGCTACTGAATTTAAAAATTATTATTATAAATGAGCACTTAAAAAAAATCTCAGTTACTAATATGTGCCCTCCTCCACACTATCATTACAGAGTCTACCTTAAGTCTTTGCCGTGCATTTTACACACATTCCTGAAATCTCCATAATTACAGTGTGCTGAAGGTTATTTGGCAATTGTATGATGAGAGGCATTTTGCCAGACTTACTTTCAACATTCTAAACTACCGCTTTGGAACTTGGGACAGTTTCAAACACTTTATAAGCCCCAGGTGACTTTTCAGTTTTGCCTACTGTGTGTTTAATGTTCTTTTGTATTTTCTTTCTTTCCCTTTCAAGTTGAAACATCTTTCACACTCTCTCTTTAGCTTCCAAGTTGTTCCCCATGGGTTCTCAAACAGCTTGAAACCCCTTTTTGATATGCTTTATTCAAAAAACTGGAATCTACTTAGAACTGGCTCTGGGTCAGGTTTTGCCAATAAATTCCCCAGAAGTCATCATATTGTACCTATAAAATCTTTAAAACTTCCAGCGTAGAGAAAATGCTGCATTAGTGATACTTCAGGTGAATTGTTTTGTTGTTGTTGTTTGTCAAAGACAAAATGTACGGGACAATTAAAGAGATGATTTTATTCAAGCTATTGCAACAGGGAGAATAGTCATTAAAGAGGAGTATCTCAAAAAAAAGGAAGGGGGCTTGAGCTATTATAGAGACAGGTCAATGAATCCATGAGTCTTATTAGACTTGGGAGGAGGGTGAAGAGAGTCTTATCTCAGAATGAGAGAGAGAAGAGTGGTCCTTTGCTGTTATCTGTTTCTGGAACGCAAGAGGGTCGGGCCATTTCTTAACTGCCTCCACTTTCTAGTTGCACAGGGTAAAGGTCAATGTTGTCAGCCCCCTTACTTTTGTTCAAGATGAATGATTACTGCTCATTGTTGAACAGCCCAGAGATGATCATGAATCTTCTGGGTGGGGCAGAACAGTGTCTGAGAAGTGTCTCTCAGGGACACTGTAGAACCCGTTGAACCAGATGTTAGGAGGGGGGGATGGTCAGTTGTTTTGGTGTCCTGGAGGTCCTGAGAGCAAAGGACAGCTGCAAGGTAGCACAGAGTCTGAATAAAGATTTGGGCTGTCAGGTTTTAGTTCTCAGTTTTAGACAGATGTGAGAATTGAAAAAGTTTGGAGGATTGTGGTCAGATATTGAAGAAAAGTGGGAGGATTGAAAATTTGGTAAGAATTGATCATTTGTGCAAGATAACTGTCCCTGACCCAATTTGCAGGTAGGTACAAAAACTGGTGTTTCCAAGGAAGGGGAGCAAGTCAGTTAACACTCTACCAGATGAGACAGAGTTTGCATATCCATGGTAACCTGCAATTTACAAAGAGGGGCAAAATAGTTCAAAAATGGTGAACTCAGCCAAAATCTGCCTACTCAGAAGGGTGTGCTTGAGACAATACTGGTTTTTCATTGATATACAAACTTACTCTCTATAATTCTTAAGCTACAGGTAAAAAGTATACACACAGGATTTTGGTAAAATCAACCTTATATATCTTTGCTTTAAAATACTATCTTAAATCTAGTACCAGTAAAGAAAAAGAATCAAATATTGTGGTAATCTTCTTACTTGAACAAATAATTAAATACAAAAGAATGCATTTATAGATATATTCATTTTTAGTAGGAAATGAGAGATTTCTACACATGATTCATGCCAGGAAATCTTAGATAACTGAAGATCCAGACTGAGCACAAAACTCAGAGATATCTTAGAAGTAAAAAAATCCTTCCTATTATTTTATATCTTTGTTTATATGATATCACCATAATTTGAGTCCTATAAAACAGAAGTCATTAACATGTGAAAAACATTTTTTTAAAAGATTCAAGAGATACTTCACATCATATGTCATCAGGGAAATGCAAAGTGAGAGAACAATGAGTTATCACTACACACGCATTAGAATGGCCGAACTCCAGAACGCTTACACCACCAAATGCAGGTGAGGATGTAGCGCAACAGGAGCTCTCATTTATTGCTGGTGGGAATGCAAAATGGTACAGACACTTTGGAAGGCAGTTTGGCAGTTTCTTACAGACTAAACATATTCTTAACATGCAATCCAGCAATCATGCTCTTTGGTATTTACCCATAGGACCTGAAAACTTATTTTCATACAAAAGCCTGCACGCAGATCTTTATAGCAGCTTTATTCATAATTGCCAAAACTTGGAAGCAACGAAGATGTCCTTCAGCATGTGAATGGGTAAATATACTTTGGTGCATCCAGACAATGGAATATTATTTAGCACTTAAAAAAAGAGCTGTCAAGCCATGAAAAGACATGGAAGAATCTTAAATGAATATTATTAAGTGGAAGAAACTAATCTGAGAAGGTACACACTTTATGATTCCTACTCTATGAGATTCTAAAAAGGTGAAACTATGGAGACAATAAAAAGATCAGTGGTTGCCAGGGGAGGAGGAGAAGAGGTGAATAGCAGGGGCACAGAGGATTTTTTTAGGGCCATGTAAATACTCTGTATGATATTATAATGAAGGACATTTGTCATTATCCTTTAAATATCCTTAAAATGTGCAACACCAAGAGTGAAACTTTAGGTAAACAATGCACTTTGGGTGATAATGATGTGTCAGTGGAGTTTCACCCTTACTAAAAAATATACCATTCTGGTGACTGATGTTGATAACGGGAGGGTTTGCATGTGTACGGGCAGGGGATATATGAGAAATACTTGTACCTTCCTTTCAATTTTGTTGTAAAAATAAAACGGCTCATAAAAAAAAAAAAAGTCTTAAAAAAAAGGTTGAACAGGTCCCAAGCACGATCATTTAAGAGCCATATGAAGACCACTAAAGCATTTTGATAAATTCTCACTACTCTGCCAACAACCTGTTGCTTTGTTACCTGATTGTTATACAGTGATGGGTGAAATTAAATGACAGCCTGGCCATCCTGATCTAGTCTATATTTAGGAATTAGAACCTTGATGTCAAAATGTGGGCAGTGGATATATCCTGGGCGTCACCCAGGAGCATGTTAGAAATGCAGCATCACAGGCCTCAACTCAGATCTATGGAATCAGAATCTACATTTTAACAAGACTTCTAGGTGATTTTTATGCACATTAAAGTTTGAGAAGCAGTTATCTAGAGGACTTAGAATAGGACAGAGGATGTGAATTGAAGAGAAAGTTTTCAGAATACCGTATATTCATAAACTAACAACAACTGGTCGTTGCAGTGCTGTGTTTACATAGTCGCTAAGTCCCTTCTTGCCAGGGTGCCTTTGTGAGGTTTGACACTGTTGTTCATCTGATATATAGCTAGTCTCCAATTAGGGGGCAAGGGAGGGATCAGATAATAAAGATTAACTTTGCTTTATGAAAATCACTGAATCATTTTATTTTAGTGAAAATGTTTGAATAGCTTCATGGCCACCACATCTTTCATTTTCATCGCTTTAAAAACACCTTTTGGTTATCATTATAACAAGTCTTGTTGGGCAGCCAACTATAAAATGAAGTGATTAATGTATAATGTCATCTTTTCCCAAGTGGGAAGTAGGGAACATAAATGGTTACCAATAACACTTGATGTTAATTTTTTTTTTTTTTTTTCTTTTTTCAGTGCACGGGCCTCTCACTATTGTGGGATCTTCCTGGACCGGGGCACGAACCCGTGTCCCCTGCATCATCAAGTGGACTCCCAACCACTGCGCCACCAGGGAAGCCCCTGATGTTAATTTTTAAGAGCAGGGGTTGCGTGAGTGGATGGATATATAGATAAGTGACATGGAGGACCAGCCTTCTATTACCATAATAGAGTCCCTCTGTCTCTGGAAGGCAGGAATTCCAAAGTGTGAGGAGTGATCCTGGCCCTTTACAAGCCTGGAGGTATCTTCATTCATTTGCTCATTTATTCAACAGATACATTTTTGTGACCATCTTCTATGTTTATACCAGGCACAATGCTGGGTGCTAAGGGTATATGGGGTATAAAGACAAACAAGGTCTTTGCTCTCATTGAATTTATCACCTAGGGTCATGATAGACAATAAATAAATAACTGAATATAAGAAGATACGTTTGGATAGTGATACTGATAAAGGGTATGAGGAAAATAAAGCAAGACAGTGTGATGGAACGTGACTAAGTGGGGAGCATGAGTGAACGTCTCTCTGACTGTTGGGCTGAATCTTGAAAGATAAGAGGAAGCAATTCCACAAACAAATGGGGACAGAACATTCCGAGGATGGGAGCCGAAGTGTAAAGCTTCTGAGGTGGGAACAAGGTTGGCACATTCCAGGGACAGAAAAGTCAGTGTTGCCAGGGTAGAGTGTGAGAGATGCTCACAGGGAGCACAAGATGAGGGTAGAGGAATTACGGATCAGTTCATGTGGGATGAGGTCGCCTGGGCAAGAAACTTGGGTTTATTTTAAGTGAGAAGGAAGCCTTTAGAAGGTTTAAAGATGGGTCCATTTGGACGCAATGAGTCCAAATACACTGGCTGTTACTAACCCTTCTGAGTGAACTACTCACCAAGATTCTAAGTAAGTTGTTGGACCCATAAGGCAAGAAGTTTAAGGCTTGAGGTCCCACATAACACCTGTGTGGGAACTTGAAGGTGCTTTAAGAGAAGCTGTATATTTGAATAAACACAAATGTTCTTTTCAAGGAGTATCCGACAGACTCCAGTCACAAACCGCAGGAACCTTGACAAACCAGTCTATTTGTCTCAATAAGAATGCTTCGCCCTTCACGATGATTCTGCCTTAAACAATGCACTTTATGGCAAGTGTATCAGTCAGGGTGCAGGGAAACGAGCAGGACCATGCATTGAAATTTATGACAAGGAATTGCCTTCTGGGATTGTGAGGGCTGGTGGAGCAAGTAAAAAAGGAGTAGAGCTGCGCCAGGAAGGAAGATCGTCGCAGACTGGGCACAGGCTAAAGCTGTTGTCCACAGGCAGTTAAAGGAAGACGACTGAACTCCATGAGCACAGGCAGAAGTTTTGTCCAGTGTTGGCATTTCTTTTCTGTCTTGCGGAAGCCTCAGTCCTGCTTCGAAGGCCTTCCAACTGATTTAAGTCCAGCTCTCCCAAATTATCCAGGATAATCTCCTTATTTAAAATCCATCGATTAGGAACTTAACTATATAGGCAAAATTTCTTCAGAGCAACACTTAGATTAGTGTTTGATTGAATAACTGGGAAGAGCCTTGCCAAGTTCATCAAGAAAACAAGTCATCACTGCAAGGTTAAAGACATTCTTTTATAATCTTAAACCGGTTCAATAAATGGTTAATGGTTTCTTACATGTATCATAATCCATGGCAGACTCACTTATATGCAAACATTATGCCATTAACCCAGCAGATGCTGTTACTCTGAATAGTGAGAGGAATTGATTACCATTATTCATTTAGAACGTGTTAGGTTAATGACATGGCTTTTGCCACATAAAGGAGATTGCTAGTGAAGCTAATGTAGGTTAAGTTTTATAAGCCTTATCTACAAAGTCCCTTGTGAGTATTCGCGGTTTCTGGGAGTTTTAGGGTGTTCTGCGTGAAGAGAGGAAGCCAGGTTGCAAGTAGGAATCATTTCCAGGTAAGCATTTCAGGTACCTTTCCTAAAAGAGACCTGAGAAGAAAAATACTCAGCTCTACAAAACTCTAGTAATTTGTTGAGATTTATTTTCTCATTCTAAGTACATAACCACTTTTATGAATAATTTTGTATTTGTAATTTTATGTTTATTTTCTTAAAGAAAGCTCCCCAAATTGTAAGCTTCAGGCCCAGGAAACAGGTATCTGCCCTTGCATATGAATTGCATATGAATTTTTTATCATTTGTTTTTTAACTCAGAAAAATAAATTATCCCTGGTATTAGGCCAGTGAAAAGGGTTTTCATTTGTAACTTTGCTTATGAGGTAGGTCCAGGTTGCATTTCTGTCTTATTAAAAAACAGAATATGCTGTTTTTCATATACTTTCTTATATGAAAAATAGCATATATTCACACTGATCAAATATTAGAACATATAAAAAATTATTTAGTGAGAAGTCTACCTCCCTTCCATGATGCTGATCTGTCCAGTTCCCACCATTACCTCTTTCTGGCAACCACTACTGCGAGTGTCTGTGTATCCTTTGAGGGTTTCTTCATGCATGTATGATTTTAGATTTTGATCCCTGCTTTATTTTGATTTTGATTTGCCTGGTATACTTTTCCCATCCTTTTATTTCAAATTTTCGGAATCATTTTATTTTAGATGTGAATCGGGGTTTTGCCTTCGATCCAACTAAAAAATCCATTTTTAAAAATCATGAAATTGAGCACATTTAAGTATGTTGTTTATTAGACAGTTTGGTTTTGTATTTCTC
The DNA here is from genome assembly GCF_026419965.1 of Kogia breviceps. NCBI lineage: Eukaryota > Metazoa > Chordata > Mammalia > Artiodactyla > Physeteridae > Kogia > Kogia breviceps. The sequence continues at coordinate 51,650,980 of NC_081314.1, read as the reverse complement.
ATACTCTTTTCTGCTATTTACTGTTTATATATTTTTTGAAGTTTTCCCTGGACCTGTAATCTTTTTCTTTGTTTTTATTTGAGGGGGGGTGGGTGGGTGTTATATGTTTGTTCTGGTAGTACCTTTATACTTATAGATTCATATAATTATAATTGTTGTCACCGTTTATTTTTCTAGGGCAGTAACAATTAAATCGATGCTGACGGATGATAAGTGAACATGTTTCTTCATTCCCCTCCCCCTCTTCCACCACACAATTTTGTTCAATAATATGATTTTTCTTTCTGCTTTTGTTTTGTTAAATTTGCTTATATGGCTAGTACTTGACTTGTTGGTTTAAGTCCTTTGTCTCTCAGCTGTTACTGATCTATCATGAATGAAACTTCTTTCTGACTTTCCCAATTTTTGTTAATTGTATCATTTCTACCTTGTCAGGCATGTGGCATTTGCCTTCTAATTTGTCATCCTAAACTTTATGTTGTTTTAATCTCACTTCTACGTTAAAATATATTTGGTGCTCACCACCAGATCTTTTCCTCAGTCATTTCTCAGTTTATGTTGTAGTAATTTCCTTAAAAAGGACTCTTGGGAACAATAGTCCATGAACTCCCTGCATGTTGAAACTATTGGAAATTTTCAGATTTGATGGGCAGTTTGGGTGTTTATAGTATTCGTACCTCACATGTTCTTTCCATACTTATCTTGTGGGAGTTGCTCTCTTTACTGTCTACTGGTATTGATCATTGCTATGAATATATCAAATGCAATACATATATTTCTCTTCTTTTGAGTGACTTGATCATTTTGCTTGGCTGCCAAATGATTCTGCCTTTATCTTTAAAGTCTAGTAACTTTAGTAGGATATGCCTTGTTTTTGACTCTTCTATTATTCCTGGCACAAGTCATGTCCTTTTTTTCCCCCAGAGCAAGAAAAGTTAGGTCTTTTATTTATATCCTTTTTGCCTCCAACTCCTTCTTTCCACTAGAGATATCGCCAAACTCCATCTTTGCCACAAATTTTAAAACTTGTCTCAGGCCAATAACAAAGATTGGCCATCTCTAAGCTATACAAGACATAAATTATACCAAGAAATACCAAATTTACCAAGAAATAAAGGGATCAGGATTTTGGAAAAGTGAAGACACATTAATAAAACTGTGATTGTGTTTGGAACTGAGTTTCCAAAAATGCAGAAGCAAGTCTGAAGCTCCTGCAGCTTCACTGGTCATTTAAAAGTTCCAAAATATATGCTATGGGCTGAACTGTGTTTCCCCAAATTCCTAACCCCACAGCATCGTATAATGTGACTCTATTTGCAGATAGGGCCATTAAAGAGGTAATTAACAGTATGTCCTTTTTATATATGTCAGGTTGTCTCTTATTTGAGGAAAGTTTTATTACATGACACCTTAAAATATTTCTGCTTAATTTTTCTTTCTTAAGGACTCAGCCCATTTATGTATTTGTTGGGTCTTTTTTCCCTCAATATCTATTATATCCCTCTAATTTGTTCTGTTTTTAATTTTCATCATATTTGTTTTTCTCACTCATACACTCTACGCTTCCCATTGTGTTACCATGCAGTCTATTCTCACTTGTGATATTTTTTTCCTGAGCTCTGCCTGCTGACATTTCATCACTTCCCGTTGTGTCTTCATCTCATCCCTGAGATAAAGGGACTTTTGCTCTGTGATCTTCTTTCATAGAGACCAGGAGCGTTTTCAAGTTTTAAAATTTAATTTGTGGCAAAATGCTTAGTAACAATATTTGTCCAATGGCAGCATGTTCCTGGTGGCGATCTATGTATTGATTAGTTTTGCTGCTCTTTTAAAAATTCATTTTGTTTAGTTTTTAATTTTGCTTCTAATACCTTTATGTCCATGCTATGGCCGTTTTTAAAATTTACCCTTTTAATCAATTATCTTTAATGAGTTTGGTTTTCTTAGACTTGACATTTGTAGCAGGTCCCTGGGTGAGAGCCTGCCTGGGACATGGGATCAGTGTGGCCTTCAAGTTTTACAACCTACAGAGGCGGGCTGCTTTTAGCAGAAAATGGCTCGTGGGTGTGATTCTTTATATAGTCCTGCCTCATATGTTTTGCTGAACCAAATGAGGTTGGGGGGAGCTTTTGCTCCCAGCCTTCTTCACCCCGTGTAGCATCCGTAGATATAAATGAAAGTTACAGCATTTGGACCTCAGGGTGAGCCCCTCATCTTTAGTGAGCATCTCTTTGCCAGCACTTTCTGAAATGCTGCAGCTGCTGCTGGCCTTCTTATACTCTCCATGCGGATCGATTTATCTTGTGTAACTTCTGCCCAATCTCAGCTGTTTGGCTACCCTTCTTCAGTTCTGTAGGCTGCAGGTTACATCTACCTTTGGGTTTTGCTGAACATGGAATTTGTTCACGGAGTTACTTCCCCTCATTTTCTTGTTTTTTCTTGTATAATATCCAAGAGCAAAGGGGGCAAGATACTGACTTTTATAGTTACGTTTGTATGAGAAGTGGAGTTTTGTTGTTTTTCTTAAATCCAGATATATAAAGATGCCTCTATACTGTGAGGTCATTCAATGTTCATGTAGTTTCTTTGTTTCATAATTCTCGGCTTGGTATTTAAAGGGCCCCTCAGTCCAGCTCCAATCTCATTCTGCTTTCCTCTCCTTTATGTTAAATTGTACTGAATTACTCAGAGTTACCTGAAGAGTAGCTCTGTTTCTCCATACGTGTATTTACTTTGTTCCTTCTAGTTGACATTTCCTTTCCCCCTTGCAAACCCTTCCTCATCTCCATGGTCCTCATTATCAATGAAAATCCTCTCTGGGCTTCAAGATCTATCTCAAATAGCATCCGATTCTTAAAGCTTTTTCTCTGATCTCTGCATATTGTTATAAACTCTTTATATGTTTAACCACATAATTTACATTGCTCATATTCTCTTAGAATGGTATCATATTATAGATGAGATTTTGGTTATTTGGCTACTACTCCTGCTTTCTACCAGATGGAAGGAAGCCTATGACTTAGTCATATTTGTGCCCCATTATGCCTGAGCACAGTACGTAATATATTTTCAATAAACCTTTGTTGAAATGACAAAATTTAGCAAAAGGCCAAAATTATTTTTTTGAATGCATGGCACAGTTTCCTCCCACTTCTCCTGATGCACATATAACCATTCATGGGGATAATTTGGCTGTTCTTCTTCTGAAGCCACAGATCCCTGCAGGTCAAACTGTCTTATAAGGATGTGATTGCAGATGTCCTTGTTTAGTCATGCAGACAAACTGTGTTTTGATGCTTTTAATTGTCTTATTTCAATACAGAATAATTTGTTCTTTGCTTTTTATGAGTCCTTGATAGCTGTTAAGTAGATTAAAAAACAAAAGTGGAAAACACAAGCTTCTTTAGACTTCTGTTAAATGGTAGATCTCTATCATGTTATAAATACATTAATAGGACAAACTCTGTTAAAAGTTAACTTTTAAATTTAAACAGGACTAAGTGGAATAGCAGAAGCTTAAGAGGAAATTTTCCCAGAGCACTCTTGGTTTTAAGAACATCCACATTTTGAGAAGAAGTGAAATTTGAAAATTTCTCCCCACTATTTCATTTAATTGGATCTTTTGCCAAGTATAATTTATATGTCATTTTCTTCATCATTTTGTAGCATTGAAAGCAGTATTTGATGAGAAAAGCCTATTCCTCAAAGAAATTCTGGATCGTGAACAAAGAGCCAGGCAATTATGTCAAGACACAAGTAGTGATGTGAAGATAAAAAGGAATAAGAAGCCATTATAATTGAAAGAAAAATAAATATTTCATGGTCACATAAAGTATGTATATAAAATGCAAAAAAAAAAAATGGAATCAAAAATATTGCTCCTTTCTTTTACTTTATATTTGAACTTTAGGAAGCTTCATTTTGAAACAATGTTTTAGTGCTGCTTTTATCCATCACCTTTCACTTTCTCTGCATTTTAAATAGAAAAATATGACTAAAGAGGGGGACAATAGCAATTGATATTATCTATTCTCAAGTGTTTTTATATAAAAAATGTACAACTCCAGAACAAAGTGTTCTAACCAGTCACACTTCTTGTTGCTCCTATAGATAAATATTTTTGGTCAGTTTTCATTGTAAAATCAATTTGCATTGAAATTAAATATGTACTGACACAGTGAATATCTATATAAACTTGACTTAGGAAAGCATTCAGACTTATATACACTTTCTAGGTTTTTAAAAAATGATTCTGATAATGCAATTAAACCTTGTCGATAGCAGCTATTAGTATTAATTTTTTTTTTTTTTTTTTTTTTTTTGCGGTATGCGGGCCTCTCACTGTTGTGGCCTCTCCCGTTGCGGAGCACAGGCTCCGGACGCACAGGCTCAGCGGCCATAGCCCACGGGCCCAGTCGCTCCGCGGCATGTGGGATCTTCCCGGACCGGGGCACGAACCCGCGTCTCCCGCATCGGCAGGCGGACTCTCAACCACTGCGCCACCAGGGAAGCCCAGTATTAATTTTTAATGACTTATATTTATCCTTCTATGTACTTCTTGAGAAATTACTACATATGTTCAACTTCTATACTTTGTTATACTATACTCTAAAATTGAGAGGCATAGCACACCAAAGAGGGAATAGCCTTGGGGGAAAAATAGGGGACTGGGGCTGTGTAAAAGCTTCATTTTATGTGTAAGGTCAAGTAGGGACTGTTTGGTTCTGAAACACATCACTTTTTTGATCCATTTTTCTTTATAAATATTATCTACTAGGCAACCAGTATTCTTATGGTACATTAACTAATGTGTCCTGTAGGAATAATTAATCAATTCATTCACATAACTTTAGTGTTTTTTTGTATTTTAAAGACTCCTTTAAAAATACTTGTTTTTTAAGAATTTTGCAGTAACACACACAAGTAAAGGAATTGACAATATGTAAGGGTCTACGGTCTACTCTGTCCAGTTACTGCAAAAGTTTATCATATTTAAACCTCACAATAATTGTGTAAGATATATCTATTTTAAGGTTAAAATCTGAGATTTGGATACATTAGGAGAGTGCCCAATTATTGATGGCAGAGTTGGGACTGGAGCTTAGATCTGTTTTACTCCAAAGGCCATGGTTTTCACCTTTGACTATTCTGTTCACACATTTCTTATCAGTATAAAGTCAGTGGAATGAACTCTAACTGTAGAATTTTCCGCATCGGTGGAGTAAATGCTTTAGCTTGGTAGAGAGGGTGGCAGAAGAAAGATTTTCAGAAGACAGTTGCCTATTTCATCTACATTAAGTGAATCCTGAGTCAGACGTTGTGAGTTCTATGAATATTCCTTCTCCTTCTCATTGAATGACAATCACATATGGGAGAGATGTAGGAGAAAGATATTTGGAAGAATCAATCTCAACAAATGTTGGAGAATGTTGTCAGAGCAGTAATGGTCCTGGAAACCATATTCTAGAGGAACAAATAAAGAAATGGGGAGGTCTGGCTTAAGAAAGAGAATTCATGGGAGATACAAACTATCCTCAAATATTTCAAAGCTGCAGTGAAGAAAGAGAGTAGAACTGACAGGCACAATGCTAAGAAGGCAGATTCTAGAATTTCTTCCTAATCCCTGTTGTACTTGAAAAGGTTTCTTATTTTCCCTTTCCTTCCCATCTTCGCTTCTCATCTCGGTACAGAATTGTTGGCAGCAGGCCCACTGTACAGCTAGGAAAGGAAGTAGGAGGAGCTGAGAGAAGACCCAGCAGAAATAAGCTTACTGGACCCAAGAGTATGGGGGGGGGGGGTCCATGGGAGAGGGAATTAGTGGGTGGGAAGGCAGAGGAGTGAGTGGAGATGACCAGCATAGTTGGGAGATTGGTTATATTGTACAAATAAATATTGAGTAAATAAATGAATAAATTAGTAAATATATAGAGGATAATGAGAGCCGAGTATCTCACTGTTATAGAAGGTATTTATAAAATTTGAAAGGGAGAACACTAGAAACAACCCTGAGATTTGGGATTGGGATTACACATATCAGTGTGAACTCATGATTTTAGATAGATAGATAGATAGAATGAAATGTTTAGGAGTGATTGAAAATTGTGATTGCATCTTGCTCTCAAATGATTCAAAAAATACTAATTATAATGTTTATATATATTTATGTACACAACAAACACACCACATATATTTATCTACACACACACACACACACACTATATATATATATATATATATATATATATATATATATATATATATAAGGAAAAAGAGAGAGAGGGAGGGAAAGAGAGATTAGGTATATAGATAGAGCACACATATGTGGTGAAATGTTAACAACTGAAGAAACAGAAGGAGAGACGGAGATGGTAGTTCTTTGTATTATATCAGCAACTTTTCTGTAACTTTAAGGTATTTAAAGTAAATTATTTTTAAAAAATAAAAAATTTTGCCTTAGTCCAAAGGGTTCCTTGAGATGTCAAAGCAGAGGCTGAACAACTCTCACAGGGATATTGCAGAGAATTCTTGAATTAGTTGGCAGGCTTGATTGGACAATCCATCATTTCAAACTTAGAGCATATGATCCATGAATCATAGATTGGTGACAGTACAGTGGAGTGAAATTTGAGCCTTATTTCCAGAAATTTAAAGGAATATTAAGATGTTAAAGAGATGTAATATGGTTACCAAATACTTCGTGAAGGCCCTTTTCTGCATCCATCCATCCATCTATCCCACCAGTTATTGAAGGCATATGCAAGGGACTGTTTTAGATACCAGGTATACACATATAAATAGAATACACTTCTCCTGCCATCAGCTTTCTGGGGTGAAGGCACATAAAATGCAATGGTTTTAAAGTAAAGATTGAATGAGCCTTCTAGTTTTTTCTGTTATAATTTGGAAATTCTTTTAGTAGACCTATTTTATATTTTTTTTAGCCCTGGAGATGACTCTGTTTGAAGTGATTGTTCTGAAATAGCTTGGTTCGTGTAGACAGAACTTCTCTCTGTGGCCTACTACATGTGCATATGGAACTATGCTGTGTGTGACCCTAATTCATTCTTAGTTAACTTCAGAGCCTATTTTGTAAAAGGAATTAAGAGGAGCTGTCTCAGACAGCTCATTAATAGAGCTGTCTATTCTCTATATTTAATGAGAATAGAACTTTTAAGGGTATGAAAGTCTCTTTTAATGTTACTGTTTCTAATAATGTGGAACAAAAACACTCACAAAAGGAAAAAATAAAAAGACGTTTAGTTATTATGTCTTAACTCTTTTATGTCTTACAGCATCTAATTGTGCCAGGCAGGTAGCAGGGTCTCACCTATCAAATGTTAATAGAACTGAAGACTTTATAAGCTGTTTCTGAAATTAACATTTAGGTTCAATTATTTAAGAGCCATTTTCCTGCAGTGGAAAAATGGCAAAATAGGATGTGCCATAATTTTCAATAGGCTACTTTGTTTGTACTGTGTAGACTTACACTAAATATAATTTAGCCTGTTCTCTTTACAGAACATTTTCCTATTATCACTCAAAATATATAGAGCAAACTGACAAAGGAAAGAATGCCTGAAATTAATCCATACTCAGATGGAAGAATTAACTTTTATGTCCTTTACAAATGAGAGCACTTGCTTATATGTTTTTAGTTTGGAATTAAATACATTTTTACTTAAAAAAAAACTACAAAACGCTAAGAAAGATAATGAGATTGAAGCTGCAACCCCTTGCTATTATTTTTATACACATTCAAGTGTATTTTTTACAGTGGCGGTAGTGATGGTATTATCACTTTATAGCAGGATTTATAGCAGGATGCTTTGGCTCTCACTAATGAATGTTTTTTTTCTTGATGATCTAGGAGCAAATAGAGTTATAGAGAAAACAGATTTGTGAAAATATTTAAAAGGTTTGCAGCAATATTTTATGGACAATCATGGTATCTTTATTGTCAGTTAAAAGAGCTTAAACCAGGGAGGAGAAATTCATGGCCATCGCTTTTTACTACCCAAGAGACAGGAAAGTATACATTCTGCTGGAACTGCTGTAACATGAGGTTCTTACCAAACAACTTAATTAAGTGAACTTACTAAGACAAAGTGTCTGTCTCTGTCATTGGAAGGAAGAGTAATGGCCTTTCCCTGGGTAAGTCACATTATGATCTGAGTAATGTACAGACATAATAATTTGGAAGCCAAGGGTACTTGTGATGGATATTCGCTGGTGTCACTGCATGGGTAGAAGAGCGTTGACTGAATGATAGCCTTAGGCATTCAGACTTATTTATGGATTGCCGAGTAGAACAAGAGGAATGATAATGTTCTCGTGTTGTATAATTCTGTGTTTGGAAAATTATCTCCAACAGCGTTAAGTTGAAGCTGGAATAGAGTTTGCTTATGTTAGAGTAAGTAATACTAGAATATAACCCAAGATTTAGAAAACATTTAGAGATGCCTAGATGGGAAATTAAGAATTTTAGTAAATTAAGAGATTATGGCCTATGACTGTCATCAGGCTTCTATGGCCTGAGCTATAGCCCTGTTAGGACAAGGAAAGAGGTTAACAGGGTCCTTGCAAAAGTTTTTTTTTAATGAATTTTTTTAAAGGTATCTACATTCATTTTATTTCTTTCTCATAAATTTATCAGAAATAATATTACATTTAGCGATCAATAGTGAATATTTGTTTAATTGAAACTGGACCAAATTTTCCCTTTCTCTTCTCAGAGGCCTCTGATGAATAACACAATGTGTTTAATATCTGTTTGTCATTGAGGTGAATTTTTTTATAGTATTTTTTAAAAATTTATTTATTTTTGGCTGTGTTGGGCTTCTCATTGCAGTGGCTTCTCTTGTTGCAGAGCATGGGCTCTAGGTGCACAGGCTTCAGTAGTTGTAGCACGCAGGCTCAGTAGTTGTGGCTTGTAGTCTCTAGAGCGCAAGCTCAGTAGTTGTGACGCACGGGCTTAGTTGCTCTGCAGTATGTGGGACCTTCCCGGACCAGGGCTCGAACCCATGTCCCCTGCATTGGCAGGCAGATTCTTAACCACTGCGCCACCAGGGAAGTCCCTGAGGTGATTGATTTGAACTAGAAAAATGAGATCAAAACCCATTCAATTATACATCCATTTTTTATTAATAACCTGTTTGTAGAGAAAATCATGTAGAATTTTAAAAGCATATACAAGTAACACCAATGTTTATTATCAAATTATTCATATTTATTAATATCTTGATATTATCCTGATAATTTGGTAAATCAATAATCTTAATCTGGTGTTTTTGCTCAACATAAAGACTATATTTCTTCAATATTCTCTCTGTTTCCTAAGGATTCAAATGGGCCTTGTATCCCCAGGAAACTCCTCTGACTATTGTATAATTTGATGAATTGTTGAGAACTCTATAAATGCAGCAGTAATTTGTCTCTGCAGTTTGGACTTGATTTAACTTTATTCTTTTTCTTATAGGCATTCTGAAATATTTATGATGGAATACATTGGTAATCTGATATGGGAGTTCTGTAAAAAACAAAAAGAACTAATTACTAGAAGATTTACAACCACTGGCACATTCTTCCACATTCTGTTTCTACTTATAAGAGAAGTGAAATAATGGATGAAATAATAATTCAAACTTAATGATTTTTAAAAATTCTATTGTTTTCTCCCTCAATCTTTGCATATTTCATAATTGATCATTAACCTGGTCATGTTAGTCCTTCTGTACAAATGTTGTGAACACCTGCTTTGGTTTTAGAGGAATTAATCGAGCAATGTTCAAGATAAGTAGGGTTGGCCTTGACTGATCAGGTGTTCCATGTACTAGTGTTTCCCAGCAGGCACACTTTAGCTGTAACATTACAGTGAGCAATCAGAAGCCAATTTGGGGTAAGTACCTTGAAATTAAATAGTGTTTGAATGAAGTATGTATGCAACAACATTGACCATAAGTGTTTAATAGAGTAAGGGAATGGCATTTCAATTCACTTTGGTGCAGGTATTATTTAAATGTATCAATTAACACATTACTTTTATTTTCCTTAAAAGATTAAATTTCCTTAAATTTTCACTACAAATTTGAAGGTTAAATTCTTATAAGACTATTCATCAGGTTGCTTAGTTCACCAGTACTTTGTGTTTTCTGATGAGACACGATCCAAAACTCAATGAGATAAGTGAATTTTTAAAACAATTTTTTTGCATGAGCTTGTAGTTTATTAAGGGCCTAAAAATTTCCTGGGAGAAATGGATGCTCAAAGAATACACATTTTAATTATTAAGACTGTTAATAATGATAGGGCAACTCCCAGATTCTACTACTAGGGAAAAATTACATCCTTCATAATATTGCTTATTATTCTAACATAAACCAAGTACTTAAAAATGGGCCAAATGAATTGCCACTTGATGACTTAAAATTTTTGATAACATTTTGACTACTTATATATCTACAAACTGATATTTTGGTCAGAAATCTGAGATATTGAATATATTAGAAAATGATACTCAGAAATTTATTTTGCATGTAAAACATCTTTTACACTTTTACATTTACTATTGTTGCACTACCACTCACAACCTTATGTAGTAATTTAATCTTCACTAAGACATTTGCTTGATAGCATATATTTATGTTTGCAGTTTATCAACACATTATTTTCTAACAATTGCTTTGGATTGTGTTTTGAGGTTTTTTTCTTTGTAAATTGTATATCTAAGTTTAACTACACATATTAGAAAAGAAATGGAAATATCTAGATAATGACTCTACAACTTAGTTTTGGAAAATAATTGACTGTTAGTAATCTTTATGTATAATAGTGATTCTTAGCCATTTAGGGGTCATGGAAACCTTCCTAATAATCTGCAAAATACACTAGAAATATAGTTCTTCATTTCTTTAAGGCTAACAAAACATTATTCCGGAGGTTTTCATATTTACGTCCAATAAAGGGTTACTTCCTAGTAACCTATTAAACTAGTAGGAGTTATTGAAAGTGACTAAAATGTATTATTTGTAAGGTAAAACTAGTGTTACTAAAATTTTAAATACTTTGAAATTTTATTTAAAATTTATTCATTTAAAGTACTTAAAATTTAAAATACTTCAGAGTCAGTATTCTACTAAGTCTGCAGTAATATTGTAAAACTCTTTCTGCTCCAGATGTAATGAGATGGTTGAATTCCCTGGAGTTTTAGTGGAGAGCAGTTTAATACGGTGTCATTAGTGTTGTGAACTGATTACAGTTTTCAGTCGCAGCTTTCTTATATTTGTTAATTTATTTGTCAAATTATTCTTTGATTTTTTAAAAATTGCTTTCTTCATTTCTTGTTATTGTACCATTTATATTTGATTGTAATTTTGTTTCTTTATGATTTTTTTCTGAGTTTTTAAAACCTCTCTTTGAAAAAGTACGAGGTGGGTTTGGAGGTTATTTCACCATTCCGTAAAGTGTGAGACTTGTTGCTGTAAGAAGTTAGCCAGATTACTCAACTGATTTAGAATACTTGAATTTCCTAATATTATAGGTTCAAAACCACACTGGAGTGTGTTCGGTTTTTATTCCATTTCTCCTTTTGTTCTTTAAACTATTTTAGAGTAATCTGAACAGAAATTTCCCTTGATACCAGAGTTGCAAGTATCCCATTTAAAACCATGGAAAAGATGGAAAGAACTATCACATAGCTGTTCAGAGATAGTATTGCTATTGATAATATTCCAGCATTATAATTCTCCTTAAATTAAAAAAAACTGCAGTACATCTGTACTGCTTCTTAAATGCATATTAAAAATGCTATTAGCACATGGCCTATTTCTCCTAATAGAAGATATTTAGTCTGAAAATTGACATTAGAATCTTGTGGCAGTTTGTTCTAATAAGACAAAAAGTTCTAATAGATAGAAGTCTTTCTGTTGAGCTTACTATGGTAAACTCTGATTCTTTTGAAAACTAATAAGTTTTGAATTAACCAATGCACAGACGTCAAAATGGATAAGATCTTGTTGTGGAGTCTCCTATTGACTTTTTCTGGAAGTCAAGCCTCAAGCCCCTCGGCTCAAAGAAATACTGAATTTGCAGTGGATCTTTATCAAGCTGTTTGTTTATCTCATAAGAACAACATCATAATTTCCCCTTTTGGAACAACTCTGGCCCTTGGAATGGTACAACTGGGAGCAAAAGGAATAACACAACAGCAGATAAGACACAGTTTAAAATTTCAAGAAACCTCAACTGGTGAGATTCTTACATATGATTATTTATACTGAATAAGATCTGGCCAAATTTATTTTTAAACTATCAGAGGAGCTCAGGGTCATAGAACTTTAACAAATATAAAAAGTTACAAAAAGAATGAAATTATAATAAAATGGAGAATTTTAAATGCAAATAATTTTCAAGGTAAATAATTATAATTGTTTCTTAATGAAAATATTACCAAAATAATTTATTAAAAAATTAATTCTGTACACATGGAAATTGTGACTATGTCTGTATATTTTATTCTAGCCTGTTTTAGCCAGTTTTAAGTGAGATTCTGTTGTGTGCACATGTGTATGTGTATGGGTAGATATACACCCATATATATGTATACACATATTCTTCTACTAGCACTTACTGTGTTCTGATCACTTTTTCATATCATGCAACTGCTTCAGAATGTAGTTTTTAATTGCTGCATCTTCTTGCCTCTGATGAAAACATTATTGCATACTCACCTAACCCTTCCTCATTAGGTAATATCCAATACTTCTCTTATAAAAATGCTTCAGTGAGTACCCTCACCCAGAAATCTTTGTGTGCATCTCTTATTATTGTGTAAGCTTTTTTTTGTTTGTTTGTTTTTGTTTTTTTGGTGGTACGCGGGCCTCTCACTGCTGTGGCCTCTCCCATTGCGGAGCACAGGCTCCAGACGCGCAGGCTCAGCGGCCATGGCTCACGGGCCCAGCCGCTCCACGGCATGTGGGATCCTCCCGGACCGGGGCACAAACCCGCGTCCCCTGCATCGGCAGGCGGACTCTCAACCACTGCGCCACCAGGGAAGCCCTTGTGTAAGCTTTTAAAAATTAGTTTTCAATTAGAATTTAACCTTTTCACTTAAGTGAGATCAAGAAAAAGCATTCATTTACATATTTTAAAAGCTTATTTAATAGTTTGTAAAGAAAATTTTTAAAAAGAAGCATTTATATAACCCATTGCATGTGAGTAGTTGTTTTGTAGCGTCCCAAAGGCCTATCTGAGATACTGTGTCGATACTTTAGTGCTGGTATCCCATTTCAGGGGGTAGTTGTTCATCCCCTTGGCTACCCCGTGCTTCCAATTTCCATTTTAGTTTAAAATGTTTATATCACTGTCAGATACTGTGTCCGAAACATCAGAGGTGACTTCCAGATTTTTGATTTGGACATTTAGTCACTGTAACTGTAACCAATTTCAGTATGTTTGCCTTAGCACAGAGTAGTTCTTTTTAGGAAATTGTTTTTCTGAATAAACTATTTACAAGGTTTTATTTGCTTTGTTTTAAATAAAGGCAGTTTTATGTAGAAAAGAAGTTGGTGATAGTGAAGTTAATTGCCAGAGTTTTCCTTTGTGGATAATGTAAAACGAAGCCACTGTGTTGCAGATCTAGTCTTCATTGTCTGTATTAATTTCAGCAAATCCCACTACACAGTCCCAGACACATTTATATCACATGATACCGCTCTGGAAAGTAAGAGAACATCTATGAAGATATGTAAAGTTGATTCCACGATAAACTAGCAAAATTAGAGCCTCTGAAATGTAAATTACTTTAAATGAATCCATCTTATAGAGGAACATGGAACAGAGGAACAGAATATTAACAACTCTGGATTGTGAATATAATAATAATCATAGTAATAATAATGATGACATTATCAAACATATATATATAGTGTACCAGTCACTGTTTTATGTGCTTATCTCATTTAATCCTCACAATTACTCTGTGAGGCAGACATAACCCTGTTATACGGATGAGGATACCGAGTCAGAGAAAGGTTGAGTAACTTGCTCAGAACTAATTCTAAAAATGATTCACTGAGGGTTATAGGTCACAAGAGCAATAATGAACATTTTAATATTTTCTTTGAAAGAGTATATATGGACAATTAAACATTTACCTTTTAACACACGTAACAAAATCTACCAAACTTACTTTCTATTTTACTTCATTAAGGGAGGGAGAAAGAAGCATGGATGGAGGATAAGTACAAAAAGAAAAGAAGACCAACCCAAAAGGGAGAAAATATAAATATTAAACTCTGGAAAATAAAAGGAAGGGAAAATTAAGAAATAAAGAAAAAGAAGACACAGAATTAAGGAGGGGAACAGAGAGAAAACGTGCAGGAAGATGAAAAGAAAGAAAAGCAAAATGGTGTTAAGGGTAGAACAAAGGGTGTGACAGATCAGAAGGTAGTGCCTGGCAGAACCATATTGGAACCCAAGACAAAAAGAAAAATCAGTAACAATCAGCCTGTCTTTATTTATTTAAAATTTTTATATTTTGTTCATCATGGATTTCTTTGTGTTAATATTGATTTTAAAATATATTGCAGTAAATATATTATTTATCCTGATTACTGAATTTGTTGGCATCTCCTTAAATTTTATGTCAAAATGAGTGTCTCATTGACCCATCTTGGTCCTGGCCCTGCCTTCAATTCACTCTGATTGTCAAACGGTGCTATCTGTTCAGTCAGGCTATATCTTACTTTTCTGGCTACCAACCTGTTTCACATCTAAACTGCTTATTCTTCAGATGGGCACACAACTCCTAGCATCCTGCCCCCACTGGAGCTCTCAGTATCTTCACTTATCCTTCTTTCCCCATTGCCAAAGCGTCTGCTCAGAATTTACCTTCTCCAGTTTACTGAGCATCTGATAATACTCCATTTTGCTTTGCCTCTAATGATGCTGCTTATTAATCGAAGACTAACTTAAAGGTGCTTCTTTATTCCAAGAGAGTTATAGAAAGAGAAGAGCATGAACTCCTGTCTCAGTTAAGCATACAAATGACCTTGCAATTGGGCACCTTTCAAGTTATCTTATCTCTCTGGATTGTAGATTCCTCATCATAAAAAGAGGAGTTTGGATTAGATGATTTATCTGGACCTTTCAGGTAAAATAATCTATAATTCTATGACTGCCTTTGTTTTCATCTTTGGATCTCTCACTTTGTACACACAATTGGTCTTTGGGCTTTTAATAGCAGGAGAAGTAAACATGTACTAAATTTTAGAACATTTTTTTGGAGGTCTGGTACAACCAAACCAAAAGTCACATTCACTCCATGACTGGTAGGTTTTCTATGGCTCTATTTTAGGAAATGAACTAAACTTATTCTCATTGCTTACTAGGAGCCATGGATATGTATTCTCTGTGCTAAAAGAAACTATTAATCTGTAAATTAAATCAAATGTATAAGGCAGATAACTTTATATTCTCCAAGCTTGTGCTATTGGTGACATTTTTTCATTGACTTCTGAGTCCAGTGATTTATCAAAGGGCAGCTGACTGTTTGTCAAACAGTCTTAGACCTTAAGTACATGACATAAATTTATTTGCTCTGACAAATGAGTTGGAACTATTTTTTTCTCCCCCTCTCCTTTTTTCCCCATTCCTTTAAAGATGTTCATAAACAACAAACTTCTGAAAATTGGTTTCAAATTCTGCCACTTTGTTTCTGACCTTACTTAATTCTTTTGGAGAAGCTCTATGCCTTCCCTCAGAAAGTCTTCTTTGTAGGCTCTCAGCTGTTGAGATATTCTCTCAGCTTCCAATAGCAAGAAATGATTGCATCTGAAATCATCGTATAAACAAGTAAAATAGATTAACATTCTTCCTTATGTAAGGAATTCCAGGGTTGTAAAGAATTATTGATATTCTTCATATCCAATCATGGAAGTAAGTTTTTGTATCTAAAATTGTTTATGTCTGTGTCTATATCCCCACAAATAGAGAATCGTGGAGTTTGAAATATGATGCAATATACCTTCCAAGCCTGCTCTTTGGTTATGTAGGTTGCCTCTGCACAAGAGCACCAGGACGAGGAGGCAAGTGGGGACTGAAATGTAGTTTCCACTCAGCTGGACAAGACATGGGCATGCAGCCTACCACCGCCACTCAGTGAGGGCATGAGTTCTTATTTGCACAAAGATGCCCTATGGGCTGCTAGTTCTCTGATAAAAGGTTTACACACACACTTACACACCTTATTTCCAATAGACACCTCATAGCAAGTTCCTCTCAGTCTTTTTTTTCCCTCTTTATTCAATGGACATCTCCCGATGATGAACCATTTGTGTTTTCTTCAATAGAGATTAATTGCGTGCAATCAACTTTTAAGTTATGAAAGTGTATTTTCAGTATTTAACTCAAAATAAACAAAGGCTCTGAAGGAACCTTGGATTTGAAATACAGTTCCCAGATTCAACAACTGAGTTCCAGAATTAAGCCAGAAGGGAATGAAAAATATTGGTGCCCTCTGGTAATAAATAGGAAGCCACTGAGTAACGATCAGAGCTGAATTCTCTCACGGCACATACAGCTTCCTGAAAACATGGTGGTCAGAATGACCCAGTGATAAATAAGTAATGGACCAGCAGTGATTCGTAGCTGACTCTGATAGACTCATTTGGCTAGTGGTTATAGTTAGAATGGTTAAAGATTTTTATTGTTCACAAAGACAGCCAAAGTATATAGATTCATGAACCTGAAGAAATAGGTAATTTTGATTCTTACGCATCTCCAGAGATAATTACAGGGGTACCTCATAAATTTCAAAACTTGGACAGGCACAGTTGCTCATAAGAGAGCAATTCTTTCTTAAGCTGAAATAAAAGTAGTAGTGAAAAGGATTGCTCATCACTGTCTTAGCCCCCATCAGCATTCATTAGTATTCCTCTTTCATAAATATTGCATGTTATGCAAAGAATGAGATTCTAAAGATACCTTTCCAACAACTAAGAATGAGCTAGATTTGATTATAAAGAGAGAGTTTCCTTCAGCCTGTTTAAATGCATATTCTTGTTTTTGACAAACTTCAAATTTACATGGACATTTTTTTTCCTGTATGAGAGCCGATTTCTCTGCAAAATGCATATTCCACAGGAGATAAATGCTTAAAATATTTATACTAACTTAGAAAGGATCGTTAGTTATACCTAAGTGGGCAAAAAATGGTGATATGAATCAGAGCGCTTAGAAGCAAAGCTGAGAAGCTGTTGTTTTTATGTTGTTCAATATGTTGGTATACATTATAATTATTTTTTAGGAGAAGAATTTTCTGTGCTGAAGTCATTTTTCTCTGCCATCTCAGAGAAAAAACAAGAATTTACATTTAATCTTGCCAATGCCCTCTACCTTCAAGAAGGATTCACTGTGAAAGAACAGTATCTCCATGGCAACAAGGAATTTTTTCAGAGTGCCATAAAACTGGTGGATTTTCAGAATGCAAAAGCTTGTGCAGAGACAATAAGTACCTGGGTAGAAAGCAAAACAGATGGTAAAGTTTCCTATTCTCATAAAGTCATTATTTGCCATTGTATTCATGGTTTTTAATATCTTAAAGTAAAGAATGGTTGAATATTTTCCTATTAAATTATGGTTCAGAGGGATCAAACCTATTTTGCTTTCCTGTTATTCAAATTAATACTAAATTGTAAAGCAAAGAGAAATTGTAAGCTGCTTTAAAAGGTATACAGATTATTATTTTTTGTTTGAGAGAGACACCTATTTGTAGAATTCTTGATGGAAGAATTTTAATAATAATTTTTGTTTAAGTATAGGATTTTTAAGTATGGCAGCAGGAATAATATCTTTGGCCAGGTAAAACTTAGATCTGTCCATCTCAGATGCCTTCTTTCCCACATATACTGTAAATAATTAACTCATGTTAGTTGGATGTGTTAATGTTTCATAAGAAATATTGATAGTTCTGTCATAAAGTTGTAATCTAAACTTTAACTGTAAGCTGGCAAAAATTCCAAAGGCGCTACTGAGTGACATAGTAGAACACAAGGTTAAACTCATACAGATCTGAGTTCAAATTCTGGCAGGTTCTAAACTATGCTCCATTTAAAATGAGGATACTATTAAAACATTTCAGGATTATTGGAAGGTTAAAAAAAATGTATGTGAAGTGAACAGCATATATCAGGTCCTCAATTAATAGTAGCTTGTTTCTTTGTTCATTCGTTCTGTTACAAAAAACTGTGATGTGTAAGATGCCACTGTATTTTTCATGGGGATCCTCCTATGGGGAAGCATAAGTTGAAAATATGAGATGGGTGCTGTGAGCAGTGTTCACAGGAAAGTCCTATTATTGGGATACACAATGATACACATCCCTAGACAGCTCCATGGCATCTGATCATGCTATTGACTCACAGCTTGGAAATACTCATTGGACATAGAAATAGGAGACTGGTTTTTATTTTTATTTATTTTTAAATTAATTAATTTATTTCTGGCTGCATTGGGTCTTCGTTGCTATGCGCGGGCTTTCCCTAGTTGGGGCGAGCGGGGGCTACTCTTCCTTGCGGTGCGCGGGCTTCTCATTGTGGTGGCTTCTCTTGTTGTGGGGGAACTGGCTCTACGTGCTCAGGCTTCAGTAGTCATGGCACACAGGCTCAGTAGTTGTAGATGGTGGGCTCTAGAGCACAGGCTCCGTAGTTGTGGTACACAGGCTTAGTTGCTCCGCAGCATGTAGAATCTTCCCGGACCAGGGCTCAAACCCGTGTCCCTTGTATTGGTAGGCAGATTCTTAACCACTGCACCACCAGGGAAGTCCAGGAGACTGGTTTTTTAGAAGAGGAAAATCATACTAGCAACCCTATTCTTGCCCTCTCCCAATGGTCAGCGGCTGCAGCTGCAAGAGTGGAGAATTTGAGTGAACCATTAACGTATTAATTCAGATTGACCTGCTGAAGAACCTTGAAATAAAGTTTTAAAATTACCAACAAATATGCAGGAAGAGATACTTAGTTTTTGTTCTTTCTGTCTGAAAAACAATTTATACAAATAATCTCACTAAAGAGAGGCCATTACTAGATGTGTCCAAATTTGCCTAAGGCAATCCTGTACCTCCTGTTTCCTAGTGAAATCCTGTTTGTACCTGTTTCTAAGTGAAATATTTAATAAAGCTCCCCTTTGTTCTCAAAATTGCCAAGTTTAAATGATAAGGCACCCTGTTTTTAACTGATTAGCAAAATAAAATTTTGTTTTAATTCTATTTAAAGCAGTTCCTTTGAATAACTATTGCATATTTCTTCCCACCTCTTCCTCTATTCCTTTCACAGGAAAAATTAAAGACATATTTTCAGGGGAAGAATTTGGCCCTCTGACTCGGCTTGTTTTGGTGAACGCTATTTATTTCAAGGGGGATTGGAAACAGAAATTTAGAAAAGAAGACACAAGGCTGATGAATTTCACTCATAAATATGGTGCAGCAGTCAAAATTCCGATGATGAAAACTCTTCTGAGAACAAAATATGGTAATATGAAAAAATCACACTCTAAAGCACTATTTTGGGAATTGCCAAGTATATCAATATTTTATTTTTCTCTGTTCCAGGTTATTTTTCTGAGTCCTCCATGAACTACCAGGTTTTAGAATTACCTTACAAAGGTGATGAGTTTAGTTTAATTATCATACTTCCTGCAGAAGATGTGAACATAGAAGAAATGGAAAAGCTAATTACTGCTCATCAAATCCTGCAGTGGTTCTCTGAGATGCAAGAAGAGGAAGTGGAAATAAGCCTCCCTAGGTTGGTAATGCCATTTTATCATTCTTGTTCTTATGTTTTCACTTATAGAGGGACTTGAATAGCTGGCTGAAAGATAACCAATGCTTGAAAAGGCTATTGACAAACAGAAAAAAAAAAAAAACCCGTTTGGAGTTGTTACTCTACTTTATGGTTACAAAGGCAGGTCTGAACATTGCCAGCATTGCTTTGCCATGAGAAGGATGGAATTTAAGTACTCAATATTCTCTAAAAGAGATGAAGAAATGTAAGTCTACAAAACAGAATGCTGGGATTTAAAGGAATTATTATTCTTTTTATTATACACACTTATCTTTCTCTAACTTTTTATTCCTGATTGGAATTTAAAATATTTTGTCTTCTATTGTGTTTAAGGAAAATATAATCCCCAAGACTCTTGCAGTACTCTACAATTAAAAGAGATGTTAAAGTGCCTTTGACAGATAGTGCTGTAAGAGTCATGAAAATATAAATAGAATCCTAGGGTCATTTTTTATTACTGGGGTATATATATTTATATAAATATTTAATTTTTAAAATTTTTACACAATTTTAAAAGTTACTTTCCATTTATAGTTATTATGAAATATTGGGGTCATTTCAGATAGTTAATACAAAATGGAAATCACAAAGGTGTATCTCAGGAAGCCATAATTATAAACCCTAATTTTTTGATATCATGGTTCCTGGAGACAGGAGAAACTTCAGAGAGTAAGGGGTGCCCAAATATATCACACTCTACCTGAACTTCTAAAAAGAGACAGATGTCTAATAGATTATTTTCTGTGCCTTCGTTTCTAAACTTTTCTTCAAACTCATCAAGGCCTTCCTGGCCCTCCACCTCTCCACCCTCTTGACTTTGCCTTACTTTCCCAGTCAGCCAGGATCCAGTCAGTTAATTCAATTGTACTCTCACCAACGTTTTAAGTATTTCTGTCACCTTGTCTTTGTCCTGTAGTTCTCTCCTCAACAAGCTACTCCTGCTCCCCAACTACTGATTTTGTTAAGCAGAACTCTCCAAATCAGTCCCTCTGGTCTCTCTGAGGCTGGAGCTTAGTAGTCTTTCTCTTCAGAGAACTTTCTCTTCTAACACCCGCCAAGATTTTACCTCTGCTCTCCAGGCACTGCTTCATGTTGATTCTCTTACTCTCAGTACTCCTGGAACGTAGGTCATTTCTTGTACCAGGGAGTCTTCCCCTGTCCATTATTATCCTTAGCCTGCCATTGTCATGGTACTGGGGCCCACTCACCCAAAAGGGGTGTCTTTCCCATCTCCATCCTACCCAGCATCCAGAGTCCTCCAACTTTTCCTAGCATAAAATGAAGGTAACACAGATTTTCTTCTATCCCCTCTAAGGCCAGATTCCTAGTCGTAATAGGAATCTATACCAGTAGATTTCAACCCTTAATGAAAACAACGTCTTCATATGGGGTAGAACAGATTCCACTTTCATCATCTCAGACTTCTCCATCTCCATCCCAGGGGTTCTATTTGCATTAAAAAAGCTCACTGCGTTGCTTTTCCCAAACAAATGAAGAACTTGCCTTAAAAGGTGAAATCGAATCTTCAGTTATATGGAAGCAGAAACATTAGTTGGCAGTTGTACCACCTTTTCCAAACAAATTCCAGGCACCAAAGATTTTTTTTTTGTCACAACATTGTTTATTTTGAAAAAATACAGAAATAATGTAAAAGTTCAACAGTAAATGAATTTTAAGAAAAATGTGGTAGAATGTAACCTAGCCAATAACAATGATAGATATGGAGGCTGTGATAATCAGAAAAAATTGTGGTATATTTTAATAGAAAAAAAACTGGATTAAAAATTTTTTACAATGATTACAGCTATATAAAGAAACAAATCTACAGAAAGAAACAAAGGAAATTTACCAAAATGTTAACATTAGTTGTAATAGGGTTATGGCATTATGAACATTTTGTTTTTCCTTTTCTATATTTTCTATTTCTTTCTCCTCCCTGCTTGCCTGCCAAATAGAAAAGACAATACATGGGAATGAGTTAGGAGCTTGCTTTTCTAGAGAGCTGCTGAGGTGTAGAAAATGTAAATCTAATAAGGTACTGGGTTCACTTGACCAAATAATGCAATCTAAAGATTGCACAAAGTCCTGGGGGGCCCCATTGCCATTTTCTGGGTGCAGTTCTTCATCCACAGACTCAGAACATGGCCCTGTCTGTGTGTGGTGGTGGTGAGGGGGTGGGTCTGATGTCTACCTGATGTCTCTCTCCTGCACGATCCCATGCGATATAGAGGTTTTAGCACTGGATTAGCCGATGCTATCCGACCTCAACATCCAGAAGGGAAGAGAGAAGTGCTTAGGATGTTTGGAATAATCCCAGGAAATCTAGTTCTGAGTTTCCCCCAGAGACCAGCTCATTTCTAGGCAGGGGGGTGGGACTGAATAAGAAGTCAGGATTCCCTTGGGAATTGGTGGTTGGTTAGCTCAGTGGCCGTTGTCTTTCGTGGGCTTTGTTCTTTTCTTTGACCAGTACCCCTGCTTAACCTCAGGATGTTGTATGCAATGTTATTAGCAAGTTGGCAGATCCCACTGAGCAAAGCCATTTGCTCCTACAAGGAAGCATCTCTGGGAAGTTCTCTACTGACTGTGAGTGCTATTTTGCACAATTATTGAGACACACTCAGAAGGGGTATGTACAGTGCTGAAGAACATGATCTTAGAGTCTGACAGTTCTGGATTTAAATCCCAGCTCCACCTCTGAGTAGCTATTTAGCCTTGGGAAAGTTACTTAAATTTTCACACCCTCAGCTTCCCCATCTGCAAATGGATAATAATACTCTGTACCTCATAAAGTCATTTAAAGGATTAAATGATATATGTAAAGAGCTTAGTATAGTTCCAAGCAGTCAGTAATGGTAGCTAATTACTATTATTAGCTGCTGTAACTGTAGCTATTTGTATTTCAAAATACTACTCTTTTATTTTATTTTATTTTTAAATGTTTTTTTATTGTGGTAAAAGTCACATAATATAAAACATACTATTTTAACCATATCTAACTGCACAGTTCAGTGGCACTAAGTACATTCACATTGTTGTGCAACTCTCCCCATCATCCATCTCCCGAATTTTTCACCTTCCTAAACTGGAAGTCTGTCCCCTTTAAACACTAACTCCCCATTCCCCCCCCCCAAGTCATTTCCTTGGAAACTTCTCTCTAGAGAAATAAAACTGACATTTTTAAAATTTCCAAGACTGAAAATTTTGTTATCAATTATTCAATCACATTAATACAACATTACATTTAAAATGTATTCCGTTTTTACTAAAAGGATGAGCCTTCTGATTTCTTAAAGGAATGATTTGCTTATCTGTTAAGTTTATGAATAATTTTAATCCATCAGGACACATTTATTGAGTTAAGTTTCCTGAGCGCTCAGATCATGGATTGAAAGTTTTGAAATACATTTTCCCCAAAATGAACAACTTCCTTATAACAGAAAAATACCCATTTAAAATCTGTGTTCAGGGGCTTCCCTGGTGGCGCAGTGGTTGGGAGTCTGCCTGCCGATGCAGGGGACACGGGTTCATGCCCCGGTCCGGGAGGTTCCCACATGCTGCGGAGCGGCTGGGCCTGTGAGCCGTGGCCGCTGAGCCTGCGCGTCCGGAGCCTGCGCTCCGCAACGGGAGAGGCCACGGCAGTGAGAGGCCCGTGTACCACAACAAACAAACAAACAAACAAGCAAAAAATCTGTGTTCAGTATAGAAGAGGGAAAATTGTTCAGGGTCCTTGGTATTCCACTGCTTGTAGTTTCATTACGTCAATCTTTGCCTCACATGGCCAACTCTTCACACAGCATCCTCCTTTCTTATAAGGACACCAGTCACGTTGGATTAAGGGCTGGCTACTCCAGTATGATCCTGTTGACCTGAATCAAATAGACTGTCAGATTTTCTCCAGCAAAGATGGGTTTATTTGGAATCAACAGAGAATTTGGGGTCTGTAACCATTGTGGGCCACATGCAAGTTCTCCAATGGCAAGGGAAGGAGAACGTTTTTATAGAGGGGGAAAGGAAGTTGGGAGGGGCTATAGTAAAGAGTCTATGGCTTTTCATTGGCTGAGTCCTTGCAGGAAGGAAGAGGAGTCTTTCTTCTTCCAGTTGAGCTCTGTTACCCTTGTCCTCACAGAGCATGTAAGCTCCCCATTCTGGTCTCCCAACTCTGTTTAACTGATATTTCTGTTTATTAAATTTTTTACACCCTCAACCTAACTAATTAACATCTGCAATGACCCTGTTTCCAAATAAGGTCACATTATAAACTGCTGGTGGTTAGAGTTTTGACATATGAATTTGGGCGGGAGGGAGACACAGTTCAACCCATAACACCAACTATGAAAATTTTTGTCATTGTACAAATAAATAAATGAAAACCTCTCTGGGAGCAAAGTTCAGTAAATGCCAAGAAAAGAAAAATTAACCATAAAAATGCTTGTATAGGGGCTTCCCTGGTGGCGCAGTGGTTGAGAGTCCGCCTGCTGATGCAGGGGACACGGGTTCGTGCCCCGGTCCGGGAAGATCCCACATGCCGCGGAGCGGCTGGGCCCGTGAGCCATGGCCGCTGAGCCTGCGGGTCCGGAACCTGCGCTCCGCAACGGGAGAGGCCACAACAGTGAGAGGCCCGCGTACCGGACACACACACACACACACAAAAAATGCTTGTATATAAGCAAGAGTAGGAAAGAGGGTGTGAGTGACTAGATTATAGTTACTGTTAGAAACAGTATAGAAACACTTCTCCTTCCCCTCTTTGATATATGTCTAGTTTAGAATCAAGGCCAATAAGATATAGAGTATAGTCTAAAAATACTAGGGTGCTTTCTAGTGTTTACTATTTGTAACATACTGGATACTTAATTTTGGACATTATCCTACAGTTTGATACCAGCTAAAATCATCACATTACTTTTTCTAAATTTAATATGGAATCCTATAAACATCTTAGTAGTCAGATTTCCTCAGGTTGATGAGTCTAGCATACCCTTACTATGTATCAAATTTCTTTCTCTGTATAAGAAACAGTTTGAGATTGTATTTTTATGTATATATATATGGGCAAAATTGATCATTTAGTACATGTAAATAAGGTAAAAAACAAGAAACTTTCATCTATATAACATTTTAACTTTGTAAAGCATTTAATATTTACATTTTAATACTAAATGCTGTAGTTCTATAGTGTGACTTGGTTATAGTTTCCTTATCTTGCATTCCACAGATAAGGAAACTATGTCACTCAAAAAGTAAATTGATTGACATTCAATTAAGTGCTGGGAGACAGGATTAGGTCTCATTTCCATTGGCTCACAGCCTCATGATCTTATTAGTTTACTACTTATTAGAACATTTATCTCCTGTTCAAAACAGAGATTGATTGGGACCCCACTGTGAACAGGGGACTGGGACAGATGCAAAGTGATAGACAGGACTCCTGTTTGATAAGATGGTGGCCACTTAGAGTGGTGCGAGATTTGCACAAGAAGTTTACTAACAATATACAGTAAATACTGTAAGAATAGTACAAGTAAGCACTAAGAGGTTCATGAAAAAAGAGAGGAGAGAAGGGAGAGGGAGCACCAGAGACTGGAATTGTAAACAAAGGCTTCATGGAAGAAGAAGGATTTGCACTGGGCTTTAAAAAAATCAAGAGGGAAAAGTCTCATATGCAATGGGGAATTATTGTAAATTTCCAAGTAGGATGACGGAATGACAAAGGCAGCATCTTAGAAAGATATATTTGGTAGTCACAGTGCCTTTGTTCATGCTGGATAACTTGTCTGAACTCTCTCTCCATTCTCCCCCCCATTCCCATTTTTTTCTGTATAACTTCTATTGGTCCTTAAAACCAAGTTTGGGTTTTAGAAAGCTTTTCTGATTTCTCCATGCAAGATTCCACAACACCTTCCCTTCTCCCTGCTAGGAAAAGTTCTCCTAATACCTTGTGTTTATTTCTGCATAGCAGTTATATTAAAATTATTTGTTCGTCTTCGCTACTGGACTATAAGCTTCTTGAGGTCAGGAGCTATGCGTATTTCCTTTCTACGACACCATCACAATGTGTGCATCTAAAAAGTAGTAACTGCTCAGTGAGCATTTGTTACTTTAATCTGAATAATAGTGATGTTCAGGATGCGTTAAAGAGGGAAAGACTGAAGCCCCAAAGGTAAGTTCAGAAACCACTGCAACAAATCGCGCACTAAGTAATGAGTGCTTAAAGGAGCAGCCTCACTGGGAAAGTAAGAGGCAGGTGAAGCAGAAAGACATCTATTGGGGTGTGTGACTAACGAGATATGAGTTAAGAAGGAATAGATAGTTCTGAGGTTCTAAGTTTGACTTTCTAGGAAAATGAGAAGACATTGATTTTCTTCTTCTTTTGTAGCAGTCCTTGACTGGGCACCATGGACTTCTGGAGAGTTCTGGGGCAAAATTCAGAGTCCTTGAAGCTCTTGAAATTATTAGCAAGTTTATGAGTGTAAGGTCATATATATGTTTTCTTTGGGAGAGGCTTCATAGTTGTCATTAAATTTTTGGCAGACTGGGTCTTTGAACTTGTTAAATACTACACTTTTATTCAAAAGTATCGTAATAACTAAGCAAGAGCCATAGCTCTTCTGAGATACTGAATATTTAAAAATACTCACTGATGTGACATCTCACAGTATCTTTTATCAACTGTTGAAACCAGATTATGGAAAATAGAACATAATATTGAAGACCAAGAGCTCTGCCATCTCCTTACTGCATGACTTTGATCATCTTGCCTAAGATTTTTCTCTTATTGTTAAATGGGAGACTAATAATACATGTCTCTTTGGGTTGCTGCAAGGAGTAAAATGAGAAAATGTTATGTTTTTAGTACTCAGTATTATCTCATTGTTATTTTTATTATTATTCTCATTCAACTTTAAAATGTCTTGACAATCCATTAATATGCCAACACTATCCTGGATGCTTCCCCTCTTTGCCATTATCTCAGTTAATCACCACCATAATTTGAAAGAGATCTATTTTATATTCAGGTTACAGTTGAGGTGCAGACAGATAAGTACCTGCCTGTGGTCGCACAGCTAGCAAATGGCAGAGTCGGAAAAATTGCAGGAGTCGGAAAACTCTTGTGTAATGTGGGGCAAACATGAGGGAGAGCACAGAACAGAGCAAATGGTCAACGCAGTGATAGGATGAGCAGCCAGGTAAGAGATGTGATGCAGCAGTTCCACGGATACTTTCAGAGAGAGATAACAGCTTCCATAGGACATCATATTCTTGCTGGGCTAGAAATCCATCCCAGGCTTGGCCAGCTTTGGATCTCTTAAGTGCGTGAATGTGAACTGTCTGTGGGTGAGAGAAAGTGACCTCAGGGAAAATGAGGCTGGTTGTGAGAATAGATAAGTCATGACCAGCTGCAATGATGATTCTAAATGTTCTTTCACTTTAGCGTATCAAACACTGATACAAATTGGAATCCAAGTGTACATTAAGCGTTGTCCAGATATGTTTCCTATGTGACAGAAAGCATTTTTAATTCAGCCCTTGAGGCCAATGGAATATTTCACACACACACAAACACACACACACACACACACACACACACACAAAGTGACTAGAAAGTACTACGTACTCACATAATAGACCAAGTCCACCACTGTCAAGGATTGTGTTATATTTTTATCCTTGTGCGCAGCCCTAAGACTTGGTTGTTTCTAAGCCTGAACCTTCCAAAAATGACTCAAGGCCACTGTATCAAAAGTGGAATTCCAAACAATAAGGACAGGGACCTTGAGGGAAATCAGTCAAAGACATTTTGTCGTTAAACAAGAGTCCTAGGTATAAAGGAGAAGAAAGGGACAACACCAATCCACAGTAGGGCCTGCAGACCAGGAGTGACTCCTTCTTCTGACAGAAATTCTGAATGGTGTTTCTTCGTTTTTCTGCAGCTTTAACCTGTGTGAGACCCCTTTAAGCACAATGGTAGCCTATGGCAGTAAATTGCTGCCTTTTAAGGAGGCAGATAATGTTTACATATGCTAAAACATTCATTTCATGATTGTTTGGTTGGTAATTGTCTATCCAGTCCTTTTGCTACTCATTCTTTTACCTTTAGCTGTATTTGTTTGTTTGTTTGTTTGTTTTGTGATACGGGGGCCTCTCACTGTTGTGGCCCCTCCCGCTGCGGAGCACAGGCTCCGGACGCGCAGGCTCAGCGACCATGGCTCACGGGCCCAGCCGCTCCGGGGCATGTGGGATCTTCCCGGACAAGGGCACGAACCCGTGTCCCCTGCATCGGCAGGCGGACTCTCAACCACTGTGTCACCAGGGAAGCCCTAGCTGTATTTTTTTTTGACAATTTTAGAGAAGAGTCAAGGAAAAGAGGAAATGAACCACATCTAGAATAAATATTAAGATTCACAAAATTTGGAAGAGGTACACAATTAACACTACACATATTGTATTGATCGAGATTACAAGTTTTGATTATATTTAGATTAGAAGGCAGTGGAAGTTAGCACATTAGCTCTGACTTGGAAGGGACCTGCATTTGAATCCTAGCCCTGTCTCTTATCTTGTCCTTGAGTCTGAAAATCAACCTTCTCAAAGCCTCCATTTCTTATATGTTAATGGGAATAATAATGCTCACTTCCTAGGGTTTTTGTGAAGATTAAAAACTATGATCTATATTAACTGCTAACACATGGATGTGCTACTTCACACCTGGCTATTCATGGCTCCCATAATTATGGCTAATTAGAAATCGGCCATAGATTATACTTTTATTAAATGGTTGAATGGGTTTCTATCACTGTAGGTTTCATTGGACTATGTTATGAGTAAGACTGTTACTTAAATGACTCTCTGGTATGATTAGACCTTATTAGAGGTTGTAATAAGTCTTGCAGTACTTTTGTCATTATCCCAAAATCATTGGACTGTTATACTAAAAATAGCCAAATTATGGGTGGACTAGGACATTTATCCTCAACCTTTTAGAAGCCCATACTCCATTCAGTATAAAAAAAGTGTGGTAATGAAAATAGAAAAAAAAGAACAACCCCAAAGCCTCAAAGCCATCATGCCTCATATTATCTTTCTTAGCAGGAAGTTAAAAGGAAGAAGTTGAAAATGATTGGCATAAAACAAGTTATTTTCATTATCAGTAGGTTTTAATGTGCATGTTGAGCTGCGCCCATCCCCAGTTGGCTAGGGTTCTGAATGAATCAACATCTTCCTAAAGGGCATAATAGTTTACCAAGAAATAATTTAGGGCCAGTATATTTTTGCCACAGCATGTTCCTTGTTTTGAAGAACTATAATTAAGAAGCTTGTTCAGTATTTGGCAATTAAAACAATGATCTAATTAGACTGATTGCACAAGCTAATTTCTAGCCCCAGATGTGGGCCTACCTGTTAGGTAAGCAAGGATCCTGTGCTTGAGCAATCGTGTCTGCATTCAAACCAGAGAGCACGGGGGCAAAGGCCCAGCTAGGGCACAGACAGAGCTCCTTGGGCAGGAGCTGTCCTGGGATTTCCCTGAGGTAGGAAATATACGTAGTCCCCTGTTGGAGGACTTTAGACTCTTGTCTTTCATAAACAAAGTCTCCAACCTGGTTGTAAAATGTAAATGGATGTTTCTAGCATCTCTAAAGCCAGTAAGTACTAGCTTCTTTCTTTCTTTTTTTTTCCCCCTTTTTATTGAAATGGGAAAGTGAGGGTCACTGATGGCTGTTGACTTGGAATCATAGAAGATCAGTACCTGAGAGAATCTTTGAGATTCTTTGGTGAAGCTCCCTCTTCAGGCAAATCGAGGCTTGGAGACTTGCGTAGAATCTGGAGTCCTAACTTAGGGCCGTGCATTAGAAGTATTGGCCAGCTTTTTTTTTTTTTTTTCCTATAATTTTTACTTTATTGGAAAGACATTTAGTTCCCTTTCAGTCTTTTACCTGTAAAATACAGGGCTTTGGGGGAAAATGTTCGGTGTGTCTGTAAACTGAAGGAAGTCACATCAACTGTGACAATGGGTAGGAAGGCTCGAAGGTTACTAATGCCCCCTCTCTGTACCTCAGTAGCCAACAATCTTCTTTAAGGACGGTTGGCTTTTGTTTCCGGCTCATAGTCTCTTGGATGCCTGCCAGGAACCATCGTTGATGATGTGAAAAATCTGAGTGTGTAGATTTGCTGGAGGGAAGCTTTACATTTCTAGCAAAGAAGCAAATAATTGAAAACTTAGCTAGAATTCACCCTGTTTTGTTGGATAATTGTTACTTCAAAAAATAGAGTATTTGCTTCTCCCTTCCCAACCAACCATTTATCTGGGAAACAAGTTATTAGCAACTCAGAACTGCTCAGTGGAGCTGGGGAAAAAATGGTGTGAAAAGTGAGGAAATGTAACTGGGATAATGAAAACAAAATATTTCACAATAAAATCTCTTCCAAGTCATCCATTTTATAAAAATCATTTTGGTGGAAAATGTGTACAGTGTTTCAAAAATTTTCCTCTTCATTTTTTAAAACAGATTTAAAGTAGAACAAAAATTAGACTTCAAAGAAGCTTTGTATTCATTGAATATAACTGAGATATTTAGTGTTGGCTGTGACCTTTCTGGAATAACAGGTAATATGGAAAATTATTCTTATATTATCATGTAAATATGTTTTCTTAGTAATGATGTTAACTGACTGATCTTAAAACTGAGAGAGCATTTGGCCCCAGAAGATACATACACAGAGAATAAATGTCATAGTCATGTCAAGCTGTCTGTAAACAAGCACTCTATTTTGCACTCAAGTAGTTTTGCTTAATGAAAGTCAGCATTATAGAATGTTAGATTAAGCCTTCTAACCATGCTTACAGTGAGACTGTGTAGGAAAAGTATTATATGGGCTTTTTATTCCAGCCCTGTTTGGATTTCCTTATCTGAATAATGGGACTTACAACTTTGAGGCTCTCATCTAAGCAGAATTAATAAAACTTTTATAAACCAATTAGCAAATGTTAATTCGGTAATATTAGAGGCCATGAAATAGGCATCCACAAGCTGCTGGATGATGAACACAATCTAGAAATTGTAATGCTGCAGTTTGTAGATTTAGCTTGAGACTGACAACACATCTGAGGAGATGGAGCTTTTATGCTAACTGGCACCTGGGAAATTGTGTACAGTTAAGACACTTACTTACACAACAAAGCCCAAAACAGTCTTTAATTTTTCTCATCCTGGCAGTACCCACTAGTTCAAAAATAACTAAAGAGAAAAAAAATGGATGAAGAGGGCCAATTTGTCCTAAGTTATCTACCCTTTTTAAAATTCAGTCTTCTGTTTTATATATATATATATATATATATATATATAAAAACAGTCCTAATGATAGGACTGTTGTCTGTCTGATGGGGTTGGATATCATAACCCAGCATTATTGTGTATTCCTACATAAAATTTGGGCTTTGGAGAAGTATTCATTAATTTATGCACTCATCAATTATGTGAGTAAATGAATAGAATGAATGAGTTTTCCTGGAGGAGGTGGGTGGGGTGCACAGGTGACATAGCTGTTCATTATCACCTTCACGCATGATTTAGCTGCTTGTTCTCACACTGCCATAGATCTGACTTCTCTGACAATTTCATCAGCATCAGGAATGAGACAGTCAAAATTAAGTACTGCAACAGGATGCTATCTAAGTGTGTCCTGGAATGCAGACACCTCACCAACTTGAAATAAACCAAGCCATTTTTTAAACACCTCTTCCTCTTAAATTTCTTTCTGGCCTTCGGAAGCTCACTTGCTGTATCTCAGACTTTCAAACAGCCACTCGCTGGGCAAATTTCCAGCAATTTGTGACTTCTATAAAATCTGCTTTTACAAGAAGATTTATCAAGAAAATACCTCCAAAATGCTTTATGAAAGAATTTGTGCAAGAGAATAACCCGGAACAGAAAAGAATAAATGTGCAACATTTTTTGCTCTGAGTTGCCTATTTGAGTTGTTTGAACTCCCTTGATTCTTTGATTCTGTCTTATTGCCTGAAATAGAACGACCACAGTCAAGACTGGCACTATTTCTGGTCTTCAGGAGAATAGTGAATTAATTCCCTGCCATCCCTACTTACCATTTGTAAGTAGACAATAAACATTTGCTAAAGGCTACTGTGAACCAGTCCAATGCTAGTGCTGTGTGATAGTTACACAAAGGAGACACTGTCTTATACTCATGTCATTCACAAGTTTTGAATGAAACGTTTTCAAAAGAGTTATTTTGGAAACTTTGCGACGAATATTTGACTTCTAACTGTTATTACTTCTTGTGTCACCTTTGGTAAAATATTTAACCTTTCTGAGCTGCAACTTTCTAATCTATTAAATGAGATAATATATCCTAGTGGTGGAAAAAAAAGAATATATGTAAATCACCTTGTTCAACATCTGTTATATAGTGGACACTCAGTAAATGTTAAATACAAAAGAAAAGTGAGTAAATGGCACATTAATATTTACTTGCACATCTTCTAGCAAAGCTACTGAAAGTTTCTTGTCCTCTTTACTTGACAAAGACATACTTGGAATTTTCATAGGAAATTAAGGGAAAGAATTATTGCAAAGATGTAGAAACCAGTGAGTTTATGAAGTTCAGATCCCTTGTTCTAATCTATCATCTCCCAAGTCCTGTTCATTTTCCAAGACCGGGCCCCCTCTGTGTAAGATGGAATACAGAAGACCAAATTGCTCAGTCTAATAGCCAGGGAGTCACTTGGTCTGGTGCCAGTGCTAAACTGCATGCGTGAAATTCTCCACTCCACCCCAACCTGCTTTTCGGTCTTCATTCTTTGCATGAGCCCCTTGGTCGTCTACTCTGTGCTCTGTATGTGAATCCTATCTTATTCCAGGCAGTTGTGGGAAAAGAACGTGCTTATTTGCATGACCTTAAAAAAACCACACTCCTGCATTTTAGTTAACCCACACTAATGATGTGGATGCCCCCTTTTCTCCATCTTACATGTTTCTATCACTAGACATAGCCTTATGCATTGATTTATCTATTTGGTAAGTATTTATTGAAAGCCAACTATGTGCCAGGCAGTTTTCTAGAGTTGAATAAAATCTACAAATTCCCTCTTCTAATGAAGTTTACATCTGTTAGGGCAGATGGACAACTAACAAGTAATTAATTAATTAAATGGTGAGGTGATAGATGCTATGGATTAACTAAAATAGAGTCATGGGATAAAGAGATTTAGATCAGATAAGAGCAGAATTAGACATGGTGAGAAGGGACAATTGCTTTGAGGAAGTGTCATTTTTTGCTGAGACCTAAGTAATAAGGGAGCCAATCAGGGAAAGTTCTGGGAAAAGGGATTTTAAGCAGAGGGAGAGGTGGGGCTAAAGTCTTGATGCTTGACCTTGTAGCTGGAGCTACTGTCCGGGAGAGGAGGGTAGGAGATGAGGACGAGAGGTAATCGGGCCCAGACGGAGTCATTACAAGCAGTTTGGAGTTGTTTTTAGGAAGCCATTTTTTATGCAAATAACCCTTTGATGACATCTCTCTATCTTGCCTGAGGGGATTTACTTTTCTGTAAGCTGTCAGAGCTGGTTCCCCTTGACTAAATTATTTCTTCATGAATCCTTCTAAATTCGGTCGTCTTGGTGGAGTCCACCTGAGTCCCATCAGCTTTCTCTCTCACAAGGGACAAAACTCCTTTTCTCTTCAAGTTTCAAGGCTTGCCTTCCTTTCCTCACCCTTTCGCCACCACTGAACTCACGACCACCTTTCCATTGTCTCTCTGAGGAACATTGTCAGATCTATCGGGTCTGGACACAGAGGGGTGTCAGGTGGCTTCGGAACTCATGGTTTCACTCCCCCTTCTCAAGGAGACTTCACAGGTCACTATACCAGAAATGCTTCACCCGTACATCAGTTTCACCAAGGCGAGGAGAGGGGCCTTCTCTCTCAGCTTGTTTCCATGGCAGAACAAAACGTTATTAAGACACTATCTTACACTGAGAAATTGGACAGGTTTTAAAGCATAGCTCTGAAGCGATTTTGTAACAAATGACACAAAAGCTCTTTAGACTTTTATCGCCTCATCAGTCTTGAAGGAAAGTAAATTTTGTTCTAAACTCAGATCAAAACCCAATACGGAATTTAAAAGTCAAGTTGGCTTTGAGGTCGAAGATATAGGGTGGGATTAATTCAAATCCGTAAAGCCTTTTTCATCTTGCCTGTAGCCCATGACTAAGGGGGGCAAAACCCTTTGTCCATTCAAATATTTCACTTAGTGGAGTACCTGATTTGAGGCTATTGCCTTCTATCATTATCTTTTATATCTGAGCTAAACTTGGTCTCTCCATATCTTCTCTACATCATCTCTGCAAGAGCTAAACCTAAACCACATTTATCTCTAGCAAATTAACTAACTTGGAAAGAGTTTGGATATTTTTTCCTTTTCTTTGTTCATTTGAAAATGTAATTCACCTGGGATCCAATAAATAATAGCCCTGAGTTTTAACCCTTCAATGCACTTGCATATTTTCCTACAGATTCCTCTGAGGTGTATGTTTCCCAAGTCATGCAACAAGTTTTCTTTGAGATAAACGAAGATGGCGGTGAAGCTGCAACATCAACTGGTAGGACAAATGATGTCACAGCAAGCCACGAGGAAGGACTGGAGGAAATAAGCATGAAGATGCTGCCACTTTGTGGTCCTCTGATCTCCTTTCCTCCTCCTGCTGTCCAGTACACTGAAGGAAGGGAAAAATGGCTGTATAAGCTATTTATGCATCTGTGTGGCTGGAGTTTAAGGCAAAAGAAAAGGGAAGGGACTTGATTACGAGTTGAGGCTCATCTACTGATATCTACTTATTTGTAAATTGGATTATCTGCCCATTAGCAGACAGGACCTGTGGAGAAAACTGTAGGCTCAAACCTGAAATCATGATTGCTCAGGAATGTTCACTCTTAAGAAATTGTATTAATTTCATTCTTCCTTTGCACTCTTAGTCCCTACTTTTCTAATTTGACTCTTGTTATCTCTATGGCAATGGCTCTCGAACTTAGCTGCACATTAGAGTCAGCTGAAAAACTTTTAAAAATTCTGTGCCCAGACCGCACCCCAAAATAATTAGATCGGTATCTCTGAGGATGAGATTCAGCCTTCAGTATTTTCTTACCTTTCCCTAAGTGATAACAATGTGAATCCCAGGTTGAGAAACACTGCTCTCCAGTGACTTGGGGCCTATCCTTGCAACTGTGAGAGTAATGCATAGACCAGCAGCATCAGTGCCCCTTGGGAACTAGTTAGAAATGCAGAACCTCAGGCTCAATTCCAGACCTACTAACCCAGCATCTGCATTTTCCAAGGTCTCTTGGTGACTTGTGTGCACATTACAGCTTGAGAAGCACTTCTATGATATATTTCCTTGAACAAATGTCATTTTGAATAGTATCTGTGCTGCATAAAAGTAATACTCAAAAAATAATTGGAGAAAAGCCTTAAATTCAATTAGAAATGGAAGGGCAACTTTAATGAATTCCTCATAAGTCTATTTTAATTGCTTCAGAGCATTTGGACTTTAACCTGTATGTAAAAGATATGCATCCTTTAAATATATTGATAAATTTATATCCACATTATTAATTTCTTGATTAATTTATAATGCTATGTAAAGGTGATGCATTTTGACATCTGGGTGGGGCACACTGGACTCCCACTACTGTTTTGTCATCTCCTGAAGGACTTTGCATTACTGTGCTCAAGGAACTTAGATTGGAGGGGATGAGCTATTACAATCCTTGGAGAAATCAAAGGTGGCTTTGGGATGAAGTTGCTAGTTCACGTAGACAAATTTTCCACTTGCTTTTACACAGAATTGGAAAAGTCCTTATAGATCATTGTCTGAACCTCTCATTATGTCGGTGAAGAAACAGGCACATGTATGAAGTGGTTTGCCTAAGGTCATGCTAATAATAGACAGTAGGGTTTGGACTGAAATCAGGTTCCCTGACTTCAAGTTCAGAACTTTTTCTGCTATCACCTGATGCCTCTTGTTTTAAGTGTAGAGTTCTCTAAGAGGACGTAACAATCATTAAGAGATCAGCAGTGACCCTGATGTATCACACTTAAATAGTTAGTGTGAGTATTTTGACTTTTAGGCATCTACTCAATGGATGCTCAGGAACAAAAGAACTCAAGTATTCACCCAAATGAGAATGGGCATGATACTGGCTATGCTTTTCTGTATTATCTCATTAATTCAGACATGAGTCTATATTCACTGGTAATTTTGTTATCATAGCCCTGATATTTCAGGTAGAAGAATGCCATGCATTTAATATTACTAAGGTTATTTTGGATTGTGCAGGGGATCAGAATATGCCACCCCCAAATATGCCATTTTTGCAGAAGAGTTATTTTGAGCTGAAGGCTATTGAGAAACAGCAGATACGAAAAGAGCTCTCTACTCTCAGGGTAGATTCTACCCTCAGGTAGAATCAGGGCATAGATTTCCCGTGTGGAGGTATCTCCCTTCTTGTCTTCCAGGCCAAGAGAAGGAACCTTTGGCATAGGAGATGAAAGTTGGCACTGATATGAGTCCGCATAAGAAAACCTTACTAAATAATGCTTCTATACCATTAATTTTCCCCATATATTGACCTTCCCACAATTTACCACCCCTAGACACTCAAACTCCTTTTCCTTTATGTAGTCACTTCTCCACAATTTACCACTTTTTGTTAAAATGATATAACCCCTTCTTTGGGTAGTCACTTCTTTTCTGTGAAGCTCCTGTGTGGATACAAAATAAAACCATTTATTTTGTTAATCTGCCTTTTGTCAGTTTAATTTGCACACCCCAGTTACAAACAAAAAGTGTAGAGGAATAGTTTTTTCCTTCTCTACATTTGTTTTTCAATTCTGATCACATGTTGCATTTTAAAAACTATTTCATAGGTCTGAAAAAATTATTCAAAATTATTACATTACTGGTAAATAAAACATCTGAATTGAGTGCAGAAATATTTAATCTAGAAGGAAAAACAATCCAGCCATTTAAATTTATCCACTCTGAAATATTGATAAATGCTACAATGGAGGAGCATGATACAAATTATTATAGTAAATAACTGTTAAGTCAGCGAACTTCTAATGTCATAATTAAAATCCCATACACATTCACAGCACAAATCCTAAAAGTTCTGAGCTCACAGAATAATTTTGGAAAAGTTAAAAAAAATAAATTTGAAGTCAGATGTGATTACTACAAACCTGGAGAATAGAAATAAAGTACAAACATACCTGGATAGGAATTATGAGTTGAAAAATTATGAGATAAATCACATAACACAAATAAAAAGTGAGCAGAAAGTTACTGCTTAAAAGATGAAATTTTCAAATGCTTTCACTAAACTGAAACTAGTTCTGGCTTTCTTCTTCATTGAGCATAAATGTGAAGTTAGAATTATTCAATGAGTAATCCAATATTTATTCTTCTGCTCTTCGATTTTTAAATTTATTCCAAATTCCTTTGTATTTAGAAAATGGTTATTTTTCCACATGTTAATTTCTCAAACAAAATGACCTTTCCTGTCTACAAAAAATAGTATGGATATTATGGATATATTTTCTTTACTGATCTTTTAATGTGCACATCTAAATAACTGTTGTCTCTATTTCATAGGCATACATGTCCCTGTGATCATGAGTCTGCCTCGAAACCAATTTATAGCAAACCATCCGTTTCTGTTTATTATGAAGAATAACCCAACAGGTAGGTACCTTTTTGAGAATTCCCTGGGGGAACTGCTTAAGTTAAATAGACCTAGTCCTAGATGCTAATCTCAGTCTGTACATCTGAAATCATTTGTTCTTTCAATTTATTGGATTTATTTTAATTTTTTTCGTGTCTATTTCTTTTCTTTCTTTTTTTTTTTTTTTTTTTGTGGTACGCGGGCCTCTCACTGCTGTGGCCTCTCCTGTTGCGGAGCACAGGCTCCGGACGCGCAGGCTCAGGGCCATGGCTCACGGGCCCAGCTGCTCCGCGGCATGTGGGATCCTCCAGGACCAGGGCACAAACCCGCGTGTCCTGCATCGGCAGGCGGACTCTCAACCACTGAGCCACCAGGGAAGCCCCGTGCCTATTTCTTGAGTGCTTGTTTTGTACCAGGCATTGTGTTTTAATAGATGATAGTGACCTAAAATAGAGCAATAGTAGTAATAGCTGCCGAGATAGTTACTATACGTGCTGGTGATTTTAAATACCAATCTCGACAGCTAACACCATTCCAATAAGTTAGATATTTGATGAATAAAGACATAGATGCTCAGAAAGAGGTTGTGTAGTTTGTCTAAGGTCATACAACTGAAAAGTTGCAGAGTGAGAATAAGACTTTTTTGTTTCAGAAGTCAACTTTTCTTTCAATGATGCCACAAAGGGAGTGGAAATTGGAAGTTGCACAGTTGTGAAAGGTTTCATAGGTAGATTCCAAAAGAATAAGTGACTAGCTATAGGCTCTGAGTGGGATGGAGGAGTCAAATATTATTCCAAATCTCCAATTTGTGCAATTGTGAAAGATAATGCACAAAAGGTAGGGGCACAAAATGTAGGGGTAGTAGTCGATTGGACTGGCGTTAGACACAATGGCAACGTTAATGCAGATTGTCTGAGTAGATGTTTTTGCAATTTCTCTTATGAAAAAGAGAGGCCAGAAATGTGGATACAGTGAGGAAACTTTCTTTAAGTGTATATTTAGGACATCTCAGGAGTCATAACCCCATGTGAGGACTCTAAACCAGGGGAGAAGAGAATATATCTTATTCATTTCTTTATCCAGCCCAGTATTTCGCAAAGTGCCTTGCACTTAATATCAGTGCCCCTAGAGATTGAAGGTTTGGACTTGGGGTTCAAGTCCCAGCTTAATGAACTAATAGTTGTAAGACAAGTCACATACTTCCTAAGCCTTATTTTCCCCACCTCCTATTTGAACATAATGTTAGTACTTATCTCATAGAGTTAAATAAAAGAATATATGAAACCTGTGACACTGCCTGGCACATAGTGTGTTCATTGTGAATACATCAATAAATGTAAATGAGTGAACAACTGAATAAATGAAGGAAGAAAAATGGAAATTTTCTCTATATAACTTGTTTTATGTGAAGAGACAGAGTTAATTTCAGAATCTGAATCTGTTAGATTAACTAGCAATACTGATATTATGGGCCCCCTAAGGGATATATCAGTCTCTTTTTTTAAGTTCCATGAAACTAATGCTGAATGACCTTTCTGAAAGTTATATCTTGGAAACAATGGGACAGTTTCAGATTTGCTGAGATTGTATTAACACAACTTCAATTCTAGTAGTGGATGTGTCAGTGTTAAGAGATATTCTGAGTATGTCATTTGATCTATACATATTTGACCTTAGGGTAACTCTAATTTCTTGCCATCAGTATGTAACTATTGAGTATGGAGAACAGAAAGAAATGAAGCTTATTGGGTATCAATGCACTAGGAAATAATGGTGTTTAGCATAATGATGTTTGACTCTTTATTTTCCAAGTTGTTGACTATGGACATGTAATAGCTATCAGTTAAACAGCAGTGAAAATTCAAAACCCAAAATAATTCACCTATTTATTTATTTATGATAATAATTAGCTATCAGACCCTTAATGACAATTTCCACTGTTTTATGGTCTCTGTTGTAATGAGACTTTCTAAACTAGGGTTACTCGCTTAAAGTATTGTTTAAAATGAATGGCCACTCATTTATTGGAGGCTGTAAATTGTTGCCATATAAAATGTAGAATGGATTATTACCTTCAGACAATACACATTCAGTGATTTATTTATTTTTCCTCTCACAAATGAACTGAAGAAATTACTGGGAATGAAGCTAGTGATTTAGCATGGTGTAGTAAACTACTAAATGGCTTAATGATTTATATAAAATATATTCATTTGACAATTTCTGGAGTAGGAGGGTGAATAATTTTAGATTTAGTACAACCAATTTTTACCGAAATTTTAAATTTTGTTTCCGTCAAACAATCCTCTTATGCAAAATCCATACATTACTTGTATTTCCCTATCAGTATTTACCTTCCTATCATATATATTTCAGTATATTCATCCAAACCTCTTACCAAGCCAAACTTCTAAGGAAATGAAGAACAATTTTTCTTCTTTTAGGCTGAGGGTATAGGCCAGCGTTAGAGACTTGCAGAAGAAAATTGTCAAAGATGCTACATGAAACGTGCCATTTCTCAGAAAGTAGTGAATCATGGTTTTGAAACTGACAGTACTCCATACATAATTAAAAAATGTTGTGTTTTTAACTCTCTCAGGTCGTGGGTTGAAGGGAGAAGCAGACTGCAGGGTATTCACTAAGAAATCTTTTTTTCTAAGTCATTAGCTTTGGTTATGCTATTGTATTTTTACATTATGAAGTAAAAACTGCTTCCATCTGATGGAGATGTTTTATAACTATATTGATTAAATATGAGGGACACTTTTTAAGAAGTGGGCTTGAAAAGACATGTGGAAACAACAATGATTTCTGCTTCAGCCTGCCTGTGAATCCACTGTGACTATGTCAAGGAAGATTTCACTAATCTGTCCAATTTAGTACTGAGTAGATTGGTGATTGCATGAAGACTCTACTCAAAATGTGGTTCTCTTGGTCGAAAAAACAGATTGAAAAGGCTGGGACAAATGGCTTTTATGTAATGTCCCACACTTCTCAGTGTTTAAAACTTTAAACTGTTATCTTCAATTTATGAGGTTAGTTTCTATGAAAGTTACTTTAAAAATTCCCCAAGCAAGCAATTCTGGTAAGCATTTTAATGCCATAGAATTATAAAGACACAAGAGTTACTATTGATTCCTATTGTGGCTAAATGTCATATACATCCTGAGGAAGTTATTTATGTATCTCTATCTATCTGAAAAATAGAGTATTTGTTTTCTTGTGTTTTGGGAATTATTCTGAGATTTTTTGAGGCAAAGTATTATTAATTATAATCATAAAAAGAAAAAATCTGCTAGAGATTATGTCTATTTCCATGTTATTGACTCTTTTAAGACTGTGTCTGTCTTTGGACTGAACAGTAAGGAGCTAATGAAAAAGGGTTCTTCCTTTTCATTTAATTTCTGCCATTGTTATTTCAAGTACATGTAAGTTTTAAAATTATGTAAAATTTTATTTTATCACTTTTGAAATAAACCTTTATTACATAGGACTTTAAGGGACATAACTCAAGGCAACGCTTGATATAGAGCCACTTCCCTTACCCTAGTTGTAAAGAAAGGTGAATAGATTTTAACATATTTATATCTGTTTTGTCCTCTAGTTCTTAGTTCCTTTTCACTTGAACACACAGAATGTCTGGAAATAGATGTTTACGTGGTTACATTTATGCTTTATACTATATCACAGGTGAGGATTTGAAAGCACTAGAGATGTGAAAATACTGTCTTTAGCAGTAAGCTTTGATTCAGAGCTGAAGAGATCTGAGAAGCTGCACTTTTAACCCCAGTGGTTTATATTGCATGCATAAAGAGATGACTGCTAATACCTTAAATTTAAAATGCGTCCATGCTCATCACCATTTTATTACTCTCTGTTTGCCTGAGTGAGTCTCTATACTTAGAAGAACACCTCTCTGTCACTTTATTTTTGCTTTCCTTTATGAAAGACAGGACTAATGCATTTTCCATGACAAGCTGTTGTGGGTGTTAATTTACTTCATGAATTATCAGAAAATGATTAATAATGATATAATTATCTATTTTAGACAAAGGAGTGGGTTTTGCTATTAGACATTGCCTATTTACCTTATAAAGAAAAAAAGACAATGATTTGTTAAAATATTAAGAAATATTAATTATTGTCATTTTTTTCTCCAGAAATTCCGAAAGTTTTTTTTTCTTTTCCTAGATTCAATTTTGTTTATGGGAAGGGTGACAAATCCTGACACCCAGAAGAGGAAGGGAAGAGATTTGGATTCACTGTGAATGAAAAGCACAGCCTCAGAATATGGAAAATAGTTGATTGGCAAAATATCATCAAATATTTTCTATATATCTTTTTCTGTTTTAAACTGTGCCTTTATTAATCTGTATTCATAAATAAATGAAATTATGCATTAAATGTTTTTGTTCTTTCTGTATTTTTATAGAGTATACATGAATCAAAAGCAGTGAACTTACATAAGATATTAATATGGTAGAACAATCCGTCTAAGATAGCTTAGATATCAGATTCCTGTCTTAGATATCAAAGTCTGTATTCTTAAAAGACTGGACTATCCTACTCCCAGGCATAGCAGCATTATCCAGACCATAGGCAAGTAAGGTCAGGAGAGAGTGAGTGTTCTGGGTGCCTCTCTGTGGTCCAACCTGAGATACAAAAATCCAGTACCCATGACAGTAGACAAACTTTGAGTATGTAGTTAATCTTAACTTGATACTCCATGTGTTGTGTTTAACAGTTGCCTTGTTTCAATACCTTTGGGGACATATCAAATTTTTTCTTCTGATTAATGCTTTAAACATGTAAAAAATTTTTTTTAGCTGTATGCGGGTCTCTCACTGTTGTGGCCTCTCCCGTTGCGGAGCACAGGCTCCGGACGCGCAGGCTCAGCAGCCATGGCTCACAGACCGAGGCGCTCCGCAGCATGTGGGATCTTCCCGGACCAGGGCACGAACCCGTATCCCCTGCATTGGCAGGCGGACTCTCAATCACTGCGCCACCAGGGAAGCTCAAGAACTTTTATAAAACTTTCCTATACATGAAAGTGGCAGCTAAATTAGC
This sequence comes from Kogia breviceps, assembly GCF_026419965.1. Classification (NCBI taxonomy): domain Eukaryota; kingdom Metazoa; phylum Chordata; class Mammalia; order Artiodactyla; family Physeteridae; genus Kogia; species Kogia breviceps. The sequence continues at coordinate 51,608,345 of NC_081314.1, read as the reverse complement.
CTGATTCAGGATGTTGACCTTCCATGATTTTATAACATTGAGCTAATGGCAATGTTAGAGCCAAGATTGTAATCTACAAATATGAAATGCAAGACACTTCCTCTGATGTCAGATATAAATATCCCCAATAATACTACATTCTAATGACTTTATATAAAGTGTTTCACAGTTTTTCCATTTTTATGTTAGTGATGTAAAGTGTCCTTTTGTTTGTGTTGGCAATTCTCTGCAGAGAGTTTAATGATAATGGCTATCCATTGTTGAGCCCTAATTTTGTGGCAGGCACTGAAGTAAGCACTTTTTTGACCATTATGTTAAATGCATAAAAGATCCTGTGAGATACTATTACCCCTCCTCCTGATGAAGAAACTGAAGCTCAAAGACATTATATAAATTAGTCAAGAACATATAGTAAATAAATATGGTGGTCTTTACCATATTTCTAAGTTTGAACTCAGGACTGTCTGAACTAGGAGACTGTGACCATAATCACTGAGTTACAGTCCCTCCTATGTAAGTCCTTTAAAGTAGCACAGGTCTTCCCCTGAAACTTTGTGCTGTCTGGTCTCCAATGTCTAGGTGTCCATCTATAGCAAAACCTAGAGCAATACTCAAGACATTATGAAGACAACTTTAGAACTAATTGTGATGGCTTAAAACCATAACATAATTTAAAGAAATGTTAGTTTTCCTAGACTGTCAACTCCAGCTTACTTAGATATAACACAGATATGAATGCTAATATATATGTTCATGATATATGACAAGTTTGTTTCTCACCATGGAACTGGTTTAGAAATATGCTTCCTTGATTTAGGAAGAAGAGCATAATACACTGTTAAGAGGACAGTAGTTTTATTCAGGTCTGTCCAAATTCCTGTTTTCCCTGGATTGCATGAGTTCTTATGATCCTCTTCCACGTGTTATGTGTTAATCTGCTCTGGAGAGTCATTCATTCTTTCCCCAAATATTTATTGAGCTTCCACTGTGTTCCAGGTACTGTTCTAGGCACCAGGGAGAGACCAGTGAACAAAACTGATAAGGTCTCTGCCCTCATCAAGCTGGCAATTTACTGGTGGCAGAAAGACAGTGAACCAGTGAAGAAATAAAACAGGATTAGGAAAGAAGAAGGGCTTTATAAAATGAGATAATATAATCACATGACTGCCCAGGTTTCATTTTAAGTATGTGTGTTCATATGTCCCTAATATAGATGCTTTTCTTCAACAAGATCTGCTAAATGTCTGCCTCGGTTTCCCTACTGTGGCGCCCAACTTTGCATTGTTGCTGTTTTCTCCTCTGATTTCGTGCTCTACATCTGGTAGGTATTATTTGCCTTACAAAAGGAGAGACTTTAAGCTCCTTATAGGAGAGAGAGTAGCCTTCTGGTGTGGATTCAAGCTGAAAATCTCCCCTTCCCCCATTCTAGACACACAGTTGTCAGAGCACTTCCAAAATTAAAACCTTAATCTTCACTTTCATTGCACTTAACTCAGTAGTTATTATAGTTCCATATTACAAAGGTTAGAAGGGTCTGGAATATATTTATAATATATATGTGTATTTATTTATTTATGAAATAAGTATGAAATAGTTTTTGCTGCCAAGCTATATGAAATCTTTAAGATTCATAACAGTATGTAATCTATGTGGGTAAAAATATTGTCAAATTAATAGCCCCTATAAAAGTTTAATACATCATATATATATATATATATATATATTTCTTCTTTGAGGTAAAATGGCCATTAAAGTATTAATATATTTTTTGGAAACTATGGAATTAGGTTTCATTGACTTCACATAGTTAAAATCCATGGCATATTTTAGAGGAAGGTGTCCACTACATTAGGAAATGGGAACTGGCAGGTCAAAGGTCTGAGATAATAAACAATTTCTATTTTGGGGGTGAGGTTTAAAGAATTCTCCTGAATTGGTTAGTACAAACCTGGAAACCTTGAAAGACACAGAGAAAACTTTAGGCAAATTTTGTTAGAAGCCAGTGCTTTGGACCTCTGGAAATAAGATATTTCTCACAGGACGGCCTGAGACACACCCTATAAAGGGTAAGTCCACCTGAGCTGTGGATCCTGAGACTGACTCCACGAATAGAGTGGAAAGTGGACCTACTGGAATGTTTGCTTGTCAGAGCACTTTTTCCTCCTGCGATTCCGTTTTTTTCTGGCTCCTTGTGTGATCATCTCTAAATCTGTAGCCTAAAATTCAAGAGGTCAAAAGTCTAGTTTCTTCCTCTTTTTGATGCCTCAAGTCACCACCTTGATGGCATATAATATAAAGGAAATGAAAGATGATATATATTTTTACTGTCTAACGTTATATCTTTGGCTTGTCACTTCGATTCTCTGGAACTTTGATGCCCTCACCTGTACAGTGAATAGTTGGACAAATCCTATGTAAGTCCTTTTTCCAAAGTCCTATGTTTGTAACTCTTCTCAACAAAGATACATTTGGAATAATGTCTTTTGAGTCAATATTGTCTATAAGCAGTGTTTTTTCATAAAATAAAACAAAACAAAAATCCAGGATGCATCTCTCAGTAGAATTTTGGTCCATAACATTATCTTTAACTATTTACAGTTGTTTCTTTTTAAAGAAATAGTTTATTGGAGTATAGTTGATTTACAATGTTGTTTTAGTTTCAGGTGTACAGCAAAGTGATTCAGTTATACATGTACATATATCAGCTCTTTTTCAGATCTTTTCTCATATAGGTTATAAAAAATGATATAGTTATTTCTTCATAAATTTGAGATTTAATTTAATTTAATTTTATTTTATTTTTTAAACATTTTTGTGGTACCCGGACCTCTCACTGTTGTGGCCTCTCCCGTTGCAGAGCACAGGCTCTGGACGCGCAGGCCCAGCGGCCATGGCTCACGGGTCCAGCCGCTCCACGGCATGTGGGATCTTCCCAGACCGGGTCACGAGCCCTGGTCCCCTGCGTCAGCAGGCGGATTCTCAACCACTGTACCACCAGGGAAGCCTGAGATTTAATTTTTAAAAATAGAATGCACATAAAACAATTTTACCTTTGTGACAGAGACCCCTATCTAGTGAAGACTTTTGAGCGTGGTTTTGAGGTGCAGAGATGTTGCTGGGCAGTGGCAGCCTAGCTGAGGACTTCATTTCTCCTACCATTGCATTTATCTAAGTGGACCCTTGTAATTAGTTCTCCTTAGTGGAATTTGAGTGGAGGTGTGTCACTTGTGAGCCCAAATGATTAAGAAATAAATGTCCCTCTCTAACTGCTCTCTTCTCCTGTACTAGCTAGATGCCAATGCTCAAGGACACCCTGGAAGCTCTATTTAGAAGATGAAAGAGCCTCTGTTAGCCTGGGTTCCTCTGTCATCGTGTGTCCGGATCCTCTCTGCTGCTGGGGCGAAAGTCAATCAGGAATACCTACTGGCCTGGGACTGATGTGAGCAAGAGTTACATTTTCATTGAAATTTAAGAGGTTGTAAGTGACAATAGTGAGTGTTAATTTGGTACCTTTAATGGGATGCTTTTGTAAAGTATGGAAAGTATGTGGTGTAATTTGTAGTTGGACAGCAAAAACAATGACAGCAACAATAAGAACACAGAGCAGGCTGAAAGCAGCAGAGTTTGTTAAGCTGTGGAACTATTTGGTACCTGTTGCCTGTGATAACCTGGAAAGTAAACCATGTGTATATAGACCCAGTATCTAGCTAGAGACTACATTTCATATCTCTCTTGAACTTGAACTTGGTAGACTACTTGACCTGTCTTCACCAGGTAGAATATGAGCAGAAATGTTATGTGTCCCTTCTGGCCACAGTGGTGAAGAAGCAAGTTGGCCTACTTTCTTTCTCTTTTCTTCTCTCTGTTGGCTGCATATCAACATCAAGGATGACACTGAAAGCCTTACAAGGCATTTGGAACATGACAAATCTCCATCAGCCTGGGTCCCTGAATAATTACATGGATCACAACCATTCTGTTCTCTGTCCATCACCCTTGACCAGGGATTCCCATACTGGCCTCTACTAGGAATAAAAAATATACCATGTGATGTTAAGTCACAGGAACTAGGTACCTAGTGCTCAAGAAAGTAGTACACCTATGTTTTTAATACATGTTTTCCATGAATTAGTCTGTACTGTACGTTTTCTCATCCTGTTGCTGACACCTGGTAAGACAAAATTCTGGAATGCTATTTCATTTTGGCTAATTCTGTGAAAGAACTTCAGGAATGATCCAGTGCATTTTCCCATGCAAACTGCTCAGCTCCATGGTAAAAATGTATCTTCATCAAAAGAGAGGAAAGGATGTAAAATGCAGGAAGCTCACTAATGGGGTGCTTTGCTGGCTGCCACATAGCTCTCTTGATTGAGACTCTTTTCATAATATAAAACCAGCCTTTACCTCCTAGTTACTCTCTGTGGTGTGTGTGTGTGTGTGTGTGTGGTGTGTGTGCGGTGTGGTGTGTGTGTGTGTGGTGTGTATGTGTAGTGTGCGGTGTGTGTGCGGTGTGTGTGTGTTGTGTTGTGTGTGGGGTGTGTGTGTGGTGTGTGTGTGGTGTGTGTCTGTGTTGTGTGTCTGTGGTGTATGTGTGTAGTGTGGGGGGGTGGGGGGGTGTTTGTGGGGTGTGTGTGTCTGTGGTGTTTGTGTTGTGTGTGTGTTGTGTGTGTGTGTGGTGTGGTTGTAGTGTGTGTGTGTGTGTGTGTGTGTGGTGTGGTTGTAGTGTGTGTGTGTGTGTGTGTGTGGTGTGGTTGTAGTGTGTGTGTGTGTGTGTGTGTGTGTGTGTGTGTGTGTGTGTGTGTGGACGTGGGAGGTGGGGGTTGAGGGTATCTTTAAAGATTTGTCCTGAAAAGATTTTTGACTTAAATAAAAAATTATGCCTACTTGCAAGGGATGCAGATGTGGCCTTGCTAATGATTCTTAAAAGCATGTGCTCAATGATTCACAGAAAATGACAGAAAAAAAACTGATCTTAGAAGATCTCAACAAGCATTTGTGGAAATCAAAGATTTTCTTTTGGATTCTCTATACGTATTAGATTTGAATTCTTTGGTTTGTCATGGCCTGTATCACATTATTCATATTCTTTGTATCCATAAAAATATACAGAGAAAAATTTCTGGCAATTAAATTTCAATTTTGTAATTAATGATAGCTTATATTTACAGAGGTCCTACTATCACTGAGTAAAGTATATACAGTATCTTACATAATCCTCACATTTCTTCCCCACCCTTTGCAAAATGAGAAAATTGAAACCAAAATATTAAGATACTTTGCTCAAGGGCATGCATGGAGTATAAATTTGGTATTTGAATTCTGGTTCTCTGACTCCAGACCTCACGTCTTAATCACTAAGCCAGTAGTTCTCACACTTCAGTGTGCATCAGAATCACCTAGAGGGCTTGTCAAATCACAGATTGCCGGTCCCTGGACCTCAGGGTAGGTGAGGAGCACCCTGGGAGGTCTGGATTGGGTCTTAAGTATTTACATTTCTAACAAGTGTCCAGATGGTGCTGATGCTACTGGTCTGGGAACCATACTTTGAGAACCACTGAGATAAGGTAAACTGCTTCTGGTCTATGATTTTTTTTTTTTTGCTGTAATTAGAGTGATCCGATAATCAGTATGATTTGAAAGCCACCAGAACACAAGATTCAGTGAAGAGAAAGGCCAATAAGAAAAGATTACATTAAAATCCAAATGAAAGGGGGGGCTTCCCTGGTGGTGCAGTTGTTAAGAATCTGCCCCCCACTGCAGGGGACACGGGTTTGATCCAGGAAGATCCCACATGCCGTGGAGCAACCAAGCCCATGTGCCACAGCTACTGAGCCTGTGCTCTAGAGCCCACGTGCCACAACTACTGAAGGCCGCGCGCCTAGAGCCTGTGCTCTGCAACAATAGAAGGCACCACAATGAGAAGCCTGCGCACCGCAATGAAGAGAAACCCCCGCTCGCGGCAACTAGCGAAAGCCTGTGCGCAGTAATGAAGACCCAAGGCAGCAAAAAATAAATAAATAAAATAAAATCCAAACGAAAGGAGGTAAATAAATTACAAAGGTGATGACTCTTCATTACATGAAGAATAAAACCAAGACCCTGCAGCCAATATCCAAAGTCTTTCATAATTTAATCCCAGACTTCAAGACTAAGACTTCTAGACTAGTCTAGCTTCTAGGCTAGTCTAGCTTCTAGACTAATCTAGCTTCTAGACTAAGCTTCACTCATCTGTGCTTGATCATCCAGCACCTCTCCGATCTCTCACCTTGGGTGATGTCTACTAAAGTTGCTTCCTTTGACTGGAAATGCTTTTCTCTTCTGTCTGTCAAAGCTCTAATTGAGCTTCAGGACTTAGTCCAAATATTTCCGTTTCTAAAAATGCCATCCAAGTCTTTCTTTTTTTTTTTTTTTTTTTTTTTTGTGGTACGCGGGCCTCTCACTGTTGTGGCCTCTCCCATTGCAGAGCGCAGGCTCCGGACGTGCAGGCTCAGCGGCCATGGCTCACGGGCCCAGCCGCTCTGCGGCATGTGGGATCTTCCCGGACCGGGGCACGAACCCGTGTCCCCTGCATCGGCAGGCGGATTCTCAACCACTGCGCCACCAGGGAAGCCCCCAAGTCTTTCTTGATTTCTACTTCTTCCCTCCAACATTCTCCCCTGTATCATAAGAGTTATTTGAGTTGCTCATATAACAATGGGCCCAGGAAGAGTTGTGTGTTTTTTAATTGCATCGTAATAAAGCATTATTCACAGTTGTTTCTCATAGGACCTAGGACTCTGCTGCATCCTGGCAGTTGCTTAGTGAGGGGGTCAATCAAATCGAAGTTATTAAAGAACTTTATGTTAGAGTCACCAATTCAGGTATATGTTTGCCTTATCAGACAGTATGAGGACCCCCAAATTGTAGATAATTGTGTAAGGTAGAATTTGTTTCAACCATGAATAACAGTGACTCAAAAAATAGTGACTTAAAATAATAAAAGTTCACTGACTGGGGGCTGTCAGTCCATGGCTGGTATAGAGGTCCCACGACTATCAGAGACACAATCTCCCTCAGTAATTCCATCCCTATGGTGTTGTATCTTAGTCAGCTCAGGCTGCTACAACAAAATACCATAGACTGGGTGGACTTAACATAGACATTTATTTCTCACAGTTCTTGAGGCTGAGAAATGCACAATTAAATTGTTCCCTTTAGGTAATGTAGCCCTGCTCTCTAACTGCTTTTCAGCAATTTGATAACAATGTGCTGTGATGTTATCTTCATTGTGTTTATTCTGCTTGGGGTTGTTGTCCTTATTGGATTCATGGATTAATAGTTAATATCAGTTTTGGAAATTTTTGGCCATTATTTTTCCAAACATTTTTTCCTCTCCCCACCTTTTCTGGACTTCAATTGCATGTATGGTAACTGCATTGCATCACTCCACAGGGCACTGTAGCTTTGTTTATGTTTTTATTTATAAGTTGGTTTGCATAGATTCCATTTTAATGTATTTAAAGTTCATTAGTCTTTCTTCTGTAGGTCTAATCTTCACTGAATTCCATCTAGTAAAATTTTTATTATATTTTTAGCTCTAGAAGTTTTATTTTTAAAAAACCTTCCAGTTTTCTCCAATTTTTAAAGTTTTCCTTTAGATCCTTAAATATATTTATAATAGCTATTTTTTTTTTTTTTTTTTTTTGCGGTATGCGGGCCTCTCACTGTTATGGCCTCTCCCGTTGCGGAGCACAGGCTCCGGACGCGCAGGCTCAGCGGCCATAGCTCACGGGCCCAGCCGCTCCGCGGCACGTGGGATCTTCCCAGACCGGGGCACGAACCCGCATCCCCTACATCGGCAGGCGGATGCTCAACCACTGCGCCACCAGGGAAGCCCTATAATAGCTATTTTAAGCCCTTATCAGCTAAATCCATTATCACTGTTATTTTGGTTGATTTTCCTTTTATTGATGGATCACATTTCTGCTTCTTTGTGTATGTAGTGATTCTGATTAGGTGCTGGTCATTGTTAATGTTTTTATTATGTTGCTGTGATCTGGATTTTGTTGCCTGACTTTAAAGAGAGTTGAGTTTTATTTTAGCAGCCATAAATTACTTGCAGATCAGTTTGATGTTTTCAAGGCCAAAGATAGAAAATTCAGCTATATACAGAAAATGATAACATGAAAGGGAAGAATATGATTTGCATGTAAAAGGGTTAAGTCTTAAAAGAACTGGAAGCTGCTGACATTGCCTTCCCTGCTGATTGTTAAAGTCAATATAAATAGTTACTTATTTAGTTTAATATCCATATTTTCTCATCTTGTCTCCACCTTGGAAAAAAAAATCTAGAATTCAACAGGGAAAAAGTGGATACATGTTTTCCTCCATGTCTTGTGCAATGTTTCACTGCAATCCAGGTAGGCTACTTCTTAAATTGATTTCCCTGCCCTTAACATCACCTTGAAGTGTTGTACCTGCCCAGAGTGGAGAAAAGAATAAGGAGGTAACTTTCGATATCTTTATAAATATTGAATTTGACATGGAACTAATCATCTAAGAACAGATAGAATATATCTAAGGGAGTTCTACTCTGGTGCATTTTCAGAAGACTGTTAAGAGAGGAAATTGTATTGGATCAAATTATCTAGAGATTATTAAAGAAAGATAATTTGGGAGTTGGGGTGTTTGAGCTTTCTCAGATGTACCAAATCACAGCATACATTTTCCTTTTAGAGATTTATAGAATTCTGCAATTCCATTTTGACTAGTATATTTATTTATATACTTATTGTACCAGTAGGTTAGGATAAAAAATATATCAAATTGAAAAATGCTAGACTAGTCCAATTCTATATGTGAGCATTCAAAGGAAAAAGGTAATGTTAGTCTTCTAAGACACTTAATAAAGTAAGTTACTAATTTACTCATTCTATCTATCGGACAATGAAAAGTTAACAGACCAGTCTACTATATGGATAGATTATGTAAGCCTTTTCAGATTCAATTTAAATTTCACCAAAGTATTTTATGCATTAGCAAATTTATAATAGGAAAGTAGTTTTCCCTTCAGAAATTAGTGGTATAAGGTGCCACAAATATGTGAATTTTTTTAGTTTAGTTAAAAGCCCAAACAAAAAGATTTATTTTTTGTAAAATATTTAATATTTTATTTTTTGATTGTTAGATTAATATTGTGGTTTTATAGTGTATGGCAGTACTTTCTGAAGAATGGTCTAGGAACTCTTGAAAGTATCTGAGACTCTATGAGTCTGAACTATTTTCATAATAATATTATGAAGGTATTTGCCCATTTCACTCTCAGTCTCTCATGAGCATGGACTGGAGTTTCCATAGGCTACATGCAAAATATATGATATTGCAACAGATTGAATGCAGATAGATATGAAACTATAGCTGCCTTCTATTAAACGAGATATAAAAAGGAGATATGAAAAATATAAACACCTGCTACTCTTCCCTGTGATTGTTTTAAAATTTGGAAAACATAGTTTTTAAAAATAAAGATACATAATTTATGTTAACATGTCATAGGTTTATTACTGCTATTTTAAAATGAACTAATATAAATATTTTTTAAAATTGCTCAGTTTTATTCTTTAGTATGAAAAACATTTACCTCTCTGGTGTGCTCAGTAATTTTTAAGTGTGGAAAGATACCCTGAGACCAAAATTCTTGTAAACCCCTAGTGTATATTTACATAGGCCACATTGATAGGAGATGGTTAAAGATAACAAAAACAAAAACAAAAAGTGAGATGACTGATGGGTGGAAGAAGTAGCAGCAGGGAACCAGGAGTGTATGGTACTGTGAGATAGGCACATCATAGAGATATCTGCATGATGTGGATAACTATTTCAAGTACTACTGTGCCCCAGCCCCCCATTTTTTTCTCATACCAGAAAAAGAAACAGAATAGCTATAAAATCCTTTGCATGACTGCAGGACAGATGGACTGCAGAGCATGACTACAGAGCAGAATATAGCCATAGGAAGGGCAACAGAGCGTTAATGCAATTAAAAAACTACGTGTGTGTGTGTGTGTGTGTGTGTGTGTGTGTGTGTGTGTGTGTTTTCCCCTGAGAAAATAAAACATCATCGAAATTGTTTTGTAGAGAACATGCACTAAAAGAAGAGCAAGACTCATCTTTATCTACCCAGTGTTTGCAGAGTTCTTTACAGGGTAAATTAGAAATTCAAGTAATGTTTAGTCAAGGCTCTCTGGCTACAGAAACCTACCATGCTGAAACAGGAAAGAGGATTTATTTGAGGATATAGAGGTATTTTGATTACCAAGGGAGAAACTGCAACCAAGTTTCAGGAAGGACAAGAAACTGGAAGTAACCAACGTCAAGTGTTCAGGAGGTTATTAAAGCATTATCCTTTTTTTTTTTTTTGGACCACTACGGTTTCTCATCTTTGCTTCTCTTTGGGATCCTGATAAATTCATTTGTCTCTGTAGATAAGCTTTTTTGCTGCTTTATGCATATGGTTAAGTATGAAGTAAGTTCCCACGTAAGTTTCCACATTTACAAGCCAACCCCCCAGCAGAGGCTGGTTAGCATCACTGAATTCCGATTCCAGATTATTCCAGCTTGCAATAATCTGATTAGCCCAATTTGGGTTATATGTTCAGCCCTGATTAACATAGTTATTGCTTACAGGTATTTAGGGGCTGATGTTCATGAAGGAATATAAATTAGGTCTCAGAGGAGTGCCTTGAGAGCTAGACGAACACTGCCTTTCACTAGAAATAAGAGATATGTAATTATATGCTACAGATTTCTACTTATATCTAAGTGACTTAGTTACCCTACCCAGAGTCTCAGTCAATCATGATATCAGCACATAATCACTACAGTTTTAGTAACTGGCATAAACCACTTTCTTTACATATCATTGTAGGTATCTGTTTTGGTGTAAGTCCCCTGGACAGTTCTCTTTATGAAGTTTGGGCCTCCCTAAGCAATTGCTATGTTATAATGAACTTTCTCTCTTTGGGCACCAGACTCTCACCTAAAGTAATCAGAACCTATATATAAATGGGGGCTGATGCAACCTGAGAAAATAACTGGCGACATCTGTAAGTCTGAAATGGGAGCCTGCGGTTGACTTTTAGCATTGGGATCCATTTTTAAAGTGTTCTGTCCAGAGCGCTGTTTGTCAGAGTGCCTCATCACTGTTGGTGATGTTAGAATTACACCCAATTGCACTCAAAAAATGGAAGGCCTAAATGCCATCCCACCCTTACATCCTAAGTCAGCAGGACTTGAACAATTTGGTCTGACATGCAACCATGGACTTCTCCTGGAAGAGCCAAAAAAACTGTTTATGAATGTGATCTACTCCTCTTCAATCCTGCCTAGAGAATGCTGAAAAAATGTAACACCCAAATCTCTTCCTTGGCCATGCACTGTCTTTGATTACTCTAGTTAAAGGGAGAAATTGGAAGTGGTATTCAGGCTTGCCTGTGTCTTATCAGTACTGTCTTACACAAGTCCCTGTGTAAGTACCCACTTAATTAAAGGGGAAAAAAACATTTCTATAGCTCTACACTTGGGACTAGAAAGTTAGATCTTAATTAGACTAATTTAGTAACTAGGGCAGTATGACATATGCTGTAGTAATAGTTCTTTTTGTAAACAATTCTAAAATTCTCATTTCCAATGCTTATCATAGCTCTGCCCCAAATTATTTCTTCCTAGTCTTTCACCAATCTTGGGAACCTGATTTGATGTGATCAATCCCCATGCCATTGTATAACATAGCACACAACTGATATACTCAAAAGGATCCTTTCCCAAATGTTGAAATCAGGTGGCTGTATTAGGAAACAGGACCAGAATCCAACTTCCAAATCTTCTCCCGGCTGCCTACTGATGCCCTAGATTCACAATTAGCCCCAGGCAAGAGAGTTTGGGTCCCCTGTTATAAACCTCCTTTGACCAAGGAGCTAAAAATCTGCAAAACCAAGGGAATGAGTCCATCCAGAGCTTGGAACTCTCTCTTTTAGATCTTTTAGATCATGCTTTGGATACCTGAAATCCTAGAATTCACTTCCCAAACAGTCCCAAGCCTTTTTCAACGTTAGTGTAGGGCACTCCCAAGAGTCTGTTCTCTCTAGGAATTGTTGCACAGCTAGAGGGACCATCTTGAGACCCAAGAAAGGGCCAAAGGACTGGTATTTGCAGGGTGGTAGATGGAGCTTGGACTTACAGGTTGGGATGGGCATGTAACCACACTCCTTCCAGAGTGAGCCAGAGGCAGGGTGAAAAAGAGTGGGTTACTTCCTTCTGGGGATGAGGGGCTGGCTCTCTTTATGCTGCCATATTTTGCTAAAGGAACCCAATTAATTCAATAATTCTAAATTCAAATCTGGCCTTCCAGGTTATTTTGAAGTTTTATTTATTAAGGTAAGAGAATAGACATATTTCCTTTAAATTTTTGGCTAGATTTATAACTTTTAAATACTTGGACATATGGTATGTAGGCCTCCATTTGACTCTTCCCAAGGACTTGAAAATATTAGCAGTCAGCATGCCCAGATTCTTAGGAGTTTCCAGACCAGGAAAATGCAAATGCTTTATTAATAATGACCTTTTGCCTTAACTCTGAAGTATTTTTTTCATAGGCTGAACTGGACAGAAAGAGACAAAAATGAAATCCTCTGGTTTATGTTAGGGCAGCTTCAACTGGAATCAGATCAGGCAGAGCAGCTTGTTTATATCTCTCCCAAGCCCAGAGCTACCTATCATCCCGTTTATATTCAATCTTCAAAAGCAGGGGAAGGTGAATCTAAAAAAATGCCTGACAAAGAAGAGTGAAGGAGAAAGTGATCACTCTAAGACTCAGAGAACAGTAGACTAAGACCATCCTGTATCTTAGACTTATCCTGGGTCCTGAGAGACATTTTCTCTGTCTACACTTGGCTCTGATTTCTTAGTGAAGAGGCATTGAAAATTACCATCAAGATATTATTTGTATTTCTTGGGCATATATTAAGTCAAAAAACTATAGGTTGAGTACATTCTTCCATGACTTATTTTGCTGTTATTATCAAGTCCAGAACAAAAATCACTTTCCAGGGTTATTATAGATGGGTACCTAGACTTGGCAGGCCAAATATACAACTGAAGCTAAGATTATTGTGTAGAGCAGATTAAGAAATGCTCTCAAGCAGTGTCCTTTAGAGAGTAATGCTTAAATGAGGTCAGTGTTGCCCAGGTGTGCTGTAACTTATCCAAACACAGTCTTTGATGAGGCACCAGAGAGAGCCATGATTGCTTTAATACAGCATCCAAACAGTGACATGAATGCTAAAGATCCCAATTTCTTATTATCTTTCATCTGGTAAATTAATTCCACAGTATTTTTTTAAATTAAGGCTATAGGTATCTCACCATTCCTGTAATATTATGACACCTAATATTTAAGCACAGTTCAGAGGTCAGTTAAGTTAGCAATATCAATATTACTGCTGATCTTCTGATGAGCTGCCACATTTTCTGGAAGGTCAAAATGTGGATGCATTAGCTATATGATCTTTTTTCCTGGCTTGATATTATATCCATCAATGTAGCAGTAGTAGTTCTCATAAAGCCTAACCTTTGCAGGGCTCACCCTGTGTGTAAGTAGGTTAAGTGGCTGCCAATGTGGCAGGACTTTAGAGGCTGTAAACCCTTCCTATTCCCAATATTTTTAAACATCTATTCTATGCAAACATCTATTCTATACCTACCATTGTACTAAAACCTGTGCTAAATGCTAGAGCTAGAAAGACATAGTTTTTTCCTTCGAATCATTAGTGCTGGGAGAGTAGCGGACATGGTTGACTTGCTAAGGTGTGGAGAATTCTTGTAGTAGAGGTGCTATTTGTCATTAAGTAAATAGGTCTCTGGGCCACCTGTGTCAAAAATGCAAACGTGGGAGATGAAACTCACTGCTCTATTAACATCTGTATTAGTTAAGTAACGGCTAAATTGCTATTTTAAAAAAGTAGGTCCTAAATACAATGACTTTAAAAAATCTGTCAGTTCCTAGGGAATGTCTTCATCTCTGCAATTAAAGCTGACTTGCCGACAAGTCCATGTTCTGGCAGAAGGCAAGGGAAAAGAGCAGATGTCTAAGACAGGCAATTTTCTTTTAAACCAGTGAAGTAGATATTGCACTTATCACTTCCATGCACAGTCCCTTGATGATAACTAAGTCACATCCCAGCTGCAAAGGAGTCTGGAAAACATAGTCTCTAGTTAGATAGCCACATATCCAGTTTGAACCCTATTACTAGGGAAAAATAGGAGTATGGATTTTGATAGACCAGTAGCAGTATCTACCATAGAATCATTCAGAACATTTTCTGCATAATTAATTCAATAAAGTAACTATTGCTTTAGTGAAAACTTGAAAGTATGTGACACACGACAGGAATATTTTTAATGGGGAGAGAGTGAATAAGCCCTCTGCAGGCTACTTGGGCCTGATTATGAGTTGGGTATGGAGATGAGTTTACAGTTGCCTAAAATAAGCTTGGAGGAGAATATGGTAGCCAAAGATAAACTTGGAGGCACTATGAGGGACTGGGGCACAGTGGAGATGTTTCACTGAGCTGGTGGTAAGACCAGGTCAAGATCTTCCCAGAACCGTCTGAGAGCATATCAGTAATTATAACACTCGGATATTGTTTTCATAAACCATATTGCACCTCTGTTTGCCTCTCTGATTGGAAAAGTCATGTAGATACAGACATTACTTTTGGGCATTCCTTCTATATAAAAATGTTTTAGCATTAATTTTAGAAAAAACTATTTTATTTTATTTTTTTTTTTTATTATTTTTTTTTTATTTATTTATTTTATTTATTTATTTATTTATTTTTTTGTGATACGCGGGCCTCTTACGTTGCGGAGCACAGGCTCCGGACGCGCAGGCCCAGCCGCTCCGCGGCATGTGGGATCTTCCCGGACCAGGGCACGAACCCGTGTCCCCTGCATTGGCAAGCGGATTCTCAACCACTGCGCCACCAGGGAAGCCCAGAAAAAACTATTTTAAATTAATGTATTACACTTGAGAGATTTCATACTCTTTCTGGCATTGTTATATAGATTTTGTTAGAAAAATTTTTAAAACATAGTGAAAGTTGTACATTTATGCTTATGCATTTTAAGTTTTTGAAATGCTTGATGCTGCTGGAATTCTGTAGTTATGTGATGATCTGGCGCCACCCAGCAGACCAAGTAAACGTTGACATAGTGGCCACTTAGGGCAGAGAGTGGAGCGAACAGGCAGAAGGCACTCCTAGTGGAGGACTGAATGGGAAAGCTTCCAGCTTCGCAAGCAATAGCCTGTCCTCCCAGTTCCTGTGTCAGTAGGCAGACAGGCCATTCAGGAACTACTAGTAGAAAACTGATCTCTTGAGTTAGATGATTATTTTTCAAATGCTAAGTCCTACCCACAAAATTAAAACTTTTCCACCTTGCACAATTTCCATTCCTTGCCTTCTTTTCAGGAATAATGTTAGGGTTTAGTTCTTGGTTGCCACTCCTCAAGGTCCTTCCCTCTCCCTTCTCCTTCCTTCCTAGAGATCACAGTAGAAAAACTGAGAGAGCCTCACTAATCTGCAGTGAAATCTGAAGTGTAAAACATTTTCCTGGATATATCCATGGTGCTTACATTGAGAACTATCCTAAGAAACATCTTATTAATGGGCCTATAGTTTAGTTTTCCCTTAACATTTACATCTTTTCCATACACACTTTCAATCTCATGAGCTCCCTGGAAAGTGTCTCCATTGTATAAATAACTAAGAAAGATGTGTTAAACTTTTCCACTGTTGGGAAAAATGTAAGTTGGCTTTTGCCCAAATTGCCTTTAAGCATTTATTGATATTCTTCTTTATAAATGTATGCCTTTCCTAGACCCTTCACACAGAAGTGGTGCTCATAAAAGCATATTATTAAGGGCTAATTATCTCTGAAGATGTCACTTAGGTTGTAAATCAACATGACATAAAGGGAGCTATGATAATCTCTTTTCCAGTTGGGAAGAATTTATTGGTTGCTTAAGTTGGAGAAAGCGCTTACTGCATCTTTCTCATCATAGACTTTTCTTTATTAACAACTTTATTGGAGTGTAATTGCTTTACAATGGTGTGTTAGTTTCTGCTGTGTAACAAAGTGAATCAGCTATACGTATACATATATTCCCATATCTCCTCCCTCTTGCGTCTCCCTCCCACCCTCCCTATCCCACCCCTCTAGGTGGGCAAAAAGCACGGAGCTGATCTCCCTGTGCTACATCATAGGCTTTTTAATTGTTGGTGACAACGACTCACTGGAATGTCCTCTTCAATTACTAATTTCAGGTCAGGAGTTCCCATTCAGTTTAAAAGTCAAGTTCAGGAAAGAAAAACCTATATTAATTTTTTCTTCACCTTCATCTCTCATTCAGTCTGCAATTCAGTGCAATCAGTTTTCCATCCCACGTCTTCATGAAAATATCCTATTAGAGGTCGGGAGCAATCTTCTATTCCCCAATTTCAATGAATGTGCTTCAGTCTTCATTCTCTTGCAGCATTTAGCTCCCTTGGAGACTCATCTCGAATTAATCTCTTTCCTTGTTTTTTTGTGTGACATAGTTTTTCTGGTCAGCATCTCATTCTTTCCTTCTCAGTCTCCCTCTCAGTGTCCTTATCCTTTGTCTACCTTTTCTATGACAGAGTTCAAGAGTTCTGTATCATCTACCTTTTCCCATTGGGTTATTTCAGCAATTCCAATGACTTCAGTCACTGCCATCGTCTCTAACTTGATCTTTTTCCTGTTCTCCAGACACATAACCAGAACTCCATAAATGGCAGTTATTGTCCCTATGCTGTATTAACAAAATAGTTGTTGTGATGAAGTAGTCACAAGATACTTATTGAGTGAGTGACTGAATGAATGAGTTCATGAGTGAATGAACAACAGCTGTCTGATTTAATCAAACTTTCAGCAGCTTTAGCTTTTGTATGGATTATCTCTGTAAATTACCTTTTCTTGTATCTGATATTTGCTCATTCTCATCAGTTTAACAATGGCTCTAATTATCTACTCCTGTACGAGGTTTGGAATGAACCCGCACTGGCCTACGATAATACCCTGCCTATTTAAGAACAATATATTTCTGGTGTCTCACATGTCCTTAAAGTTTGCTAAAAGGTTGCAAATATCAGATATCTAAAACTAAACTTTCTTTCATGTGCTATCATAATTCTTTAGACAAAAAAAGAAGAATTCAGAGTAAATACCAACCAGCAGTGATTATAAACACTCATTAAATTTTTATATATTTGATTTGTACATATTACATAATAAAGTCACTACATATAGAAAATATTTCTTAGCTAATACAACATACATATCACAATTTATGGCCTGTAATTTTAAAGTTCATAAAAATCCAGACAATATTTTTCTGAAGGAGGGGGGTTTTTATTTTCCACAGTAAAAGCATATTATTGACTATGTTATCCAGTCCTTCAGAGAATCTTATTCCTTTTTATGTTTGTTGTAGACTGACAATAGTATATCTTACATTTCAAGATAAAATAAATTTGCATTTCACAGTGATAATCAAATTATCCCTTTTTGCTGTGATAAAATATTGAAAAGGAAAAATAAAAACCCTAGTAGGGCATCCTTATACATCTATACATTTCTGAAGCATAAACAAAATGAAGAATTTGAGAGCCCACAAATCAATTTTCCATTTTAGAGGTCCATTATCTGTTATCTTGCTTGACTGAAAGGCTCTATGACTGAGCAAGAATTAGAACTCATTCATTTTTTTATCTTGTAGCACACCCATGAAACAAAGTGCAAGGGTGAAATGGGCCCACTCCCAACTATGTAGATTTTTCTATTGTATGTCAGGATGCCACCAGCCCCAAAGTGCTTTGTTTCTTTTCTCCCCAACCCCTCTGCTTGATTGTCCTCATCTGAAACTTGCAATTTGCCGAGCATAAACTCATTCTCATTTTACATACAAACACAACCTTCTTTTTTGCCAGTGAGTTTAAGTTTAGTATTTCGAAAACCCGCATAAGATTTTTTCCCCCCCAAAGGCTGCTGATTCAGCAGGGCATTTTTCCTTTTGAAAGGCAAAACCATTTTGAGTGAAAGTTCTCCTAAAGATGATTTGTTTTTTCTTAGCCTTATAAGTTGTGTCATCGTCTGCATTTTTCTCAGCATAAAAGGCTCCCTCCTGCCTTTCCCTGTTATTTATTGTCTGCTGTACTAACAATAGTTTTTTTGGTAGCAGGGCAATTTCTTACCTTCTGACTTCTTGCTGGTCAACACAACTCTCCACTTTGACATGTTATATTTGGGAATGAAATATTAATATATGAGACTAAGCAGTGTTCCAAGGAAGATAAAGTAAGGAAATAACACGTATCTGATAATTTTCTCATGACATGGAAAAGGAAAAGTGTGTGTGTGTGTGTGTGCGCGCGCACGCGTGTGCGTGCACACTTATGTTGAAATGGGATAGGGAGTAATTTATTTATTTTCATCGGTCATCCATACAGTATCTATGAGGTGACTTGTGTATCTTTGCAAGCCTAGGGCAGTGCTCTTCCTCAGTCAAATGCAACCTAGCAATTCAACTGGTGCCTGAAGAAAAAACCCTGAAAAATGCAAAGAAATTGAAATGAGGGAAGTCAAGTGAGATGTAGAAGAAAGGGTTTGTGGAAAGGAGCCAGATTTCTACCACCAAGAATCTCTGTGCTTAACGAATATCTCAACAATTCTGCAGGCGAGGAGCTGAGTTCTTCATGTTTATAAATGAGATACTCAAGGATTTAATGATTAAGAAAGAGAAAAAAAACAGGTAGGCAGTGTCATGCTTACCATATGAGACTAGGGCACATTGCCTTTCTCCCTGCTCTTTCCTCTCCAGTGACAACAACCAAATCTGACATTGTGGTGGTATTTTATTTAAGTCCTGTGAAAAGCAGAGACAAATCGGAATCGTTTAAGTTCTCTGAGGTCATTGATATATCTAAGTCTTCCTTACCCTTTGCTCTTCGAAAGACAAGGGCACAAAAAATTTGCTAATGTAATTTTTCCAATTAAAGTGTTCATTGACAAAACCTTAAGACTTTAGTGTATCATGATCGTTGTGTTTATTTTGCAAGGACTTTGTCATTTGCACACTCTCAGTCATAAATCATAAATATTTATAACATGCCCAGGCATTCATGACCTGTTTCAACAAAACAAAACAAAATGAGCTGCTACTTCTTAAGATAGGTCACATCTAGGTATAAAGATATAACAGAAATCTCTAGGTTTGTGAATCTCAATTTTACCTACCTTTTGAAAATTATGAGTCCATTTGGATACCACTTTAAAAAATAAATAAATAAATAAATACACACACACACACACACACACACACACACATACACACACACACACACACACACACACACACTATTTCTTTTCTATAGACATAAAATACATTTCAAATGTGACCGAATTAAGATTTTCATGGAACTTCCTAATGGCATATTTTTTCAAATTTTGGTTCGTTATCTGTCTGCATCAGAATTATCTAGATCAGGGCTTCCTAAACTCTGTGTGATGAAGGTCCTTTTTTCCCTTAATCTGTGGAGGACTGACATTTTTGTTCTATGCTCTGTGCAATGAGACAAGTTCACTAATCGTGGGGATTGGGTGTTGCAGCAATGTCAGATGGTTCATAAAGTTTCTAGTCCCTTCCTCTCATTATCTGTGCTTCTTTTTTCCAGTACTGGTAACAAACAGTTTGCTAGTTCACACTGGTCCTTTGAGTCACACTGAATTAACAAGCTTGGGAAAGTCCTAAGTAGTCAGGTCCTCATGAGGTGAGCCTTAGAGAGTGACATTGTTAACAAGCCTTGGGTGATATGAATGCACTCTAAAATTTAAATACTATTGCTTTCAGATAAATCTAGATATTGTCATTGCTCTTAATCACAAACTCAGGGAACCTAATAGCAATTATAATAGTTTATAGAGCAAAAGGATTTGTAACAGGGAATTTGCTGCACAGCCAAGCACATGGTCTCTCTGCCACAACCACTTTAACTCTAAGAGTCAGTGTCCAGGCACTGCATTTATCTTGTATCATCTGAAGACCCCTATTCTCTCTGTCCATTAGACACATTGGGTCTTTTTTTTCTTTCTTGTCTTTCAAAGCATTGCATGGGATGATTCATCTGTCCTGTTTCTGCATTCCTTTTATTTATTTTTCCCTGCTAATTCTGGATATTAGCCTGGCTCTAAGTTCAACCTTATCTCTGTTGTATATTTTGACACATACTTTCTCCTTCTGTGATTTTATCCATCGTGGTGACTTCCCTGTATCCCCTCTATATGAACAATCTTAGTTTCTCCAATTTTTTTGATGAGGAGATTTAACTTTATTTTTTTAAATGTTTTAATTTTTATTATTTATTTCTTTATTTGGTTGCGCTGGTCTTAGTTGCGGCAGGCGGGCTCCTTAGTTGCAGCTCACCGGCTCCTTAGTTGTGGCATGCGAACTCTTAGTTGTGGCATGCATGTGGGATCTAGTTCCCTGACCAGGGATCGAACCTGGGCCCCCTGCACTGGGAGTGTGGAGTCTTAACCACTGTATCACCAGGGAAGTCCCACTAGTTTCTCCAATTTTAATCCAGGGTTCTTTCCACTATTTCACTCTACCTTTACGATTATCATCCTTAAAACTCTTTTTTCCCCTCTCATTTCTATCTCTGCCAATGCCAACAGCCTTCTGCCTCATGCCTTGAAAATGGCCACATGAGCTACTTTCCATACAATTCCCTTACGTGTCATTCAGGTACACTTTAAAGTGAATGTTGTCCCCTGGATTTGTATACCGTAGTAGTCCCCATTCATACCGTAGTAGTCCCCATTCTCTCAATCACTCGTTTACAATCATGCAGACAGACTTTGTTTCCAGGGTCATTTATTTATTCATTCAACAACAGAACCCAGTTGGGAGCAGCTGACGTGGACCGGGGAAATGCCTCTGTAGCAGTTGGCTCCACTGCATTTAGTGGAGTGTAGAGAGCAAAGCTGGATCTGAGGGCAAGCAGGCCCAGGATCAGCACACTAGTTGAGATATATTCAGAGACTGCAGTTTTGCATGGACTAAATTGGGCTCTATTAAGGAGAAATTTTGCCAGAAGAATAAGGAATTCGGTTATCATGCCGTGGCAACTGTCTTCCTTTTCAGGTGATCCCTGACGAAGATATGGAGAAGGCAAAGCAAAACAAAGAAGTACCTTATTTTAATGGAGGTTTGGACTCAGGCCTTAAAGTAGAACTTTAATGAGAGTGAATCAAGCAATAAGACTCCTTATATACCAAGTAAGCCAAACCCTCAAACCAAAGCAGGCCACATGGCTTTCTCTCTTAATTCCATACTTGTGCCTTTGCGCCTCCAAACTGGTAATTTATGATGTGTGTGGGCAGAAAGGCAAGATGGGCCAGAATCAAATAGAGAGAGAGATAAGAAAAAGGAAAAAAAGTGTGCACCCCGATAATGGAGAAGCTGGTTTAAGTTGCCTCTTGAGTGAGCCTCAGGCCGGTCCAGTACATGTAGACTTCACAATTATGTGGGCAAGGCAGGATGAGAAGGATGGCAAGTCATGGTGAGGGAGCAGGCACTGGTTCTCTCCTAGGCCAGCCTGTACTGAGTGGAGGAGAAGGGAGAAGGTGGTCCCACGTAAAGCAAGGTGTTGACGTTTTAGCCGTTTCAAAGCCTCTTAAAATATGACCCAAGTTGGTCTTCTATACGCTGGAGTTGGGAAAGGAGGTGCAGCTCTTTCTCCGTCCCAGAGCAAAGGGGGCCGGGAGAAAAATGAGGCATGGTGCCTGCTCTGAGGAAGCTCAGGCCCACATGTAAATGGAGGAAACCAATAGGTAATTTTTCCTATTTCTTTCTACAGTGTCTGGCATGGGTGTGGTATGAGCTCTAAAATGCCACTCATAGGTTAACTGATGTTGTCATAAAAATAAGAAAGTAAAAACCTTACTCCTTTTGAATATTTATTACTGTAGAAGCACATATGTCATGCTCTCCAGACCAAATATTAACCTGGAGTTGGATGCCTTTATTTTTAGGTATGTCTTTGTCCACATTACTTTGAGCAAAGGTATCCAGCACATGGCATCAGTGTGTATCATCACAAAACTCACCACTTATAGTGCTTGCTGCTGTTTCATGTATGTGATCTTGTCTTTCCAACTCTTTGACTGAAAGACCAATGATAGAATACATTACCCTTTGAAACCGAGAAATGAAATATTTCCTGCCATATCAATAAACAAAGGATATCGCAGTCATCAATGATTGCAACCCTCCAATGTGAGGCGAGGAAACTCAGGGCTGAAAAGAATCCCTGCCATCTAGCAGTCATCAGACTGTAGCCACTCCCTGTGGTGAGCCCTGAGGAAACTCAGGATGTGTCAGGGTACTGGCCCCAGAGAGCTGAGGTGCATATCAGAGGAATGATTTCAGTGAGCCAAGACTCTTGCATCTTCCCATACATAGAAAAACACTAAATTCCTTAACTTGAGATATCTGGTTTTCCTCAATTAACAATAATTTTTGAGGTCCCGACTACCTGTCCTTTGTTGAAAAACTCCTATATATCCCGGCTCCACCGCTCACCTTGAGTAGTTTCTCAGAGTTATCTGAAACACTCTCTCCAGGGCTGCAGACTTCATTTTGCCCCCCGAAAACTTAACTCGCAGCTCTCATGTAGTGCATGTATTTTTTTTTTAAGTCAACAAAACGTTAAAGGGTATTGTCTCGGCGATACTTAACATTGTATAGGAGTTTGGAAAAAAGTGGCTTAGAAACAGTTTCCTAGGTTTTTGTTTCTGATCATAAAAATATCCTTGTATTTATTACAGAATACGGATTCTCAGGTCTCCTGGAGATTCTGGTTCACTAGATCTGATGTGGGGCTAGGAAACTGGAGATTTTAACAAACACCCCAAGTGAGTCTTATGATCAAGAAACACACCTATAAGGTGTCTCTCACTCTAATATTCTATAATTCTATTGTAATCACCTGGACCATGAGGAATATATCTTTCATGGCTGTATCAGAGTTGACATTGCACTGAAAACAGAAAGGGTGTTCAGTGTTGATTTAATTGTTCATTGATGAACATTTTGACAGACTCCCAGCCTTCAATTCATATGCATAGTTTACAGCCAGTGGTCTTTTGGATAATGACTTGGAGGTGTGAATATGTTGTTAGAAACAAGGTTATTGTGATTTTCAAAACATTTCACAGCTTACAAAGTATTTTTATTATTTGCTCTCTTGAGAACTTCATCACAACCATCATGATGAAGTTGTTAAAACACTATTATTGATATTTTACAAATGTGAAACTCATGGATGTCAAGAACCTACCCCTCTTTTTACTCAGCTACTACGTATGGAATTAAGATTCAAATTCAGATCTCAGGATTCTTTATGATCTTTCCATGGTGTCAGGCTGCTTTCTAACAGTAGTAATCCTGTCTATACTTACTGTATACCTAGCAAAAGAAAATTCATAACCTTATTCCTGCATAAAAAGACCAGTACTACTGGTGAAATCAGCTAGGACCAAAATTGATAACTATTATATACAAACTGTGAGAACAAAAGCAGAACATTCAAGAACATTATCTTTTCCTAAGAGAATTTTATGGCTTCCCTGGTGGCGCAGTGGTTGAGAGTCCGCCTGCCGATGCAGGGGACACGGGTTCGTGCCCCGGTCCGGGAGGATCCCACATGCCGCGGAGCGGCTGGGCCCATTAGCCATGGCTGCTGAGCCTGCGCATCCGGAGCCTGTGCTCTGCAATGGGAGAGGCCACAACAGTGTGAGGCCCGCGTACCGCAAAAAAAAAAAGAAAGTAATTCCTAACGAATCAAAGAAAATGCTTATCTAGAACAATCTGTAAATTCCCATATCTCATCATTTTCCCACTATAATCTTGGCCTTCATTCTTCTAAATGGCATAAGTAGCTGGTGCATTTTTGAGAGGGTTGGGGAATGAACCCTAGGGAGTAAGTGAGAAAATTTTAGTTCTTCCTTCATCTTCAGAAGAAGATGAAGACGAATGAATGGAATTGGAGGGATAATTGAGTCACAGGCCAGTTTTAATATGCCTCTATTTCCTCCCATGGCTCAAGACTGAGAACTAACTGAGGCCAAGTCCCCATCTTCTTTGTTCTTCCCTCAGGGTGGTGCTTTCACATGTGATCCTTGGACCATCGCAGGTACCTGTGAAATTCTTGAGATCCACCTCTTATGACTAAATCAGAATTTCTAAGATTGGGTCCTTCATATTAATGCACACTGAAGTCCAAAACTCTGCCAGAGAGAAATTAACCTGATTGTGTATGCAGGTACAAAACTTTTTTTGAGAGCTTGTTCCTCAAGAATACGTAAAACTTTTGGCAACTTTCTGTAGCATGTATTAGAATGGATGAACATTAATGAAACCTTGCATATTTGGTGTACGTATAGCATTTTGTCTCAGAGGAGTTGGAATATCAGATGTTTACCTGTCTTTTTTGATGGCAGAAAAAACATGAGTTTGAGAGGTGAAAAGACAGAGCAGCATTTTTTTTTTACCAAGCCAATTGTTATTTTCTATTTAATCTCATTAATCTGCATATTTTTTGGAAAATAAGCAACTATATTCTTTGACAGGATTATTAAATTCTAAATTGCATGTGACTTGTATTAGACACAATCAGAAAAGAGAATAATGCCTAAACCAATAATCTCCAAACAATTTCCAGTTGGAATAAAATATTTTTTAGGTCTTTAGATAGCAAATATTGCTTAGCCATAAGCTATATAAAGCCTAGAGAAAAAGTTAAAAAGACAGTTGAGAAATACTTCGAAATGTTAAGCTATAGTACAACTCCACCCAATGGATTTCTGTTGAATTTCACTTGTGCTGAGAAACACTATGTTTTTTAGATGCCATCTGAATGTATATTTGATCACAATTATGTGAAAATTAAATGATTAGTGATATGGATAGAGAAAGGGCTGGAAAAAATACATCCAGATATAAACAGATTTGATAAGTGTGGAAAATTTGGAGTGAATATATTTTCTGTTTTAAAAATAGTTTCTACATCTTCACCTATCTGTTTATATCTATGTATATTAATGTAAACTTAATAGTGAAAAGGTCAATAAAATTCACTAAAAGAAACATTTTACAAACTGCTTATGGGCAGTTTTTTGGGGTCCATAGTTTACATGATAAACAGGTTATACTGCTTAGCTCTTACATCATGTTTTTAATTGGATGTGACTTGTAATTCAATAGTTCAATAAAGACAGAAGTGAGGTAATTGCATTTTACTTCCACCTTCTCCATTAATTTGGTTTTCTCTTATAGGCAAATGATATCTCTACTTCAGTTTCCTCTTCAGTGAAATGAGGACAACCACATTAGCTATCTTTTTTTTTTTAACTCATTGCCTTTGACAAATTTTAATATTATTTATTAAACTTTAGCATCAAGAATTAATTGAGGCAACGACTGGAAAGAATTGCAAGTATATGAAGAAAATATTCATTAATATTCTGTAAGGTAGTATCTTTATTTCTTGGAGCAGTTTAGAAATACTAGCAACCTGATACTTTTTGAAAACTAAACCCAAGTAAATAATGCTAAAAAAACCCCAAGATTGTGATAAAATCAATAAGAATGAATAAAATGAGTGGCAGTGGAGATTCATTTAGTTGAGCATAAGAAATAATTGGATATACTTCTTGAATCAGTTAAAACTTAAGCAGCTACAGTAATCTGATAGACCAGTTCCTAACTATTGTTACAGTAAAATAAATTTTCTACCCCAAGGACAAATCCTTACTACAAAGTTAGATTTAATTTACTTGAGGAGGGAGGAAAATAGTGCTCTATGTCCTTCTATAAAGTTGATTTTCCAAAATTTTATATCAAGTCAGTTATGGAACTTATTAAAATGAATATTCTAGGAGAGAGATTCAATAAATCCAAGGTGGAGCCCCAAAATCTGTATTGGAAAAAATAAGAAGGATCTGTGGTGATCCTGATGTAAAAGGTCCTCAGAATTTAATAAAAGAAACACCAGATCTACAACTTCCTGACTTCATAGTGAATCTTTGTCAATATCCAAATTTTTTTACTCGTTGCCTTTTGCAAACTTTAATATTATTTATTAAATCTGGCCCTCTGATCCTGAAAATAAAAACTTAAGCTGCTAAAAATAAATTCAAATATAGTGGCTTAAATAGGAAAGAAGTTAGTTTTTCCTTTTATAGAAGAGTGTGTCTGGGGATGGGCATCCAGACTGGAGATGCACTCACATACTGTTGGTAAGAATTTAGTCATACAGCCACACCTACCTTTTAGAGAGGCTGGGAAATGTAATCCTTAAGTAGTTGACTATATTACCAGGTAAAAGGATTTTTTGTCTTGTTTTGTTTTAGGCTAACTAGCATTCTGCTAGTGATAGTTATATTTAGCTTGGGCTCTGAAAGCAGTTGGTGAAATCATTGCATCATCAGATAGAAACCATATCTCACACTTACTCCCTAGGGACTCTTATCTCATCCTATTGCTTTAAATTCCATCCATATGTTGATGATGCCCAAATTTATATTTTCAGCTTTGATCAGTGCTGGAAATATATCAGAGTGTTATAGTGAACAGTTTACTCATCCATCCACTTAAATGTCAAATCAGATAATGGCACCAACACCCATCCAAAATCTAGAAGCCAGATTAGATTTCTCCCCTTCACTTGAAGACAATCCCTGACATTTCCATCTTGACTTTCTTCCATTGTAATAGAAACCCTGAGTTTTAGACAGATACCTGGTCTCCCAGATACAGACTATATTTCCAGCTTCCCTCACAGCCAGGTGTTGTCACATGACCAAGCCCTGTTTAATGGGATGTAGACAGAAGGCATACATGCAATTTCCAGGCCATGCCCATAAAAGAAGTGGTGGTAAATTGAACTCTCATACTTTCACATAAGTATTTATAGTAACTTTATTTGTAAGAGACAAAAACTAGATACAATTAAATATCCATTAAAAGGTGAGTGTATAAACAAATTGTGGTATATCTATCCAGTGAAATAATTCTCAGCAACAGAAGGGAACAAATTGCTGATATACACATCAACATGGAAAAATTTCACAAACATTATGCTGAGTGAAAGAAGATTTACACAAAAGAGAACAAACTTTATGTTTATGTTTATAATAAATTCTAGAACAGGAAAAAGTATTCCACAGTGGAAGATAGTAGATCAGTGGTTGTTTGGGGGTATTAACTGCAAAGGGGCAAGCAGGAACTTTTTGGGGATGATATATATTTTCTCTATCTTGATTTTAGTGGTAGTAACATGTACACATTTGTTAAAACTCATTGGCTGTAATCTTAAAATGTGTGTAATCTATTGTATTACATTTTAAGTATATATCTCAATAATTTGGGTGAAAGAAAAGATGACCTTATTTACAGCAGAGAGCAAATGGTAACAATTAAAAATCAATCATGTTGAAAAGAAGCACTTCACAGAACTACAAATACAAATGGCCATTAGAAAATGTTTAAACTCACTATGAAGTAAATTCAAATTTAAGACTTGCAAATTTTTATGATTGTCTCATATGAACTATTAAAAAAACAAACAGAGGATTCTGGTTTCTGGTCTGCTGATCTTCTACTGGCAAGAAGATTGGAAGTCACCATTCAGTCCTAACAAGTAAAAAGCTGAATTATCTGCAAAAAATCAACAGTGCTTCTTAGATCCACAAGAGAAGTGAGGTCACAGGGCCAACCAATGCCTCCAAATTATAGAGACCCATAGGCAAATACAGAGAATCACAACTTTCTGGACCAGAAACGTCCTGGGGAACCAGTGCCAGGGCCAAGACACCTGAACTGTAATTGAAGAATTGAAGGAGGTGCAGTGTAGACAACTCAGAAAGTTAAAAACTCCAGAAGGACCCAGTCGTTGGAGGGACCACACACTTTTGTGTGTTTTGCCTCCTGAAATTCTACCAGGTTCTCACAGTGAATATTGGAGGAAAACCCTTTATGCTTTTGGCAAGGGGAGGGGAAAATTTGTTTTTAAATATACCAGAGCTTTCTGTTCTTCTTCAGAAGGTTCACCCTTAGGAAAAATTATTTAATCAGAGTCTAACCTGCTGGGGTTTTAGCAGAGCCTAACTGACCTGGGGGAAGGGAAATACCCAACTCCAGCTTGCTTTAGTCATTCTGTCCCAGCTGAAGGGGAGGTGGAACAACTGAGAAGCATATGGGAAGATCACAGTCCAGAGGCTCAGGCTCACTAAAGGACTGAGACCTAGTCATAAAATGAACATTTCCCCTCTTCCCACACCTTTCAGTACATTACTAAAGGCCTACTTACACCAGTTCCTTTTATCGAGTGCATCATGCCCAGCTATCAGGAAAAACATTACAAGACATACTAAAAGGCAAAAAGCATAGTTCAAGGAGACAAAGCAAGCATCAGAACCAGACCCAGATATGTCAGGGATGTTGGAATTATCAGTTCGGAGGATTTAAAGCATGACTGATATGGTGAGACCTTTAATGGATAAAGAAGACATCATGCCAGAACAGATGGGCAATGTAAGCAGAGAGATGGATATTCTAAGAAACAATCAAGGAGAAATGCTAGGAATCAAAAACACTGGGACAGAAATGAAGAATGCCTTTGATAGACTTATTAGTGGACTGCATATGGCTGAAGAAGGAGTCTCTGAACAGGAGGCTATCTCAATAGGAACCTCCAAAACTGAAAAACAAATAGATTAAAGCCTAACAAAACCCAGAATATACAAGTGCTATGGGACAACTACAGAAGGTGTAATATACATGCACTGGGAATACCAAAAGGAGAAGAAAGAGAGAAATTTGAAACAATAATGACTGAGAATTTGCCCAAATAAATGTCAGACGCCAAACTACAGATCTAGGAAGGTCAGAGAGGATGAAGCAGAATAAATGCCAAAAACTTTACCTAGGCATATCATTCTCAAATTATAAAAAAATCAAGGATATAGAAGCCAGAGGGCGAAACACCTTACCTAGAGAGGAGTAAAGACAGATTACTGCTTAGAAACCATGTGAGCCAGGAGAGAGTGGAATGAAATATTTAAAGTGTTGAGAAAAAAATCCCACTGACCTAGAATTCTGTAATTTAAGAGTTAACATAGAATTATCCTTCAGGAGGGAAGGAGGAGTAAAGAATATTTCAGATAAACAAAAACTGAGGAATTTGTTTCTAGTAGACTTTCTTGAAAGAAATGTTTTTTAAAAGTTCCTTAGAGAGAAGGAAAATGGTATAGGTCAGAAACAGATCTACACAAAGAAAGGAAAAA
The DNA here is from genome assembly GCF_026419965.1 of Kogia breviceps. Lineage (NCBI taxonomy): Eukaryota > Metazoa > Chordata > Mammalia > Artiodactyla > Physeteridae > Kogia > Kogia breviceps. The sequence continues at coordinate 51,578,885 of NC_081314.1, read as the reverse complement.
CACAGGAGAAGGAATAAGTGAAGATAAAAGAAAAAACTTTTATGTTTCTTATTCTCAATTGAGCTAGCAGACAACAGTTTGTTCAAAATGATAATAGCAACAATGTATTCAATATAGTATATATATATATTCATATGTATATATATAATGAAGTGAATGATAGCAGTGAAATAATGGAGGTGAGGGGAGAATTAGGATTATTTTGTTATTATAAGATACTTATACTATCTGTGAAGCAGTTTAGTGTTATTTGAAGGTGGACTTGGATTAGTTCTAAATGTATATGATAAATACTAGGACAACAAGTAAAAAGCATTTTAAAAAAGGTAAACTAACATACTAAGAGAAGAGAGAAAATGGAATCATGTAAAGTGCTCAATTAAAACCAGAAAAAGTAGAAAAAAGTGGAAGATAAAAATAACAACACAGAGCTTTCCTGGTGGCGCAGTGGTTGAGAGTCTGCCTGCTGATGCAGGGGACACGGGTTCATGCCCCAGTCCAGGAAGATCCTGCATGCCGCGGAGTGGCTGGGCCTGTGAGCCATGGCCACTGAGCCTGTGCATCTGGAGCCTGTGCTCTGCAACGGGAGAGGCCACAACAGTGAGAGGCCTGCGTAACACACACACACACACAAAAAGAACAAGAGCAAAAAAAAAGTAACAAATTTGTAGACATTAATTTAACGATATCAATAATTACTTTGAATACTGATGGTCTAAATGGACCAATTAAAAGAGTGTCAGCATGGATCAAAGACCAAAATCCAACTATACATTGTCTAAAAGAAACTCACTTTAAAATAAAGACCCATATACAAAAAAGTAAAAGGATGGAGAAATATAAACCATGCTAACACTAATCAAAAGAAAGCAGAAGTAATATTAATTTCAGACAGAGCAGACTTCAGAGCAAGGAAAGTTATCAGGAATAAAGAGGAACATTGCCTTATGATAAAGGGATCAGTTCTCCAAGAAGACATAACAATTCTTAATATTTATATATTATATTTAACAACAATGTTCAAATATGTGAGGCAAAAACTGGAAGAATGGCAAGAAGAAATATATAAGTTCATTATTATAGTTGGAGACTGCAACACTCCTCTATCGGAAATGGACAAGTCCAACAGGCAGAAAATCAGTAAGGACAGAGTTGAACTCATCAATGCCATCAATCAACTGGGTAAAAAGGACATCAATAGACTACTTTATCCAACAAGAGCAGAATATACATTCTTATAAAGCTCACATGGATTTTCACCAAGATAGACCACATTCTAGGCCATAAAACACACACTAACAAAAAGAATAGAAATTACATAGTGTCTGCTCTCAGATCATAATGAAACTAAACTAGAAATCAATAACAGGATGATTGCTGGAAAGTCTCCAAATACTTGAAGATTAAACAACACACTTCTAAATAAGACAAGGGTCAAAGAAATATAAGAGAAATGAAAAAATATTTTGAATGAAATAAAAAAGAAGATACAATTTATCAATATTTGTGGGACACAGTGAAAGCAGTGCTAAGGTGAGAATATAGTATTGAATACATACATTAGAAGAAAAGATCTAAAATCAATCACTTAAGTTTCTACCTTAGAAAACTAGAAAAATAAGATAAAATTAAATCCAAAGTTAGCAGAAGAAAAGAAATAGTAAGAATTAGAGCAGAGGGCTTCCCTGGTGGCACAGTGGTTGAGAGTCCGCCTGCCGATGCAGGGGACACGGGTTCGTGCCCCGGTCCGGGAAGATCCCACATGCCGTGGAATGGCTGGGCCCGTGAACCATGGCTGCTGAGCCTGCGCATCCGGAGCCTGTGCTCCGCAGCAGGAGAGGCCACAACAGTGTGAGGCCCGCGTACCACAAAAAAAAAAAAGAATTAGAGCAGAAATCAATAATATTGAAAACAGGAAATCAATAGAGAAAATAAATGAAACCAATAGCTGGTTCTTTGAAATGGTCAATAAAATCAATAAGCCTCTATCCAAGCCATCTAAGGCAAAATGAGAGAACAACTCTATGTCCACAGATTTGATAACCTAGATGAAACTGACTGATTTCTTGAAAGACACAATTTGCCAACACATATGAAGAGATAGACTATCTGAACAGGCCTATATCTATTAAATAAACTGAACCAATAATTAATAAGCTTTTAAAACAGCACCAGGCCCAAATGGATACACTGGTGAATTCCACCAAACATTTAAGGAAGGAATTTTACCAATCATGTACAATTATTTTCAGAAGATAGAAGCAGAGGGAATACTTCCTAATTCATTCTATGAGGTCAGCATTGTCCTTATAACAAAACCAGAAAAAGACATTACAGGAAAAGAAAACTACAGACCAATATCTCTCATGAACATAAATACAAAAATCCTATCTTCAGGTCCATAAATACTAGGGATCACCCTTTATTCCTCAGCCTCTCATCTAATCAATTCCAAGTCCACTGATGAATTTTTCATATAAATATTGGATCCTTAAACTTTCTTTTAATTGTGCTATCTTGTCCTAGGCCACTAGTATCTGCCTGACTGTAGCACCGGGCTTTTATTCTCCCCTTTGCCGGAGTTGTGTGACTGTCACTTCTTTTCTCCCTCTTTCCCACTTCTCCTAAGTCCCTTTCAAGTTTCAGTAATGCTGGACATTTTTAGATTCTCTAAACTTAACCAATTCTAACTCATCGTGGGGATGTTTGCATATGCTTTTTTTCTACCCAGAATACTCCCTAATTTCACCCATTCCCCCAAACCAGTCTGGAGCTCCTACTCAACAACTGGGCCAAAACCAGATAGGGCATCACTTAGGCTAAGAAGCCTTTCTTGAACCTCAGCTGTTGGGTTAGTTTCCTTCCTCTGTGCTTCTAGAGTGTTATTTCTCATACAGTTTTAGTAGTTAATATTCTGAGTTTCTTGTCTGTACCTCCCATCTAAACTGTCTTTTCTGCAAGGGCAGAATACAAATCTGTCTTGATTATCATTGTAGCCATTATTTATCCAAGTAACTGGGACATAATAGGTCCTCAAGAAGTACTTGGTGAATGTCTACACCTTCATGAAAGCTGGCTACATTAGATGCATATGGTTTTCTGAATTAATGTGAAGATGGATACATAGGTCATGTTAACTCACAGTGGGCATAAGAATGGTAAATCTAGTTTGTTCTATAGTGGAAAGAGTTGTAACAGCTCCTTTGGAATGTTTTGGGAGCAACTTCTGCCAAAGGTAAGACTGTTATAAAATATTTCACAAAATATGATGAAAAATCTGCCCTTGGGGATCAGAGTTGTAGAATAGAGCTGATGAAAGAAATTTACTGTTAGACATTTCGTGTCAAACAAACTTTATAACTCTTGTTTTGTGCTTCCCAGCTTGAGTGCATAAGAGAAAAAAAATGCAAATTTTCCAAATGAAGTACAGCTAACAGTGCATAAATCTCAAGAAGACAGTACAATACACTTATTAAAACTTGGCAAGGATCAAAATGAATGCCTTTTTCTCTGAAATGCCAAATTTTTTCTTTTTAAGGTTAGCTTTTCCCTAAAGCTACATCAATTATAAATAATTGTCTGCTAACAAAACTAGCACAGCTACACTTAAAGTAAATAAACTAAGAAATTAAACTGATTAAAAAATAAACAAGAGATTTTACCTTTTTTTTGATAGAATGGCTTCAAAAGAATGCCAAATGACCTTCCTATCTTTGTATATGTAGGAATATTAATTTAAAATTATAAAAGACATAGATTAATGTTCAACCATCGTTTAAAATAATTCTCTGGGAATCTAACTTTGGACTTGCCTTATAAAGGAAGTTACCTTAGTATTACAATTCTGACAGTTGTCTTAAGATTCTTTTTTTCTGTACAACTGAAATCAAGCCATGCCAGTTTAAGTAACAAAGGGGAATTTATTTTAAGGATATAAGAGTATATCATGGAACCCAAAGGCTGGAAAGTAGCTAGTCTTCAGGAAAGGGAAAGCTTCCATAAAATTCCCTCCCTTCTTCCTTTTTAAAATTCCTTTTGTCCTTTCTTCCATTTTTTTTGCTTTCTCTAGTTGACATGGCAGAATATTGTTAACCCAAGAATCACTCTCTCGGTCTCAAATATACATTCTCACGAGAAAGAATCTTGTTAGAATTTATTCACGTATTTATGGACTCTATCCACTAAATCATTACAAGGGTGGGCTGGGTAGTGCAGGAAAACATGGCTGCCATAGCTCACAGATTGTTGCCAGGCAAAGGGACGGAAATGAGGGGCAGATTATTGGTGCACTATAGGTGTTTATTAATCTCTGGATGGAACCAAGAAATACTAACCTCATATTAAATTAGAGAATATATTTTTTAAAAAAGAAAGAACATAATGTTATGTCCAAATAAAGTGTCTTTCTAGTTCACCTGAGTTCTAACTTCATCTACTCTGAACCTGTTTACCTAAGTTGTATGTAGGTGTACTTGTATTGGCAACACATGTTTCAGGGACCAATGCCAGTTCTTTTTTTTTTTTTTTTTTTTTTTTTTACCACTTATGTAGTCCATGCTTCTCAGCGGTAAATATATGAATGACAGTGAGAATAACTGAGGATCACATTAATAAATTCATTCAGGGTGTCATGCTCATTTGTGAGGACCTTGCAATGAACACTGCTGGATAAACAAGGGCAAGTATGAGTTTCATACCCATCTATTTTAGCAATGTCGGATGAATGTCTCTCTCAAAACCACCTCCTCCATAGTTTTTTGAAGGCTCCTGGGACATTTTCAAAACTCCTCCTTTAGCGTTGGTTACTCTGTATATGCTGATGACACTCTAATATACATTGCCACCTCCATCACTTTCCCAACAACTTGACCTATATTTTACATTTTATTATTTCCAATTGCTATCTCAAAAGTAAAAACTTCAAAACTGAACTCATTTCTGTGCCATCTCTTCAATCCTCACTCTGTGAACTCTTCCCTGTTCTTCGACAACCATGTTTCTTCAGTCTTCAAATCCTGTTAGAGTTTATGAAATCCCCTTGAACCTATTATCTTTGGCCTGTGCCCTCTGCATTGATTTATTCCAGACTCATCATTTCTATCTCAGACTAATATAACCATATTTAAACGTGTCTCTTTGTCTCCATTTTCTCCTTTGGCTCTATTTTTACATTCCCACCAGAATTATCTTTAAAAGATGCTGTTATAAGCATACTGAGATGATTAATTTCTGTTTTAAAAACAATTTTGTAATTTCCATTGTGAACAGTGTAGTGTCCGAGGTGCTTTTAAATTTGACCCCAGCACAGCTTTTTATCCTATCTCCCTGCCACACATGCTATGTTTGAACCACCCAGAACTTCTGGCCATGCCACACACGTCTTGCTCCCATACTTTGTGAATATAATACTTGCTGCATTACATATTAATTATTTGTTATCTCTCACCTCCCTCAATAGACAATGGGTTCCTCAAGGGCAGAGATACAGTCTTTGTTCCTATTTGTGTCCCTCTTAGGGCAGTGTCTGCAATAGAGCTGGTGTTGAATAAATGCTGGTTAAAAACATATGCCCATCCAAAAAGCTTATATATTTATTTTTCAACTGGAAAAGGACTGCATATTGCAGGAAGCAGGAATTTATCATATGCCCTGATGATTTTCCTCCACTTTTGAAACATCAGTGATCATTGCCTTGTGTTATGGAAATTTATTTGCTGAAGAATTCTGTGTCATAGGTGACAGCCAGAAATTACAATGCTGAGAAAAATTATAAAAGGACAATCTCACCTCCTAACTACAAGTTTCTTCTTTTTCCTGTTTAAGTTTAGTCCTTAAGATATATTTAAATATATTTATATCATACTAATTTACATTTATGATAAATCTTTTTGTAATTTTATGTTGCCTCTAACGCTTGGCTATCCTTGGCAATTTGAAAAATCCCATACATATGTAATAGGACACATAGTCAGTGTCTGCCAGGGCATGAAGAAAGTAGATGCTCCATTTCAAAGTAAAGCTAAATTTCAGGACGTGTAAAAGGGAGATGGTGGAAAACCTGTTTTACAATCCTGAACTGACCATCAACTTCTGCCTATAAAAAAGTTTGAGAAGCCAAGAGTGGAGTGAAGATTGAAAGAGTGCTTTTGGCCAGTTTCTGGTCTGCCTTGTGTCCCATCTCCCTTCAGAAGAGAAAGGCTTGGTACCTACTATCAAAATATAATTTCAAGGTTTAAAAACATGATGTTCTATAAATATAGAATTTACATGTTTCTTTTATTCATTAAGGACGGAACTACCAGGATGGTTCAAAAATCTAGATGCAAATGATGTGAAAATTGTAGATGAAAAAAAACCTACTGATTAACATGTAACTTCAGAAACAGAGCTTTATGATTAGTAAAAGATGATCACACAAAGGTACATTTTCCTAGAGGATAAGATAACCTTTGAGTGGGCTCTTAGAGTGTATCTGAAAAGACATGTAGTTATTCCTTTAACTTATTTCCAGGTTTTGGATAATGTCTGTTGACAGTCCCTGACTGTCATTTCAAGCCTGGTAAGATGTACATCAGTGGGTCCCTGCAGCTGGGGACAGAGTTGGCTGGTTTTTTACTCCATCTGAGGAGTCAGAAGTGCAATTGTTAGGCTGGTGGGTTGCTGGTGTTTGAGCCAAAGAGAGGTGAGCATGTGTCTGTCCTGCATTCCCACAGCGTGGCAGGGCAAAGGGTGAAAGAGAGTTTCTATAGGTCTGACATGGGACATGCAAAAACGTAGGAGAAAAGTGGGTCATTTAAAACTCCCTCCAGGAGGACCACTGATATCCTACAGAGAGAAGTGAGAATGATCACTTGATGCCTAGGGGCTCAGTAAGCAAAGGTCTGAGGAGAACGTGCCACCTGCATCCAGAGCAATGCAGGTAAGAAGTCCCCACTGGATGGAGTGGAGTGGTCTTTGGAGAATGGTCTGCTTTAAACACCTGGGAGGCTCATACCAGGCAAGTTAAGACTGTTCTATTTTAACCCTCTTCTTTTCCTGTGATCCTAACATAGGCAATCAGTAAGACTGAAACATGAATGGATGACGAGGACTGGAAACCCAAGCTTTTCTTAATGGTTGCTTGACTCCAGGCTTCCCTGCATTCAGGAGGCCCAACCATTGTGAAACAGAACAGGCTTAATGTTAAGTCACATGCAGAGTTTTGACAATTATGTGGGACTGGACATTTTTATTACTCATCTAAGAACTTTTATTACCTGTGAGTAACTAGAAAGTCCTGAGACCAGCCACAGTTTTCCTCCAGGTAGTGCCTACCAAGTACAAAATAAGGTTACTTGATGAGCTGGGCTTGCTTAATGGAAGTGTGTGTGTGTGTGTGTGTGTGTGTGTGTGTGTGTGTGTGTGTGTGTGTGTGTACTAGAGAGAGAATGTGTCTTTTTAAGCATGACCTTGCAGTTATTTTTTTGAATTCAGTAAGTCTGTGCTCTCAATTTCTTCATGGTTAATTTTTCTCTCTTTAAATTGAATTTCTAGTTCAGAAAACTTGCATTCAGGTCTTGTCTTCAGACTGACACAATGAAGCATGGATTTGCCCAAACTCTCAGGAATACTGTCCTCCTGATACAGACGTGGTAACCTGTTTGCACGATTGCTGGTGTGCCAGTTCAATGCATTCTGCTTCAGCAGAAAGGATATTTTATCTCTAGAGGTGTTACTGTTTCTACATGTTTCATTTCATTTTGTCACTAATCATGGTTTTGAAAAACAAGCACTTCATATTTTTCACTTTTATATGTAACTTGGCATGGGATTATTTTTTGGCTCTGCTTTGTTTTGCATAAGTATGCATAAATTAAGATATTTCCCTAAATATAAGTATGATAATGTCCATTTAAGCCTTCTGAAAAGTGCCAGAATAATTTATACAATATTTTTATGAGTTTAATTTTCTATTGCGCCAGTCAATGCATTGGAAAAATTCTTTTATGAAGTAAAAAAAGTGCTGTACAGAAGTGATCAGAGTTTTTATGCAACATACTGCTCTTGATTGAGTCAGAATTGAAGTTTGTTTACTGTTCCCTCTGTCTGGAATGTTCCTTGCTCTGACTGCCCCACGTCTTCCTCTATCCCTGCATTCAGAGACCTCTCTGACCATCTAACCTAAATTTGGGCTCAATTATTTTCTATTTCTTGATCCTTATTCTTCAAAGCCCCTGACCTATAATTATATGTTTGTTTATTGTCTTTCTGCTGGCAGGAAAATATAAGATGGACAGCAGGAGGGGCTATGTTTTCTTCACTGTAGTATTTTCAGAACCTGGAACAGTGGACTCTCAATAAATATTTGTTGAATAAATGAATCAAGGGATGCATACTGGAAATACCATTCCTGATCATTCAAAGAGCACAGCTGTCTGAGAAACACAGTCTTGCACAAGAAACTTCTAGTATTACACATCCACTTGAAAGTTGTCATTGTAATAGATTTAAAGGAAAGACTTGGTGAATTTATACCATGAACAGTAAGATAACCACCATAGCCTCAAACCCACCATATTTTTCAAATATTTAGCACCTACTGTTGGCCTGGCTTAGTGCCAAAGACTTAACATACATTGTTTCATTTATTCTTCCATGTTACACCATGTGTGAACTAAACGTATCCTTACCTCATTTAACCAATTAAACTGTGTCTTACAGCTTACCCAAGGTCGCACAGTAGGTGAGTTGTGGCAGGACCAGGACTCAAACTCAGGTCTGCCTTCATTTCAAAGCCCAGTCATAGCCACATGACTATCATTGTCTTTTCTTATCCATGCTGGTTATAATCTCATATAGCTGACTGCCAAGGGAAAATATTTGATGTGTTCTTAAGTGAGTATTGGCAGGCACATTAATGTGGAAAGCAGTGGTGCAAGAGTTAGTGTCTTAACTATAATACTTGAGATTATTAGTCCAGTAACAAGATAGATTCAGTGTGGAAAAGCATAGAAATTTTTCTGACTGACTGACTGCAGAACCAACCAGACATCCTACTTGCAGCACATATATAAACAGAGATTAAAAACTACAGCATACTTAGGAAGCCAAAAATAAGTTCACCACAGGTGACACTCTGGAAAAGTTGGAGAAGTGTGAGTTGATATTCTCTCTCTCTCCCCCCTCTCTTTATCTCTCTCTCTCTCTCAACTCTTAAACTCACATACCCCCATGGGTCCTGTATTTGATATAAGGAAAAGAGAATTCTAGGCTTGTCAAAGACTTAGATTCTAGTCCTGACTTTGCCTATTGTGACCTTTGATGAGTGACTGAACAGTATGTATGTGGGAGTTCTGAACTACTTGGGTTAATTCTTCTTGCGTCTGCCATTTGCTAGCTTTGTAATTTTGGGTTGTTATTAAAACTTTCTGAAATATGGTAGGGGCTCAGTAAGTGTTAGCCAAACGTTACCCACTCCAGCACAAAGCTTCTGGCATCTGCCCTTTCTTTCTCTTCCTCTCCTCCTCTCCCTCTTCCTGCTTCTCTGCAGGGCTCCCTTGCTCCCTCTGCGGGCCGAGAGCCGCAGTACCAAGCCTTCTGGTTGCTATGGGTACCGAGGTAACGCGGTAACCAAGGAGACCAAGGCGGAAGCTCCGGGCAGCTGGCTGCGGCGGGCGACGGTGACGCACACGTCCGGGGGCTCCAGGTGGGTCGGCTGGCTGCCGTGGCGGCGGGTCTCGCAGTCGGCGTAGCGGGCAGCACGCCGGGTCTGGGTGGTGAGCGGAGCGGGCTGGAAGGCGGGAAAGGAGACTGGGCCCCAGGGGAGCTGGGGGCGCCGGCCCAGCGGGTGTTTGTTGAGCTCCTGACTTGTGCCCGACACAGTGCCAGGCCCGCGGGCTGCAGGAAGCGGCCTAGACTCCCGGAGTTGGGAGTCTTCTTGTTTTCCAAAGCAAAGACTTCCCAGCCCTCGATGCTAGTGGAGACATGAACGAAGGTGAACCGTGAACAGTGAAACCCGGGCCTTCGTCACGTCACTTGTACCCTTTCTACAACCTAGCCTTTTCGAATGAAGTCTTTTTGAGTCTTATTTGAAAAATCTGGTGCCCTGACAAACCATTATCACACCTCCTTTTGTAGCCTTCTTTCTGCCTGAGTGGCCATATGCATACACTTAATTCTAGAAGTCCACTCCTCCCTAAAGGTCACGGTGAGGGGTGCCAGATTCCTGAGAAATCTGAAGCTGTGGAAGTTTTTTTCTTCTTCCTCCCATCAGCATTAGAGGAGCTTAGATATACTGTATAAGTTCAGTTATGTATTTTTTATTTGTGGAGTTATCAAGACTCGTTAAAAAAATCTTATAAAGTTGATGCCTACCCAGGATTAAAACTATGTAAACTGTATGCTTATGGAAAATGAGAAAACACACACAACTCCACTTCCCTCTAGCACCTTATCTTAGAGGCTACTAGAGGTCTGCCCTGACCTCCCATAATATTGCCAGTTGTATTACAAATTATTTGAAAGAATCTTGGTCCTTTATTTCCTTCAAAACATTTAATACTTCCTACAATTATTTTATTTGCTTTTAAATTTTTTCCTACTTCCTTCACCAGAGTGTAAGTTTAGTGTGGGTTAGTACTATACCTGTCTGGTTCACCTTGTTCCTCAGTGCTTAACCTGATACCTGGCACATGGAAAAAAGAAAACAAAAAGATTTGTTGAAGTGGGAAAGAGGGTGTGTTTGTTTTAAATTTTTTTTTTCATGGAGTTGATTATACAGTATATTCAAAGCAGTAGAAAAATATTAAATACTAAAACCTAGCACATTATTATTGACAGTACAGTATGTGTAGACACTCTACTAATTGCTAGGGATTCAAAGATCAATGGTAGGACTACCCTGAAATATCTGGGATACTTGGGGAAATAATATCTGTATAAGCAAAGCAGCAAAAATAACACAAGACAGAATATAGTAGCAAGTGAGTGTAATACATGTTATGTCCTTAAAAGAGAGAAGCTCGTTTCTGATGGAAGAAACCTTCATGGCAGAGGTGGCCTTTGAACTGGGCACTGAATAGAATAAAACTTGGTGAGCTGAGAAGTGGAAAATAAAGCATAAGGCATAATGGATAATGGAGAATCTTAAGTACCAAGCTGAGTAGCTGGGTATTTTTTTTTCCTGTGTTTAGGGGGAACTATTTACAAAATACAGAGCAATCTGACACTCAAAAGGATTTCAGTGGTGTTTAAATAAATTGCTGTAAAATTTAGAAAATAGTTTTGGTAAAACAGTTCTTACTCTAGATTTCATTTTGTGATAGGTTAAGAGTATGAAAGGGGGAGAGAATCTGAATGATATGCATTAGTTATTTTAAGTGTGTAGAACAATTTAGATTTTAAATCCTAAGAGGAGCTAACAGGACTGAGAATAAAATTGTAATTTCTGGCTTTGTCACCATTCTTGGATGGTGCCTTAATTTTCCCATGCCTAAAATATTCACAAGAGAGCACCTAGGATAACAGTAGATTGTATGAGAATGGATGGGAGAAATAAGCTATAAATATATAAAAGGACTTAGGTTTCTAAAAGGTATGATTTATAAATTTAAAACTTGTATTTTTTATAATCATATAGTTTTTAGTTGATACAGAATAATAATTATATATTACTTTATTATTGTGCCTTTCAAACTTTTTTAAGCTCTAGAAGAGTTTCTTTAAGTCTGACCCAGAGGCTCATTATGTGAAAATAGATGAAATCAGGGCAGCTGTGGGTAAAGCAGAGCCTTGATGTTTACCTCATTTGCTTCTTAAGGTAGTTTCTAAGGCTGCCCCCTTTTCTAACCCTGAACACTCTGAAGCCCTTTATAGGCCACGAATCAGAGCCCTTTTGTTCAGTATTCTGCAAATTAGGGAGGGGGAGATCCCTACGTTTTTAAGCTCAGAGACCCTCTAACACAAAGGTCTTCTGAACTTAAACCCAGGATTTTTTAAAAAAAAATTATTATTTTTTTAACATCTTTATTGGAGTATAATTGCTTTAAAATGGTGTGTTAGTTTCTGCTTTACAACAAAGTGAATCAGTTATACATATACATATAAAAGTGACTTCAGTTAGTTTTTGTTTGTTTGTTTGCGGTACGCGGGCCTCTCACTGTTGTGGCCTCTCCCATTGCGGAGCACAGGCTCCGGACGCGCAGGCCCAGCGGCCATGGCTCACGGGTCTAGCTGCTCTGCGGCATGTGGGATCTTCCCGGACTGGGGCACGAACCCGTGTCCCCTGAATCGGCAGGCGGACCCTCAACCACTGCGCCACCAGGGAAGCCCAAGCATCTTTTAATATCACTTATCGTTTTTATTTTATTTAAAACAATTTTTATTGAAATATAGTTCATTTACAATGTTGTATTGGTTTCAGGTGTACAGCAAAGTAATTCAGTTATATATATATATGTATATATATTCTTTTCCATTATAGGTTATTACAAGATATTGAGTATAGTTCCTTGTGCTATGCAGTAGGTCCTTGTTGGTTATCTATGTTGTATATAGTAGTGTGTATATTTTAATCCCAAACTAATTTATCCCTTCTCCACCCTTTCCCCTTTGGTAACCACAAGTTTGTTTTCAATGTCTGTGAGTCTATTTCTGTTTTGTAAATAAGTTCTTTTGTGTCATTTTTTTAGATTCCACATATAAGCGGTATCATATGATGTTTGTCTTTCTCTGACTTAATTCACTTAGTATGATAATCTGTACGTTGATCCAGTTGCTACAAATGGCCTTATTTCATTCTTTTTCAGGGCTGAGTAATATTCCATTGTTATTCTTCATGGAACTACTTATCATTTTTAGTCGGAAATTATCTTAAAAGGATATCTTGCCCCTTGATATTTAAAGCCAAACTTTTTCAGTTGTTCTCAAGGGAATTGGCACATAGAAGGTAAAAAGTGGGTTACTTGGGTACCGTTTTAGTGCCCTGAAGCAGTGTTTAATTATCAAATATTTTGGTTGGTTGAAAGATTGAATACAGCCTGGATGTTAATCTCTGATTTACTTTCAGGGTCTATGGTAGGAGAAAATGACATATATTTATTTAGTAGGGCACTCAAGCATAAGATGTTATGTTAAGGACCACGTGTCCTTAGATTAGTCCTTTCCTTAGATTAAATATATATATACATATATATATTTAAAATAAGGATTATATCCGGCAGACAAACTGTTAAAATTCTTTTATTAATTTAACTATTTTTAATTAAATTCATTTTCATTTAACATTTCTTGCTTAGGCCTTTGATTTCTAAGTACTATGGTAAATACCCACCCCCCAAAGCTTGCTTATTAGACCCCTTGAAAGTATGTGCTAAAGTAAAGAAAAATCCTTATTTATTGGCTTTTAAGTTTTCAGCTCTAAGATGATCTGGGCTGTTATAAGAATCAACTAACCTTAGATAAGTTTTCAGTTATATGAAAACAGTGGTTTCCCAAATACCCCATTCTGCCAATGGTGTGATGGTCAATTCTCTGAGCCTAGGGTAGCTCTTGCATACTGAGTTTCTAGATTTGTAGAGCATAAATTCCTTGTTTCCATTCTGTCATGGGAGGCCTTGATGCTTGGGTTGCTTTCCCCAAATGGGAACTTATGTAGAAGGATCATCCAAACCATCATGGGCAGTTCTGGGTCATATTGTGTGTATGTGTCTGGGGAAGAACAAGTTTGGGGACAAAAATGATACAGTCTAATAAATCAGGTAACTAGACAAATTTCCAAATAACTACTGAACTTTTGGTATTCAATTATAAGAAAAAATTTATTGATCAAAGGACACATGGAATTATGAGGTTTGCATAACAGAGAGTATATCTGTATTTCCGTGGTTCCATTAAGTGACTAAAGTTTTGTGCCTTGCTATTCTTCCTGCTGACATTGTTATATCCTTGCTGTCCCAAGAACAGTGACTAATTCTCTGTTGGTTTCAGGAAAGGAAACAGGCGGAAGAGCATGACTCACAATTATAATCTTCCTTTTTTTCTTCATGCAAGAAAATTGGCCTTTGTTTGTGGCTTGATAAAACATTTAATTGAGAAGAAGCCTTGCTAATTGCATTCAGTGAAGTGAAATGCCCCCTGAATAAGACTATTTATTGGCTAAATCACATTATCAGCAGAGCTATAAATCTGAATCATCTCATCCTAATGAAATTTACGGATTTTTCTTTCATTCACTTCAGTCCTTGTGTGTCAGTTCAGCTTTATGCATAATGTACATACACATATAAAATTGTATATCTCAATGCATAAATGAAGTTAAGGCAATTTAAGTTATTTTAATTAATCAGACATATTAACTTTGGGGATTCTTTTATTTTTTGATGATAATGGTAATGATAACATTATGGAACTTTTCACGAAAAATTTACTGACAGTAGATGAGTGTCCAGCTGTTGGATTTCCTGGTTTAGATCAAAAAGGGATACATAGACTCTCTGTTACTCTATGTCCTAGAAGTTTTTTAAAGGTGCCTTTTGTAGTCTCTGATAGAAATGAGACAAAGGTTTTACCTACAAAGAAGGGGTAGAAGCAAACCAAATTTTGTTTTTCATTCCTGTGGTATCTTTGGTTTTCTTTGACACTGATTTTAGCTTTGAGAGACAGGACTTGGTGGGTGAGAAATGAGTCTGAGTTAGACGTCTCTCCTAAGTACTTTCTTCTTTCAGAATGTCGCATGGTATTGTCTTTATTTGTGTGTTTTCCCCTTGATTGTGAGTCCTTTGAAGGAAGACACCATGTCTTATTTACCATTGTGACTTCAGTACCCACAATAGGGCTCACAAAGGAGCAGCTAAATAACTGTTGATTGAAGGCACAAATATACTTTGTCCTATGATGCAGCCATTACATTACTTACAGTATAAAATTATTTTGTATAATTCCATTTTGGAATTCTCTTCAGAGAATAAATTCCCTTAGAATTTCCTCAAAGGAATTAAAAATCTACCCTTTCAGGCTAAATCTGATTTCTGGAGGTAGAGTAATTTGAAACTAGATTTGAGTGAACAAAGTAGTTGCTCCTGCTGGCCACCATAATTTTTAGTTTTGAATGAGGTATAGCCAAGTAGATTTTTGTGTTTGTTGGATATAGGATGGACTCTGCAGACAGTCTCAAAAGAGGCATTCCAAAAATGTTTTGATCAGTGGTTGCATCATTGGAATTGTAAAATAATCTCCCAGAGATTCGATTCATTCGATTGTGCTGACTTTAATGTCACGTAGACTTACACTTGATTACTCCTGTTCTGATGTCTTCTCTGCTTAAGTCTTTGAGCATACCTTCTAGGCTTATTTCCTGTTCTTCTTCTAAAAGTTTCAGTGATTCTCATTAGCTACAGAAAGCATTCCAAATGCTTTAACTTGAGATTTAACATCACACATTATTGGGCCTCAGCCTACATTTCCAAGTTTACACCTACTTTCCCCCCTCCATTCAAGAGCTGTTTTCTTCTAGCAGTGAGGAAAGTTCATCCCATCCATATCTTTATATATTAGCCCCCCTTCACCTTAAAGCCCCACTTTAAATGCTAGCCAGCTTGAATTCTCTTCTTTTGCTCCCCTCTTATATCTGTAAGTTTTATAGCCTTTGTAATTCCTACCTTGTTTTATGGCTTTGATATATAGGTCTTATATGCCCTATTTGACTCTACACTATTTGAGCCCAGAGAACATATCTCCTTGGGCCTTGACTCCTTCATGTCTCTCAGTACAGTGCTGTGCATGTAGCAGAGCCTTAATAAATATTTATAGGGGTTATGAGCACATGGGAGCACATATATAAAATGACGGTATCAAATGGTTTGGGCATTTATGACTATGGACTCTATTATATTGCCTCATATTTAAGAGTGTTTGGAATTTGGAAACTTTTATTCATATAAAAATCTAATAGTTGTGCATGTGATTCAGCAGTTCAGTGTTACAGAGTAAATTATTGTAGAACCATGAGTAATTGGGATACTCAGGAAATAGGGTGTTCTGAATAATTTAATTTTCTGGCTAACTTGGAGTTAGGCAAAAAATCTTTTTTGTTTCATTTCTTGTTGAAAAATTCTTTCTAAACATGCTAATTTTTTATCTTAGGCAAACAGCATCATTAAATTTTTCTTTGATAAATGAGTATACTTGAATGCCTTTGGGTAATTATTGCATACCTTAATTCTCATTTTACATTACCGTATATGTAAAAAAAAAAGGTTTTCGAGTTTGGATTGTGTTTCTAAGGTTCTTTTCACTACCTACCTAGCTTTGGGTATTACTTTTGGCTGGGAACAAATACCTGATATATATTGTTATAATCTTAATAATAGAAAGAGCCAGAATATGTGCTCTATTTGTCTTAAGGAATTCATTCTTCACTTTCAGTTTCCACAGTCTTTTGCTATATAATTATTGGTAAAATTTTAGTTCCATCAGATATGTTATAGTTATAACTATATTAGCATATAAATGTTTGTATAACATAATACATTTATCATTTATAATAATTTCTTATTGTTTAACCATTGATTCAATTTTTTCCCTCATAACATTTTCTTGTTTAAAAATTTTCCTGAGTTATATGTATTTTCAAATTTGTAACGTTAACCACTTTATGTTGACATAATTCTTTTGCCTTTGTTACTTTTTCAGAAGTTTTCACAAATCACAATAATTTTTAGACAATACTAAGACAGTAATCATGAACACCAAAGATTTTGTGGTTCTTCCATGGGGAAAACCTGGAAATTCTGTAAAGCTAAAATATAAGTAAGTGCATATGTGTTTATTACTTAAATAGAATAGTTGCTAAAGTTTCTGTATTTTATAATTTAAAGTATTCTTTTCATATGTGGCTGTTTAGAGTTGAAATAAAATTTTGTGAATTCTCATCTCCATTTTCTTCACATTGCTCTATTTTAAGAGAGTAGGTTTGAAATATAAATCTATAATGGTTTAAAAATGAGGACTAAAAATACTTATGACATAAGAATCTATGCGAATTGGGTTCATCAACTATTGAAGCAATACAACAGAAAGTTACAAATATTTTTGTGACACTTATACAAAATTAGAAAAGAATCACCCTGAAGAAACTGAAAGAAATTGAAATTTAGGGAGACTGTTAAAGTGAGAGATGAGACCTTTAAACAGGGAATAGAAATCACTAACTACCCTTGCACTTTGCATCGTTAAAGGACTTTATGTTGAATTCACCTTTCCCAGGACAGGTACTTTCTGTCCTAGATTGCCTTGGAGATGCATTCGGCCTGAGTCGAGCAATTCTGGGTATCCTAGAAATTTCAGGACATGGTAGGGGTATCAGAGGTTCAATAGACCATTTCCCTTTGAGATCATCTAGAGTCACTGGGAATTCCCAAGGCCTTCCTCTCAAATATGATTCAGGGCCAGCCATCATGGGTTGGGGGCAGACTGTCAATGTTTAATTTTAGTTTCTGAGTTCCCTGATCCAGATAAATAGTCCTGTGGTTACTCAGTGTTTTCAGAGCTTTCCTAATTCTCCCTTTACTTTTGAGATACTGTGTAGAAAAGCATTTTGTCAACTGGAAAAAGTTATATGGCATTATCATTATTAGGTTTACTAGTTTTTGGTAGGGAGGGGAGCTATCCAATTGCTAGTATTACCAATTTTACTTTTTTAATGCAAAGAGAGAGGGGACAATGCATTTTGGTGATATGTTTTAAGTCTGTGTGTATATACCTATAAATATTCATCCAACAAACATTTGTTAAGTACACATAGTCTATATACTGTGCTAAGGAACAATGGGTACAAAAGAAGAAAGGCACAATCTTTGTCCTCAGGTAGCTTGTGGAAGATGTGAATAAGTAAAATTACATTTACAAAGTAGTGTGAAACATGGTGTGATATTAAAGCACTGGTAGCTATGAGAACATGGCCCAAACTGCTAGGCCTGGGGTGAGGAGGTCTCCAAGCTTTGCCTGAAAGATGCAGTTAGTTAGTTGAGTAGTTACTGGGTGAAACTTGTTCAAAGGCACACAGATACATAGTCTGGGGACTTTCAGACATATCTAGTTCACTAAGATTTATAGAACAGAATTGGTGAGAATGGCAAGTCATATAGCTAATAAATTAACTTGTATGCCACACTAAGGAGTTTGAGATTTATCTTGGAGATGAGGGGGAGTCACTGTTCCCTGGCCTGCATGTCTCCCTGGTCCACCTGTGAACCACAACCCATAGAAACTAGGGCGGGAACACCCATTCTATGGTAATTGCTCTGGAGTTTCTTTTCTTGCCCTTTCCTTGTTCCAAGTCTTTCTTATTTGACATTGTCTCAACAATTGTCTTAATGTTGTCTTACGTTTTGGTGTTCTCCAATTCCTCTCTACTCTTTTCCAGCCTCCACACTGTTTCTGTGGGCTGTTTCTGCCTCTTGGATTTGTTGTGTTGACACGGTCCCTGTGGGATCAACTTTAGTTGCCCTTCTGGCTCTGTGTCTAAGGCTGTCTCCAGGAAGAATCTTTTGTCTTGCTCCAGACCCACGGAATTGCACCATCAACTTCACCACTTGGTCAGTAGGCCAATTGCTTTTCTTCAGTCGCACCCCCTTCCTCTACCGTAGTGGGGTCTTTCAAAACATCAAAAGTTTTATAAGCAAACAAGTGACACAATCACATGTGTGCTTTTGAACTCTTCCTCTGGAGGCCATGTGGAAAGTGCTGTGGGCCACTGAGACTTTGGGCCACTAATCCTGAACTGTGTCCCCAGCCCACCCCAGAGTGAATTAGTTCAGGAAATGGCATCACTGGCCTCCTGGTTGCTCTTGAGATTATCTCAGGTTCCTTCCTTGTCCCTTTTTTGGTCAATCACCTACTTCTGCTCAGTCTCCAAGTCCCGTTAATTCTATTTTCTTATATTTCTCAAATGTTCCCATTTTTCTCTCCACTGTCTCTGTCCAGTCAGACCAGCACAGTCTCTCTGTTATTAGGATTACTGAGATAGTCTCCTAACTGGCTGCCTTGCTCTCAGCCTTACACCCTCTGATTAATATTCCATTATACAGCCAGAGTGATCTTTCTAAAGTGCAAGTATTATCAAGTCTCAATTCCCTTAAAACCTTTTAAAAATTCTTATTGCTCATAGAAATACAAATCCCAATTCCTCATCATGGCCTACACAGCTCTTCATAATCTGGCCACTGTCCACCTCAGCAGTTCCATTTCTTGCCACTCTCCCCGTCCTGCACTTAATGCCTGGGCACATGGAGCTTCTAGTTCCTGGACCCACACATCACTCTTTTCTACTTGTACCCACACTCTTCTTTCTTCCTGGAACACTGCTCTCACCACTTCCCTTTGGCTGGCTAAGTCCTTTCATCCCTTGGGACTCAGCTTAGTCTTCACTTCCACCAGGTACTGTTCCTACGGCCCCAGGAGCTGGGTATGTGCCCTTTCTGTGTGCTTAGGCGTCTCCCTGTACTTCTCCAATGAAAAAACCATTATACTATACTTCAATTACCTTCACCTTTGTCTACGTTCTTTCTATGATGGAAGCTCCATTGGGTCTCACATTCTATCACTTATGACAGTGCTTGTTTGTAGTAGGGGCTGAATTACGCTCTGGACAGTTTTTGCCTCCTGTCACTTTCCATATATCTTCCTGGACTGTCCACTTGGGGACATATCTTTGGCCTGCTTGCTCTTTGGTGGATTGCTCACCACCTCTCAATTATTTCCCTCTCTTATCTTCATTATTCTTATTTTGGTTCCTTGCCATGGCACACATACCCAAATAGCCCACACTACTTGATTATAAGACACTAATAAAATAATGAAGGAAGAGATTTAAACTCATGATAGAGAATGAAAGCTAGAGAACTAGGTTGGTTTACTTCTATGAAAGAGAGACTCAGTGACTAATGCTGACAAGGGACCAGAATTATAGAATTACAGCTTGTGTCAAAAGCTTGATGAACTTCAGATATTACAAAAGCTCTTGTACAGGAATCTGTAAGGGGGCTCTGCTCTGTCCTCAGAAAGTTTTCTTCTCGTTGCTTTCCTTCAGTGGAAACAACAGGTGATGCTTGGCTCAGTTCCCATATATCCCTTTGATGACTCCTGTTCCAAAACCCTTGATAGGTGTTTTCTTCCTAATAGGCTCCAAGCAGGCCCTTCTCTCTCTCTCTTTCTCTTTTTGTATTATACATACATGGCATAAAGGTAGAAATTTATTGAAGTTTTCCAAGATGATTAATTTAGCAAA
Organism: Kogia breviceps; assembly: GCF_026419965.1. Lineage (NCBI taxonomy): Eukaryota > Metazoa > Chordata > Mammalia > Artiodactyla > Physeteridae > Kogia > Kogia breviceps. The sequence continues at coordinate 51,558,622 of NC_081314.1, read as the reverse complement.
AATGTGTATTCTGCCCATACAGAATAGTTATTTTAAACACTATGATTCAAAGTATTACTACTTGAATCCTTTAAAGACAGTATGGAAATTAGAAAATAATTTTTATTTTATTTTCTATTTGTGTGTCATGGATATTTATACACATATAAAGACATAGCTCATGTATAACATGAATTATGATTTGAGACCTCTAACAGTGTAATAAAACAAAAGTCTAAGATTTGAAGTGATACTTTGCTTCAGGAGAATATTAATCAAAGGCAAATGCTAACTTTAGAAACCATATTTCAAAGACTACAAAGGAAGTAGTTAAAATAGTTTTTCACATATTTATTATTCATAATTTTAATTAAGGGCAAACCACGATATAAACTTATTTTGCCTTTTTTTTTCTTTTTGGGGGGTTTGTTTGTTTACCCCAAATGAACATTTTGCATTTAAATCTTATTCAGAAATGCTGAAGAACTGAGAATGGAGAAAGTGCAGTTAGAGTTGGAGAACCAAGAGATGGAAAAGAAACTACGAGAATTCCAAGCAACAGGGAGCAAAGAAAAGGAAGAAAGAGGGTGGGTGACATTTTTAGAGGATTTTAGAGGAATAAAATGAATTTTATTATAAACTGAAGTCCTTATGCCAAGAACTATTTTATATATTATTGTCATTCTAATGATTATCTGTCCTGAATGAATCATTTCTGGCTTTTCCTGATGAACAAGCAATATAAAATTTCCCCTACTTTTTCTATTTGTGTCCCTTTCCTCTGAACCTTATTTGGTCTTACATGTTCTTATTTCTCTTCTTACATTCCTCTTCTGAACCAGTCTGGAATGTTGAGGACAACAATGCAGAACTTGCCCTTTGCTCCCATAAAATTGCCATCAGTAGGAGATTGCCAGTTTATGTGTAGGGCATTTTTATTTATTAAAAGACTTTTGGGGGCAGGGGATAACATGCACATAGATAAGAATCATTCAGACCCTCATGTATGTTTGAAATATTTTTAGCAAATGTGCTTTAGCTGAAATTTTATTAATGAGACTTCTCTAATATTATGCTTGCATATCTGTACTAATTTTACTGAACATTTTGCTTTGTTGTAAAAATAATACATAAATATAATTAAAATCAAGTATAGCTGATAGTTACATAATGAAAATGATCTCTTCTGCACTTTAGGCTGACTTCCAGCCCATTTTGTAGTACCACTTTTAACAATTAAAATGTTTCTTCCCACAAATGTCTTGTCTTTGTACAAGCCTATGTATATATGTGTTTGAATGTGTGTGTGTGTGTGTGTGTGTGTAGGTTTGTATCTAACATGTCTTTTACATTTTTCAAATGAGTTCATCTATAAAAGTCTGTGGGTGGATTCACATTCTATTTTTCTACTTGATGTATCTTAGTGCTCTTGCCACGTCAGTGCACAGTGATCTCATTCTTTTAGTGGCTGCATAGTTTTACTTTGTGTGGCTATAATAGCATTTATTTTTCAAATCTTTAGTAAGTTTTCAGTATTTTGTGATTATATATGCTGCCATGAATATGTTTCTACATATATTTTTGCTTACATATATAAGAGTATCTATGGGATAAATTTCCACCCATATAATTTTAGGTCAAAGTATATGGCAGTTTACATTTTGGTAGACATTGGAGAACTTCTTTCAAATAGGCTTCAAAAGTGTATAACTTTCTCCTACAGAGAATGAGTGGAAGTATTTCATATGCTTTTGGTGGTACTAAATATTATCAGACTCTTTGTGTATTAAATTTGCTTTTGTTTAGTATTCAAAATGATGATTATCAAATACCTATGAAGTACCTTCTGAACCATTAAATAAAATTCAAAGGTTTATTATAGTTTTAGTAGTGTTTATCTTTAGAGATTAACTCTTTGAAAAAGTATTCATGAGCTATACACACAACCTTTCTAATAATCAGAGTATGGGTTTAATCAAAGTCATCTCAATGTAGTACATTCCAGGTGACAAAGTTTATTCTGTATCTTGCTGCTCTTATCCTAATGATCCAATGGCCAGTTTTCTTTTTTTATTGTGTTTTTTTTGGTTTTTCTTTTTCTTTCTTATTTTTTTAAACCTTCACTAATTTGGATTTAGTTTGGGCTTCTCCGTGGATCATGAATATATCTGTGAATCAGAGTTCCTGAAATCAGTCCCCAAGAGTAAGTTTTCATCAGTTGCGGAACCTTTTCTAGCTGTTTTCAAAAATGTTCTAAAGCTTGACTGGGTTTTCAGAATAGTTAAATGCTTTTCTAAGGTCACACAGATAGTAAATGTCACAGCCAGAATGAGAACCTGCCAGTCACTGGTCAGGAAGATGGAAAGTCCGGTTTTCCAATCTTGGTTTTATGATTTATTATTTCTGTGGCTTTGGGCAAGTTTTTCTCTCATTATTGTTTAAAAATGGGAATTGGCCTCCCTGCTCTGTTGACTTCAAAAGATTTTGTGAGGCTCAAATAAAAGTGCTTTGAAAACTGTAAAGTGAAACAGTTTGCCTTCTTTGCAAGCTCTGTTACCTTTTGCTGTGGGAGCTAATTTGAAGTCTTAATAAGGAATTCATCACATAATAGATCTGCTGAATTTTGGTGGCTCTTGTTTTGCTTCCTTTTTCTCTTTACATTTGTGAATGCTTAGCCTTTAAAACTGCATGACAATCTGTAAAATTTTCTATAAATCAGTAAAGCTATCTTTAGTCATTGTAAATGTCTAAAAAATGAAATTCTTCATCTGTGTTTGGACAGTTTACTTTTATTCATTTCTTCTCAAAAGTTCCAAATATAACAGAGCTATATTTTAGAATTACTGAGGATATTGTGGCATTATTGATATTTCATTTTCATTTTGTGGTCATCTGTTAAATGTTAACAACTGAATTTCCATTTTCTGAAACAGGGAAAATATATTTGTTTTCATTAAAAGGAGAAATGTATTTAGTAATTACATTTTGTCTTCTGTTCATATATATTGAAGGTCAAGTGGATGTCACTGGCAATCTGGACAAGTGGGCAGGTTGGATAATCAATCATGCATGATGTCACAAAATAAAGGAAATGTTATTAAGGTAAGAAAATACCATTTGATTCTTACGCAGTTTGCTGAGAAGATATAAATTATTTTTTCAGATCTTGCATTCCCTTCCATACCTAAGAGCCTCCTATTCTTGTTTTAACAACTTTGCATGTTATTGGCTTTCAATTATATTTTATGGGCTAATATGCAACTTTCATTATTCAGATATGTTTTTGTTTTTCATCTGAAAGTTGATTTTTAAAAATTCATCTTCAGGTGAATTTTCTAAGCTGAATTTTTCCCTTCAGTTCAGTTCTGGTTTTAAGTATGTGAAATAGAACTATGTAGTTCTATATTAAGGTGAAAGCGAAATTATTTGATATAACAAAGGACTGACTTTTTTCTGCCTTTTTATTATATCACATTTATTTAATGTATTTATGTTCTGCTTGAATAATAATTACTCATAAACTGTTGATTCCATATGTGAAGATACCCAAGGGAAAATGCTTTAAAATTTCCCAGCTATAGAATTGCTTTATCTTTACTGTGTATTGTAAAATATAGTATTACATAATATTTAAGGTTAAAGACAAATGAGTGTCCTTATGTAAAGAAAACTGTTTTGCTTCTGGATTCTTTAGTACAAAATCTGTGACTTTGTAAGTTTTAACTTATATAGCTTTTTCTTTTTTATATACCTATCATTAAACTTTCATTGGGTCATTTGGCATCTACAGACATCTTGGCACTTCTAACCTTTTTGGCTTAGAAAAAGCATTTTATTCTTTAGTGTCATTCTCTTACTGAGATATGTTTCTTTAATTTTTGCATTAAAAGTTTTATAATCCACTTTGCATTTTTCATTATCTTTCTGAGACAGTGTTCCATACTTTAGATGTTGTTGTAAATATAATATATTAAAAGTGCTGACTCTTTGTGATTATTGATTTATTTATTCAATAGCATTTATTAAGTGCCTTCTTTGTTTTATAGTGAATTATCCTTGTTCTCAAGGTTATCCTTACCTAATGTAAAAGATGATGCACATATGAAAATATTTATAGGAAAAATCACTATGTAATTTTTGCCATGTAGTGTATGAATCATTTGTGCTTGGGAAATAATAGTTTAGCTCTACAAATATTTGAGAGTGTACTAGATATATTTGTAAGGAAAAGTGATGAATAAGTCATAATGCCCATTCCCATAAACCTCATAATTGAGGGTGAAAGCATGGGGGTTTGGGGAGTCACAGAAGGCGGGAGTAGAAATAAGATTGGGCAGAGGCCTGAATACCAGACTCAGGAGTGTTGACTTTTTCACTGGGTGAATATAATTCCCTGACAACTTTGAAGCAGGAGAGTAGCAAGTTTAAGGTAATGATGTATGATGGTTGATCTTGTTAATATCCAGTGCTTGAAGTTTATATAAGTAGAGTATAGAGCAAATGATATTCAGACTCTTTTGATCATGTACCACCATAGCAATAAAGAATATATTTTGAGAATGGACTTTCTATCCATGAATTTTTTATTTACTTATAAATATAATTTATTTATATATATATATATACTAATTTACTAATATGTCATGTTCATTGTAAAACAAAATATGGAAATTAATCAAGGATGATATAAACATGAATAGATGCTTCTTTTTGATCTTTTCCTGAGCTCCCTCAGGCATGCATACATGCTACTTTGGAGGCCACTGATACAGAAGCAGAGAGACTATTTTTAAGTCTATTAAAAGGTCAGATGAGAAGAGTCTGATTGAGAACGTAGCAGAAGAAATATAAAGGAAACATGGACCCAAAACACAGTGAGAAAGGAAAAGAAGAAGTCAAATATATAACTGATATTCCAGGATGAATTGCCTAGGAGATAGAATAAATAAAGGAGCTGGAAAAAAAAGTTCTGGTGTTTAGATTTAGAGCTAGATAGTTGGCTTCCTCCTTCTCTCCCTCCCTTCTACCCTCCCTCTCTTACTTCCTTTTCCCAGCTTTATTGTATAATTGGCAAGTAAAATTGTAAGATATTTAAAGTGTACAACACGATGATTTGATATACATTGTGAGTGAATTCCCTCTATCGAGTTAATTAACACATCCATATTTACCTCATTTTTAAAAATAAAAACATTTAAGTTCTACTCTCTTAGCAAATTTCAAATATTTTAGAGTTTTGTTTGCATTCTTATGTGTTAGTTGAAGCTGAGAGAGTAAATGTGCTCCCTAAGAATTTATAAAAAGGATAAGAAAGGTGTAAAGGATAAAGGGCAGGTATGAAGGATAAAGCCCAGAGAATATGGAGGCAAAGACAACTTGAATATTTATTCACTATCTGTCTTATACCAGTCAACAGTGCTTTTCCTGTTATATCTCATTAAGCTTATATCACTCTTAAGAGGCAGTTGTTATTTTTTCCAGTTCCACAAATGAAGTAATTTAACATCAAAAAAGTTAAATAACTTGCTCACGAGGGTCAGGGCCAAGATTTGGAATGCAGGCTTTCAGACTAGTTCTGAGATAATTTGCCAGCTCTCCAGTAAAGGGAGCCTGAGAAGAGAAAAATGGGAGAAATAGAGTCAAAGTAATATAATTTCGTAGGAGATGAAAGTAAAGGAGGACATTTTTAGGAAAAAAAATGGAGAAGTCAACCTTGATTGATGTATTTGTAATGAAAAAGTTGGGTTTAGTTTTAGCAGTGTTTCTCAACAGGGGGCAATTTTGTCCCCCAGGAGACATTTGGCAATGCCTGGACACATTTTTAGTTATCACCACTGAGAGGGATTTTTTTGGCTAATGGTGTGTAGTGGCTACAAGCCAGGGGTGCTGCTGAACATTCTACAATGCACTGGGCAGACCCCACAACAAAGAATTATTTGGCCTAAAATGTCAGTGGTACCAAGAACAAGAAACCCTTTGCTAGACTATATAGTGTCGCCAGCCGGCGGGTCCTCAAAGTGCAGCAACAATTGACGAGAGGGGGTAGGGAACGGAAAGCACCAAGGTATGGGATCAGAAGGGCACAAACAACTGATGGTTGCAAGGCAAATTTAATAGCAAAGCACAGTCATATATATACTACCCCTAAAGCAGGGACTTTGCATAGTCATTGTTCTATAGAACTAGTCTTTCATCTTAGGCTTAGTCACCACCTTATCTGCATCAGCGGGTTTATTGCTTGTTCCACAAAGTCACCAATTTCCCCTCCAGGGTTGCTTTTCCTAGCTTTAGGGAACAACCAGGGACTCTCATTATCTGAGCAGGTCCCTGGAGGATCTGGCCAAAGGCCATCTCCTTTTTTACTTTCATACCATAAAGTCCAGGATGCATACCAAGGAGAGTACAATCGGGCCCTGAGGCTTATGAGGGTCTCAGTGGCGCATTCCTCAGAGGGCAATGCTCGCCACAATATAGATTAAAATCCTGACTCATCTCATTAGCTTTGTGATTTTAGACAAATGCTGTAACCTTTCTTGGGCTACTGTTGCCATATTTGTAAACATGCATAACAGTACTTCCTGACTACTTCAGAGTTTTGAGCAAGGTGTGAGATAATATGTGTAGCAATTGTAATATTAACTGAAAATCACATTAAAATGTTTATTTACGGAGAATGACAATTTTTAAAAACAATAAATTTGATTTGATGGTTGGATTGTTATCAGATGTAAAAATATATTTCAAGTGGTTGAAAAAGAAAGGCAGGTGGCAATGAGTAAAGGCTAAAGTTTCAGTAAACGTGAGAACAGAGGGTGATCTCTCAAGGCTTTAATAGGATCAAGGAGACTTTATATATATAATACAAAAATATATAAACAAATACTATATATATAAATACTCTGTGTGTGTATATATATATATATATATATATATATATATATATATATATATATATATATATATTTAGAATCGGGGGAAGATGTGAGCCAATTTGTAGATTCACTAGTGGAGGAAAGATTGAAGATTCAAATGAGGGAGGTGCCAGTTGCTGAGGGCTTTGAAGAGGTAGCTCCTTGAGGAGGGCTTGACCAAGGGAAGGAGGGCACATTTTCTCTGAGACAAGAAAAATGGAAGAGAAAACAGGTGGCAGTAAAGGTACATTTTTAGAGGTTGTTTTTGACAGGCAGTGAGGCAGGAAGCTGTGGAAAAATATTAATAGGAAGACCTTGACATTCTTAGTAAATCTGAAGACAAGATCATCTGTTTAGATTAAGGAAAGGAAATGGGGGTGAATCTGAGTTTTTTGGAATGGAGAAGATTTGGAGTAGCCAAATCATGTGAGAATCATGTTTGAGGTTTAGTAGCAAATGAATGAATGGATTGCTGGAGAGCCATAAGAGCCCATGGGGCTTATTCAGCATGGATTTGTAGGGGACCCAGTTGCTATTATTTCATCATAATGGTTGGTAGATAATGGGAGGTCTAAGAGGAAGGAGGTAAGGAGATTGCATTTTGCACTGAGAAACTCTGAGTTTGGGATTTTGAAAGTATGGCCATTCAGATTGCTGCTTAGGTCCAAGGTTTGGTCATAATGGTCAGGTGGCTGAGGAGGCACTTAGATGTTCATAGTAGTCAGCATGTGGGAGGGTTTTCAGCATCAGGATGTCAAGGGAACATGAGCAGTAAAGTCTCCATGATCATCACCCAGAAATGTGCTGGAGAGAAATACTGAACAGACTGCTGAGGTTCAGGTGCCAGAGGATCCTGGGTATTGATAAAGGCAGTAAGTGGATGGTGGGGACCTTCAGTAGAGGCAACTTCGCCTAATGGTGAGAGCGGAACAGTATTCTGGAAGCAGCACTGAGGAGCCAACAGGGAGAACATTTTCCTTCTCTCCTGGTGAGTGAAAGGGGATAGAAATGGAGCTCTTTCCTCTGGAGAGTTCTGTGGAGAAGGTCGTGTGTGCGGAAAGGTGGGTCCAGGTACTGTGAACTTTCGGAAGAGATATTTTCAGGAAATTTTTAAGGCATATGATAGTTAAAGGACTCTTTAATAAGGGCTTCATAGAAGGGCAGAGCAGCTTGGACAGAAGGACAAGTAGTGGAGAATGGCAAAGGTTGAGTAGCTAATTGGATTAAGAAGGAGGATATTTGAAAAGGTGGCTTGTGGAAGGAGTGTGGGCCCAGCACGGTGGATTAGCACATTAGTGGCAGGATGGAGGCATTTGTGAATGCCAGGGAGGCTGATGAATACAATGTAGCTGACCCCAAGGGCCCAGATGATATGTCTGTGTGGTAGAGACACTAAGCTGCCCTGACTCCTGATAGGACCCCTTCAGCATCTCCTGGTGGAGTCATAAGTGGGTTAATAAGGTATAGGCTTCAGTATATTGAATTCCTGGTGTTTTATATATACACACATATGCATATCCATATACATGTATCTTTATGGTGTTTGCCTGTGTGTGTGTGTATCCCTGGTCCAACCCTACTCCACCCTCATCTCTTTCCCCAACAGATAAAAGTCAGACTTAGGAGGAAATTCTATTTGCCTAAAAATAGTAAGCTAGCAGTTTGTTCATTGAAATATTTGTATGCAGTTTGATTCATTTGAAGTAAATATGGCTATATTCATAGAGCAGAAAAATATTATTCACAGTAACAAGAACAAAGTATAACATGTCCCTGATAATGAATTCGTTTTGCTTTGGTATATGCATTCTGCCCAGGTAGCCTATAAACACATAGATCATGGTGCAATTCAGATGTATCATTAAGGTAATAGTATTGGATAATTTGGTTATAAAAAATAGGATTAAATTATCTGTAACTTGTACAACACTGCCAGTTTAAAAAATAAAAGTGTCGTTCACATAAAAATTGATTATTTCAATTCTATTTTCTTGTCTGCTGTGTTTGGTACATAGCATCTGAGCAGCTCCTTAAAGAATGGGAACAAACAAATGCCCTTTTGAAGCAAAACCACTAGATTCACTGAAAATAATTAGGCCTAAATTTTCAAAGATGACTGCAGTTGGTACAGCCTTAGACAAAGAGGCAACCATTGTTCTCATATTCTCATGTACAAATTGGGCAATTGAGCATGCAAATTGAAAATTGAAAATGAGGCATGAATTGACAGTGTGTGTGTGTAAGTGTGTACCATGCTCCGTGAATGTCTGTGTACTTCAGATGTTGGTTTTAATAAGACCAAGGCAAGTATGTGCAATTGGCGAGTCTGTTTCGTTTCTTCAACTCTTAAGATCCAGGGATTTTAAGTGATTATTTATTTGAAATACCTATCCATAATTGTTACTTACTCAATTTTTTTGGCTACAACTTGGGAAAGTCAGGGATCACAAATAATATATTTGAAGGTTATGCCTATGACGCTTAAACATGTGGTTCTCTAATTTGGGCAATTAAGATAATAATATTAGCTTCTACAGTTATGTGAGCAGAATAACTTAGTCAGAATTCAGCTTGGATTCAGTCTGCACAAATATTAGGCTTTGTGTGTTTCAGAAAGATTAGAGATAGAAAAGGCTTACTGAGCCTTTACAATATTTGAATGCTAGTGGGTTCCTAAAATTATTTCATGGTGATACGTAATTTTTGTTTAAAGATAATTTGTGGCATGGTTGTTTAAAAAACTGGTTTATATATATTTCCAAAATATATTTTTATTTTATGAATTTTCTCTTGATTTAATTAATATTCCTATATATGCATTAAAGATCTCATATTATTCTTTCAAAATGTTTGTTTTGTTCAAGAGACACCAAAATGTTATGGCTTTATAATATTTTTATTAGTAACTTAAACTTTATTTGAGTTTGTATACCTGACATACAATGTCTATTGTATTAATACAGCTTTCTGCTGGAAAAGTGAAATTAAAATTACTTAAGGAGCAGCTTCAAGGTAAACAGTTTACCATTGTATTATTAGATGCTGAAGGTATAATTTCTTTTTATTTACATTTGAATTACATAGAAAATTTAAGTGCTAGAACTGTTCATGCAGCATAAAGATTCTAAACCCCAAAATGGTGACTCTTTATCTTTGATACTCAAAATATATTTTATCTGTATTTTGGGGAGGGGTGCTTACTTTATGTCAAAAATCAACTTAGGATATGATCATAATAATAGTATTTTTGAAAAGTGAGGGCTGTCATAGCATTGTTCCTTAAACTCTAGGAAGAAACTTTTAGCAGTATAAAATTATAGATTGAAATTTTACCCTGGGAAATTAAAAGAATATTGAAAATTGCTTTATATTTTAATACATTATTTGAAAATAGCAAAAACCGAAAAGAAATTTTGAATTTACAGTAATTCTAAAAGAAATAAGATTTTAAAAATAGAGGATAAACATTTAATTTGGATAGTTAAGATAATTTGATAGAACAAATTATAGAAATGTATATAACATTTATTATAGAAGTTGTTCTGTGTGGACTTTAGTTTGATCCAGAGATGGGGCAGAACGCTATGGGAATTCTATCCAAAGCATAGTTTTTAACATTCTGTAATTTTACATGTCCAGTTCAACTGAGTTTACAGCAGAATGGATAAGGGTGGATATGTGTGGCCCTGTGGTCACAGGGGGTGGGAGGGAGACTGTGGGCTCCCTAGTCTACTGGGAAGATTAGACTTGGCTACATGCCATTCTTATTGGGCAACTAATATTTATATACTGTTTGAGAATTTAGAAATGTGCATAATTTCCTTTATCAATCAGAAAACTGAACATCGTATTTTAATGTGATTGGTTTTTTTTTTTCCCTTTCAGAGCCAGTGAAACAACCATCTAATTATAAAATGGCAAATTCTTCTGAACATGAAAAACCCAAGATAAAAGGGAAGGTCTGTGGGCAGTGTGAGAACAAAGCCGCTCTGCTAGTACGTACACTGGAATAAGATCAAACTTTCACATGGGCTCATACACCTGTCCCGACTTAACCTGCTTGGTAGCCATATCTTTTCCTTCATGACCATTACTAAGGGTGAAGTGTGCAGGCTGCCAGGAAAGGCCAATGCTGCACGATGCCCTGAATCCCATCCTCTCATTCTTGTTTAAAGACACCACCTAACTTTTGTCCTCTCTCCCTTGGATCGTGCCTATCAGCACAAGAACATGCTGCAGTATTTCCCGAACCAAAACTGGAACAGAAATTCTTCTTTGATCCTCACATTTCCCCTTGTACCCCTTTTAGTAACATTTCTAAAGAGTTGTCTACACTTGCTGTCATCACATTATCTCCTCCCATTCTCTTTCTCTCTCTTTTTTTTTTATTGAGGTATAATTTACCTACTGAGAAATGGACAAATCTTAAATGTATACACCCCCATCAAGATAATAGAATACCCCAGAAGGTTCCCTTGTGCCTTTTCCAATTAACTCCCACTACAAAGCCAACTACTATTCTGATTTTTAGCAGCATACATGTAGTGGTGCAAGACCTACTGAAATTTATATAAATGGAATCGTATGGTATGTATTTTTCTGTGTAAGGCTTTGTTGTTTTTCTGTATTCTTGACCTCTTAATGTTGGCGTGCCACAGGGCTTAGTCCTCAGGCCTCTTCTCTAGTCTGTTTATACTTGTTCGTTAGGTAGTTTCATCTACTCTCTTGGCTTTAAAGCCCATCTTTATTTTGATGGTTCCCAAATTTACATCTTTAACTCATATCTCTCCCCTGAACTTTCAACTCAGACTGCCTAATCAACACTGCTACTTGGATGTCTAACCAAAATCACTAATTAAATGTGTTCAAAATTCAACTCTTAATATTTCCCCATCAAATTTTCTCCCCCGAAGATCTCCTCATATCAATAAAAGTCAACTCAAACATTGCCTGTCCTGACAGCTCTTTATAAAATAGCAACAGCTGAGATGACTCTCTATAGTTTTGTGAAGCTGCCTCATTCATCTACATAACATTTATCACCCTTTAGTGTATGTTTGTTTATTTTCCACTCACCTACAAAGTAAATTTCATGAGAGTAGGGATTTACTTTTGTTCCCTGCTGTGTGCTTACCACCTTGAATTATGCCTGCAATTTAATAGGTACTCAACAAATGTTTGTTGAATGAGTCATTTCTTTAAAGCATTTCTGTTATTGAAAACACTGTTATCTTTGAAGCTAACTGAAAAGAAGATATCCAATATATTTTGCAATTAAAATATTATACATACCTAGGAAGCAGTTTTCCCCCAAAGAATTTAATGATTATGACTAATGTTTGTGGATCACTATAACTAATATTTATTAAATTTCAGAGAATTTAGTTATAATCACTTCTGGTTTAAGATTGTATTACTAGCCTTATTTCATGGCAGTTTTAACTGAGCTCAGAGAGTTAGAGTGCTGTAAGTCTGATAAAGCACTAATAATATTAAATGTAAAACCCTGGCTCTTGGTATAATGCTCTTACTTTTACATCATATATCATACTATTTTTCTCCTTACTTGATATGATGGTGGAATTTTAACAAGTTATACCTATCCAGAAAAGTTTAGAAAATATAAACAAATGCTAATATTCCTGAAGTTTGAAGTATGAAAGCTAAAAGGTCTTATGGCAGAACTGAATTGTTGGAGTCCACTGTTCATGATCTGAAAAAGTATTTGCATAGGAGCTATGAGTCAATATTTCTTACTAATCATCTTCTATGTTGAGCACTTTTTAAAGGCCATGGAATTCAAACAATATGGCATATGTAGATAAGATTTGACTAGGAAATAAAGGATCTGTTTTTCCAGAGAGAAAGAAAAGCAAGCAAAGGACATTCCCGGACAGTATAAATGGCATGTGCCTTGGCTGGAAAGCAGATGAGAGTGATGAAGTGTGTAGTGATTACAAAACTGATTTGCCTGAAAACTGTTGTAAATAGAAGTCGGGGTTTAGGCCCTAACCATTCTTAAAGAATTTACTAAGATTTAAGAAAAGATATTCTTTGATTTGAAATGAAAATAATATCCCATGATACTTGTTAAAAGCAAAAAAATTATTTAAAAATTCAAGCTCAGTAGATGTAATGAACTCTACAGTGTTGAACTCTGAGGTTACCTTGTGTTCTTAGCTTCCATCATTCTAGATGGTCATGCTGACTGGATAATCAGAGTCAACCTTTCTATATCTTATGACAGGACCTTAATCAGGGAAAATTGTATAGGGATGGGAGGTGGGGAGTAAAAGCTTACATTTTGGGGGTTTGAATCTCAACTTTACCTGTTGTTAGCTATGTGAACTTCAGCAAATGACTTAATTCTTTTGTTTCTGTCTTCTCATTTGTAAAATGGGATAAAACAGGTAACAGTAGTGTAATGACCTCAAAGTTATTGAGGATAATGGTTAATGCATGTGAAGTATTTAGCACTGTGCCTAGCACATTGAGAAGAGATAGTAAATTGTATGCCTTTTGTTGTTGGCACATTTTATATATGTTGCATTCATATATGTTGGTGGTAAAAATAAAACCCCAAATTTGCAGATTTCTTATTTTTAAAAGAAATTCCCGTGTCTTTAGGCTGTTTCTACATTAAAAAAGTGAAATGGATAGTTAAAAATTGCATATTAATTTGGCAAATGTGGATAATTTAATTAAACTCAAATGGATTCTGAAGGCTTAGCATAAGTGATCTAGCCTTGAACAAATTAAAAAATATTTGCTAAAACAGCACTTTAGTATTCCATCGTCAAAGAAGCATCTGTGATGGAATGGCATCCTTATCTATATTTTTAGTATGTTCCTGCCAATTATACAAACTACCTAAAAAGATTTTCCAGTTGGTGGTCATTTTAACCCAATTTAAATCCAAATATGCTTGTATAACAAAATATATAAGCTTACGCTGTGACTCCAGCTTTGATCTTCCAGTATAACATCCGTTTGGCTACTTTCATTGAAAGTCTATTGTTAGCAAATATTTGGCTTAGAATTATATGCTGAAACTGACTCTCAGTCCTCTATATTACATTGTAAAAATGGTGCCGAACATTTATGAGAAATTCATTAAAATATTAGCTGACATGTTGTAGAATACATTTTGAAGTCTACATTAATACAATAATACTTCCATATGTGTATGTGAAGTTATAGCTTTTAATTTTGCACTTAAAAATTATAGATTTAGATAATGTTTGTATCATCATTTCTCTAAGAGTCTATAGCTCTTGAAACAGGAGTTGAAAGGCTAGGATTAGTTCTCATACTAGGATTAGTATTTATTTTTCTTCCACTAAAATTATAAATCCAGTTCTGTGTAGCTATAATCACATTTGAAAAATATATTTGGATTTTGATAAATACCAGACCATGCAATCATTTGACATTTTGGATTTATTTTATTGTAGATTTTATGAAGGTTTTCTAATAAATGATTAATACTGAAATTAATGGTCAATGATTATTAGTAATGTGGGTCTTGGGTAAGAGCTTAAGCTTTGAACCAGACTCTGGGGTTGAAATCCTGTCTCCTTTAGCTGTATGACTGGACAAATTCTCAATCATTATGTTCCTTTGTTGCCTCGTCTTCACAATGGAGGTACAATGGTCATGCTAACCTTATGGTGTTATTGTGAGAATTAAATGAGATGGAACATACGAAGCCCTTAGAACAATGAGTAAGTGCTCCCTGAATGTTGTGGATATTGTTATTGTTATTTGACCCTTCCTTTTTAGTTTCATTTTAGTTATATACAACTTCCTACTCTTTTAACCTATTTTTGGAGTGTTGTCCTAATCATTTCATATTTAATAAACATGGCTACATTATTGTAGGTAATTGAATCATCATGTGGGAACTTGCAATACAATTTTAAAAAGTTAATGGACTCTTATTGGGTTTTATTTAATTTTTTTTATTGAAGTATAGTTGAGTTACAATGTTGTGTTAATTTCAGGTATACAGCAAAGTGATAGATATATATTCTTTTTTAAAAAATTAATTTATTAATTTATTTATTTTTGGCTGTGTTGGGTCTTCGTTTCTGTGCAAGGACTTTCTCTGGTTGCGGTAAGTGGGGGCCACTCTTCATCGCGGTGCGTGGGCCTCTCACTCTCGCGGCCTCTCTTGTTGCGGAGCACAGGCTCCAGACGCGCAGGCTCAGTAGTTGTGGCTCACGTTGCCTAGTTGCTCCACGGCATGTGGGATCTTCCGAGACCAGGGCTCAAACCCATGTCCCCTGCATTGGCAGGCAGATTCTCAACCACTGCGCCACCAGGGAAGCCCTGTATATATATTCTTTTTCAGATTCTTTTCCCTTATAGGTTATTAAAAATATTGAGAATAGTTCTCTGTGCTATACAGTAGGTCCTTGTTGGTTATCTATTTTATATATAGTAGTGTGTATCTGTTAATCCCAAGCTCCTAATTTATATCCCCCTAAGTTTAGTCTCCTTTTCTTCATCCAATACACTCCAGTGCCTTCTTACTCCCTGTGTGGTCTGCACCCAGCAGTTGCATGGGCATCACCTGGGATCTTGTTAGAATGCAGGATCTTGGGTCCCATTCCAGACTTCCCAAACCAGCGTGTGCTCTGTAAGGAAATCCCAGGAGATTTGTATGCATGGTACAGTTTGAGAAGTGTCACTGAGTTGCGCATCAGGTCACCAGTGACCCGTACAAGGCAGAAGAATCTGGTCTGTCTCTCCCCAGTCTGCCCCAGCTGCTTTATGCTTATTATACCCTGAGAGAGGGGAGAGGAAGGAGGGGGAGAAGGGTGGTGGGCACCCTAAAGGGAGAGGAAATGAAAGAGAGCTAAAGGGAGTGTGAGCTCCTTGGCAGACTTTCTGTCACTCTCTCTCCAGGCCTCATGCTTTCTTATTTGTACTACTGAATGTTCTCAACCTAGGCCGAACTCAAGAAAATGGGGGCTACTAGCCATTTGCACTATTTTTTTACCATACTGTAAAGGGTGTTAGAGTGGCTGTACGTCTGCACAGTAGTAATTACTCTTGCAGTAAAAATTCCATTTCCTTTTCTCATTTTCATCCTTGCTTGGCACCATCATAGGTAGAGGTAGATCACATTCTCCAACTTATCCGCAAATTTAAAGAATGACATTTTAGCACCATAGAGAACTTACAAGACAAATATACACTTGTCTGTAACCATTTCACCAGTCATAAACATTGCTGACATGTTGATGAAGATCCATCCAGTTTTTTTTTCTTATACTTTTTTTCCTTTGAGGAATCTTCTAAGAATGCTTTTAAAACCACATTTTGAGAATCACCAGTGAAGTAGTGCCGTTCAAAGAAGACTGTGTGGATTTTTGGAGACAAATAGTATACACATCCTTTGAAACTAATTGTGTCATGTAAATCCATACAGAAAGATAAAAGAACTCATAATGAAACATTTTTGACCCAGAGATACTGCTGTTAATTTTTACCAGGTTACGAAGTTTGATCTGAGGTTGCCATTTTTTTAGTGATTTATTCAGAAATTGTACATACATACATGCACCTAACACATATATCTAAAACCTACTTACAGCTATTATATTTATTTTGCTATGAGAGTAGTTAAAGTTTACAAGTTAATTTTTCTCAGAGTTACATCTTAACTGGGACAAATGTTCCGTTTCCTTGGGCTTCTCAATTCTGCTGACATCTAGGTGTGTAATTGGAGAAGTAAAGATGACAGCAATGAATTTTTTATGCAAATATTTTCTCAAAGTCATATTTTATAAGATTGTATGATTTTTCAATATCTTTTAAGGTATGCCTTGAATGTGGAGAAGATTATTGTTCAGGATGCTTTGCTAAAATTCATCAAAAGGGGGCACTGAAACTCCATAGAACAACTCTTTTGCAGGTATGACTTTTTAAAACTCTTTACTTGTAGTGTATTTATAAAATGTTTCAACACAAAGACATATAAAACATGTTTAATTATCTAGAACTTAGGATGATTTGCATTAATTTGTAAAATTCTATTATCTACAGTCTTTACATATAACTTAAAATTATTTTACTGAATGCTAATCTGGATTTTATTTTGCTGTTTAAACTGTGCTTTAATATAGCTCCTGAAACACTTAGCTTGATTAGAGTTTTTACATTACACATTCAATCTGTGAACTTGACATTTAAAAATTAGACAATATTTTAATCTATTGTGGTTTCAAATGAACACACGATTTGTTTTAAGTATTATTCTATCTAGTTTATAAATAGAAATCTCGTTTTCTTCTCATGTTTATTTAAAAAAAATTTGTCTTTAATTTTTCCTCCCCCACTATTTTTTAAATAAGCTTATCTCTCAGGTTTCTACTTTTCCTCCTACATATCACAAACTTTTATTTATCCTCATATAGTTGTTGTTTTTTGAAATGCCTAAACTCAAACCCTGTCAGATGGCTTTAAGATTCTAATACTTAAAAAATAAATATGGTTAAATATTGATATAACATTATACCAGTTAACGTTTGATGATACATTGTTTTGTCATAGATTTCATTCATTGTGCATAGCACTGACCCTACACAGATGAATAACACTAGGATCCTCCTCTTAAGGACCTGGAAATAAAAGTGAGAATCGAGTACCTTGTATAATGGATTGAAGGATTAAATATTATCTTGTAAATTTTAATATTGATATTATCTGTATTTAGAAGGTAGACTTCAATCTACGTGTTGCTTCAACATATATAAATATTGGTAGCTCTCACAGATGCTGATGACCCAAGTCATGATAACCACAAAGCATAAAACTGACCTTACTTTTATCAGTATTTACCGGAAGTCTGTTAACTTTTGAGTGGCTAGTCAGTGTTTAGAGCCTTCTGGCAGAAGTGATGGAGGGAAAACAAAAAGAAATCCAGCAACTACTCCCCTGCCTCAGGAAGTATCCTAAGACTGGACAGTCATAGGAAATGAAAATTAATGTATACAAAAGTGAGTGTAATTGTTAATATGCAAATAATATAGAATTTAACTAAAGGCACTCCACTGTAAGGGTAAGGAGTGTAATTATCCCAGTGTGAATTCTTAGAATTTTCCATTCAGTGATTTATTCAGCACATTTTCTGAATTACCGCTTAGTGAATTTAGGCACTGTGCTAGCTGGTGTGGAGGGTACAAAGAAGAATCAGACATGGCTCCTTCCCTCAACTTCAGTATTTGACCTTCAAGATTTATCTAAATCGGATTCTCTTTTCTCTCTCCCTTCCTTCCCCTCTCTCCTCTCTCTCAGTCCTCGCCCCCGCCCACATTCAATTTCAGAACACTGTCAGACTTTGCCATGATATGGTTTATTGTAATCCAGAGGCAGATATGACATGGTCAAATCATGCTTACTAAAAGTAATGTGACATAGCATATTATAGTAAACACTGAGTGCTTTTCTATTCCATGTTAATGTCATTAAAATGGATATATTTGATATCTTAACATAAAAGAACATGATTTTTGTAAATTATATTCTTATAAAATTCTAAATGTGGAATTGATGCTGAAGTGAGAGGATTAATATTTACTGAATATAAGCTTCATCTCATCCCAGCATCACATTTTCTAGTTTTGGTTGCAGGGGAGGAAAGGTTGGTAAGCCAGAAATAGTAGAATGGTATTGAAGTTCCTAGTGAATTTCTAATTGTAGAAGATGCATTCATCTCTAGAAATTAACATAAATGAATTTCATAATATGTATACAAATCAAAGAGCATAGCAAGTAATAATGAATCCTTGAGAGTTTTTTTTCAAATACAGGGATTCTCTTATGTATATATTTTAAAGTTAAATAATGATAAATAACTATATATCTTCTATATTTATGTTACTCCTCTGGATTGCCCTCTAGTCTGTGGAGACCAAACTTGCTACTTGGTGCTATCTTGAGGATTTTCCTGGGAAGTTCATTGTCTGCTGAGGAAGTCAGATTGTGAGGCTGACCCTTAGAAAAGAGCAAACAGAGACCACCTGTATTGGGAGCTAAACATACATGGTTACTACTCTCTTTGTATATAACATCATTTTATGTACACAGATTTCTAAGTAATGAAATACTTTGAAGGAGCTATCTTTTTTTACATAATTCAAGTAAATTTGACCCTTTATTTTTTTCAACTAAAATTTTAAAATTAAAAAAAAGTTTTTTTTAGAGGAAGCTATTTCAGAATATATAACCTACTCCCTCCGATCTTAGTAAAGTGTACAGTGGACAGAGTCTCACTATATATTGGTGACTCCTGCCCATTATGTTGACCAGTAGCTGTTATAACAGTTAATAGGAGGTCTCAACTAGCTGATGTAATATGTGTCGCTACACATTCATCCTCAGCGATTTGCTCTTCTGGTTAGTACTTTATTTTTGCTTCTCTATCATGGCCTTATCCATTCTCTGCCATCCCATCTTGAATTTAATCAATTGTCCCATTAACTATCTGCCATTTTCTTATTATTTCTGTCTACTATTTAGCCCTTTTTTTTTTTCAGTCATCTTGCTTTTCTTCTTCTTGTTTCCATCATTCTTCCCTGTGCATTAAGGTAAGGTTCTTGATGCTGTTGTGTCTTGGCCTGATGGCCATTGTTCAGCAAGTGGATACCTCTTTCTGTTTAGCCCTAATTAACGAGCCATAGCATTTTTAGTTTTCCACCACTTTGGTAACTGTCAAAGTCATGAGATTTTTTTTTTTTTGTACACATGTAACATATAATATTGTACAGCAACTGTATCTCAATTTTAAAAATACGCAAACTGTGAAGACAAAGAAAAAGAAGTCATGAGATTTTGTTTTTTGTTGACTATTGAATTCATACCTAATCTGAGAAGTTAGAGCAGACATCTTATATCTGAATATTAAGCATTACTATATAAAAAGCAAGCATTCTAGGCTAATGACTGCTGTACTTTATATTATTTAACCTATGTTGGCATTTCTGGTTATTATGAAGAATAGCTTATTTTGAGTGTTGTTAATCATTTCAGCCCCCAGCCTACATACCAGTGAGTCTTTACAAAGTTCACAGTCAGTAGGGACCATTTTGTCCTGGCATATCTTGTTTCACTTAAGAGATAAATCCCTGAAAAATTGAAGACAAACTATTACCATTTCCATGTTGACTAACATAATTTCAAAGGGTCTTTCTTTTGATTTACGATTGATTAATACTTGGAAGTGATTTCAGCACAAGTTTTTTTTTTTTTTAACCTTCTCTAACCTCTG
Organism: Kogia breviceps; assembly: GCF_026419965.1. Lineage (NCBI taxonomy): Eukaryota > Metazoa > Chordata > Mammalia > Artiodactyla > Physeteridae > Kogia > Kogia breviceps. Next base: position 51,538,456 of record NC_081314.1, on the reverse strand, counting down.
TGAAATAGTTAATTATCTGCAAAATGATGTGTAAATTCATGAGGGGAATTACTAAGGATGAAAATTCTACTTCTGTATTTAGAATGATTTTCAACACTAAGGGTTAAAACAAAAGGTTTTTTCACTTGGTAAGCCTCACATTGGTGAAAAATAAGGCCTCAATATATCAGGAATTCCTATTTCCTTTTAACAGCAAAAGATCAAAGAAGAGACAAGGTTAATCAGAGATAAGGGAAAATAGGAGGAAAAACAAACAAAAGGCATTTCATTGTGAAGTATGACATGCGCAAGGGGAGGCTGGATTAAGAAAATCATTAATAGATTCTGGAATATATATTTTCTTAATTAGAATGGAGATTTTCTTAACTGGAAAGGAGAGACCTTGGGAAGATGGGTGGTTAGTAATGAGAGAAGAGATAACTGAGGTAGAATTTTTATGTTTTCTAATATGAGGCATCTATATGCAGCGTTTTCACTTTTTTATCTACAAAGTAAGGTATACCTACATAAATATGGATTATAAGTGGGAATATTTGTTTGCTTGAACATAACTACAGGAAAATAATTACCAGGCAGAACCTCAGTTATCATAATACTATTTATGCTTTCCAACTTTGGTAGAAAAATGGTAGATTTTTTTCTTTCATTTGACAATGACCAGTATCAGCTTTTAGGCTCACACTACCATTATTCTGTAATGTTCAGGATAATACAGTAATTTTAGGCCATAGCTGGTCATTTGGATAATATCGTGGTTGCTTACTTGGATGATGCTAATGTACGCATTTTAAATGCTGTGTACACACATAATGTAGATGCTATGTGTGCCACGCAGATCTTCTTTAGAAATGAGACACTCACTACCCTAGCTGCCTGGAATGTTGCCTGCATTTGTATCATAGTTGAGTCTCTCCCCTGGAATTGACTTTGCCCAAAGAGAACTGCCACCTGCAAGCCTACACTCCATCCCTGGAGGCAGCCCGTCCTCTGGGCCAATATGTGGTCTGTGTTAGGGTACAAATACCCAGCTACCTCTTGCCTCAATTGGGGACAACTCCGATGGGCCATCACAGCTCCTCCCTTGGGATTGGCAATTGCATCAAATTCAACTCTCTTCTTTGCCCAGTTCTGCTTCCTTCACTCACCCACAGGTGTTCTTCTCACAGAACTCCCCAGTAAAAGTCAGGCAGGCAAATCTCAGAATTTGTTTCTTGGTCAACCTGACCTGTGACAATATGTAATTCAGAATGAGATTACAGTACAGATAATTGTTGGCCAGTTTTAGAGTGTACTGCAATTTTTGAAGGGCAATATATAACATCTCTTTCTTCACTTTCCATGTTCTAAACCAATTGAGAAATAGGTATTAGAGTCAGAAAGTAGAAATCAAAATATCAGTTTTATTATTGATACAATCAGAATTGGTGGTTGTAGCATGGGTGTTCAGACAGATCAGCTTCCTGATATTTCCTGGAACTGAACTTTTTGCCCTCCCCCCCACCCCAATGTTATAGACTTTTCCCTTTGACAGGGCAGGACCTACCCAGAAAAACTCCTTAGTGGAGATCTAGACTGGAATACATCCCTCTCTGGACAGGTAGCCCTTGGAGAACCTGGAAGGGGCAGAGGTCAGCACACTCACTTTCTTCTCCCAGTCTCACAAATAAGATAGAAATATAAGGTTGGGGAGTAAATGTTCTCTCAAAAAGGAATTATCATAAATTCACATGATTTTAGAGTCCAGATAATGTCAATATCCTAAAAAAATTATAAATTTGCTATTTATGAATGTGATTCAATATGATTTTAACTTTGAACTTCTGTCAAAGGATTTTTTAAACTATATTGTTATTGACTTTTTACTCTTTTATCTCTTCTGATAAATTTCACATCTTGTAAGGAGAGGAACTATTTCTGTCATGTTCATCACTGTATTAGTGCTTAACATTGTACCTGGCATGTAAAAATCTCATTTTTGAATGAGTGAAAGCATGAATAAATCCTGAATGATATGATCAAGCTCGTGAAATAATTTATAATTACATTTTAAATGGCAAAGTTTATTTCTCTCTAAATTTTGAAAACCGAAGATTGGACAATTAAAAGAATGTATGGGACTTCCCTGGTGGTGCAGTGGTTGAGAGTCCGCCTGTCGATGCAGGGGACACGGGTTCGTGCCCCGGTCCGGGAAGATCCCACATGCCACGGAGCGGCTGGGCCCGTGAGCCATGCCCGCTGGGCCTGCGCGTCCAGAGGCTGTGCCCCGCAATGGGAGGGGCCACCACAACAGTGAGAGGCCCGCGTACTGAAAAAAAAGAACGTATGGTTATATATTATGTTGAAAGGTTAAGAAAAGCTTTTCCTCTTGTGTCTGAGAATTTGACCTTTAGTTAACTTTCCAGCCCTTTTCCTGGGAAACAGACAAAGGTCCTAATGTCACCTATGTTCCTAGACAGAATATTCATGGTAAACATGACTCCTCATTGGCAAATTGCATCTAATGGGAGGACTATAAATACTTGGGGTAAGCCACAGCTCCCTGAACATGGCGAGCTTTGTAGCTGGCACGTGGGCTGTGGGGCTCTGGAAACCTGCAGATGGGGATTGACTCTGGTGGGAAATAAGGCTTCTAAACCAGGTCTGCCCCTCATCTATCTGAGCTGTACTTCTGCGTGAACTATTGCAAGACTCCCAAGAATAACAACTGATGCCATCCCCTTGGTAAACTGTTGTTCCTGTTCTTATCCTTGTGAGCAGACTGTTGCCAAGAGTGGTTTGCTGACAGCCTGGTGAGTCTGAAAGTTTAGTTTACCCAGGTAGACTCCTTGGAGGGCATTGCAGTTAAGTCTTTGATTAACCAAAATTTCTAAAGACAGAATGATGGGTTACCCAAAAGATAGATCAAGAGCACTTATAGAGGCATCATAGACAAGAATTTTTTAAAAACAGTTTTATTAATATATAACTCACATACTATACAACTTATCCATTTAAAGTTTATAATTCAATAGATTTTAGTACATTCACGGATATGTGCAACTATCACCACAGTTAATTGTAGAACATTTTTATCACTTCAAAAAGAAATCCTGTACCATTTTGCTACTATTCCCATCCCCCCTACCATCCTCCCTGTAATTCCCCTGGCAACGACTTATCTACTTTTTGACTCTATGGATTAGCCCATTCTAGATATTTAATATAAATTGAATCATACAATATGTGGTCTTTTTGACTAGCTGCCTTTACTTAGTATAATGTTTTCAAGTTTCATCCATGTTGTGGCATGTATCTGTGCTTCATTTATTTATGGCCAAATAACATTCCATTGTATGGATATATCACATTTTGTTTATCCATTCACTGTCTGATGGACATTTGGATGTTTCCATCTTTCGGCCATTATGAATAATGCTGCTGTGAATATTTATGGACAGGTTTTTGTGGGCATATGTTTTAATTTTTCGTTGTTATATCTCTAGTAGTGAACTTACTGGGTTGTATGGTAACTCTAATATTTGTTTGAGGAACTGCCAGAGTGTTCTCCAAAGTGGCTGCTCCATTTTACACCTATCAACAGAATATGAAAGTTGTGATTTCTCTGTGCCCTAGCCAACAGTTATTAATCTCACTTTTTGACCTAGTGGGCGTGAAGTAGTATCTCATTACGGTTTTCATTTGCATTTTCCTGATTACTAATTATGTTGAACATCTTTTCATGTGCTTATGGCCATTTTATATCTTCCTTGGAGAAATGTTGATAAGGATTTTTGAGAAGACAGTTTCAAAATGTGAGACATATTTTAAATAACCTGCACTTCAGTGAAACCATATCTGTGATGATGATATTTTTAGATGCCAGTACTAGGAAAAGCTAGGGAAAGTGAAAAGACCATATTTGAAAAGTGTGTGGAAAAGTAAGAGCATGGCTTCTGATACCACCAGTGAAGAATTGGAAGAACATTAATGGTTCAGGGAATATATTACAGAATCAAGTGACAGAGTTACAGATGCAGTGGAGAAGGAAGATGCAGTGCTAGGGTTTAATGCAGAGGTGGCCTGAATTCATCTCAAAGGGAAAAGAGGGTGTTTCTGTAATATTTATGCTAAAAGAATCTTTAAGATAAAACTCATATATGCAAGCTCAGAAGCTTGCAGAGATGTTGTGAGGACCTGATTAAATGACAACAAATATAAAAGTATTCTGCTCATAGCAGGTGCTCCATGCATTAGGTTTTATTAGTCAGGATATAGTATTTGTAAAAATTCAATGCAGTTCTTAGACCATCTAAATTTAGAATCTAGAAAACAAAGTATTTTAATGATAATGACTCTAAAGAATTAATGAAATTGTTACTTTTAGTTTTAGGGATTTTTAAAAAGTATTATAATAATACATATTTTGGAAGACTTTTGTGAAAATACAGTGAGGTAAAATTTTAGAAAAATACAGACTTCTTCCTTATGCAAATAGAAAATAATAGAAGCTCAATATTGGAGGGGACCATAACCTGTGACTTGCCAATAGAATATGACAAAGGTCAAGGGGATTTGCAGATGTCATTATGGTTCCAAATAAGTTGATTCTGAGTTATCAAAAAGGAGCTGAGGACCTGGCTTAATCACATGAAAGCTCTTAAAAGGGAGACCGAGACCCTCCCTGAGGTCAGAGAGATCCTCTTGTTGGCTTTAAAGAAGTAACCTGCCCTGTAGTGAGAGGGCCTGGGAGAGGGAGAAGGACACATAGCAAGAAAGTGTGGGCAGCCTCTAGGAACTGAGAGCAGCCTCAGGCTGGCAGCAAGCAAGAAAACCAGAACTTCAGTCCTGTAGCTTCAGGAACTGCATTCTGTCAACAACCCTGTGAGCTTGGAAGAGAACCCCAAACTCAGGAAGGATTGCAGCCTGGCCCACACCTTGCCTGCAGCCTTCTAAGATCTTGAGCAGAGCATCCAGTTAAGCTGGAACTAGACTCTGACTCATGGAACTCATGAGATAATAAATGTGTGTTATTTAAAAAAAAATCATTAGTCTAACCACCTGTCTGAACCTTTAATCAATCACATTGATGCTGATTATTTCAGGAGTCTTTATTTTTTATTTATTTTTATTTTTTATTTTTTTGCGTTACGTGGACCTCTCACTGCTGTGGCCTCTCCCGTTGCGGAGCACAGGCTCCGGACGCGCAGGCTCAGCGGCCATGGCTCACGGGCCCAGCCGCTCCGCAGCATGTGGGATCTTCCCGGACGGGGGCACGAACCCGCGTCCCCTGCATCGGCAGGCGGACTCTCAACCACTGCCACCAGGGAGGCCCCTTGAGGAGTCTTTATAATTTACAGGTGCTACCCATATTATCTTACATGTTTTTCATGGAGTCTGACAAATTTTACAGTAGTTTTTTTCTATTTTTTACATTCATTGGTATTTATGGGATAAACATTGTCAATTGTGATGTACTACTTATACATAGTAGTAGCATTACTATGTATAAGAAAACGAATGACAAATTATTGATTGTTATTTATTAGTGAGTTTATTCTGCTATGCCTAAAAATCTGTTATTCAAATCATTGCATATTAAATCATTTGTTCTTCATGTATCTCAAATATGCGTAATTGCTAAAAGCAGCTAACTCATCTGGATGCATTATACATGTAATATTAGTTGAAAACAATAGTAAGTACTTGCTAAGATAATTAATATAGTGCATAATTATATGGCATCAAAGCTGCAAATAGAAAGCAGATTGCAGGTGTGAATTTACTACATTGTTTTCTTGTTGCTATTCTGGCTCACTTTTTTTTTTTTTTTTTTTTTTTTGTGGTACACGGGCCTCTCACTGTCGCGGCCTCTCCCGTTGCGGAGCACAGGCTCCGGACGCACAGGCTCAGCGGCCATGGCTCACGGGCCCAGCCGCTCCGCGGCACGTGGGATCCTCCCGGACCGGGGCACGAACCCGTGTCCCCTGCATCAGCAGGCGGACTCTCAACCACTGCGCCACCAGGGAAGCCCCTGGCTCACTTTTAAGATTGCTGTCTAAATAGAATTTTTAATGTTGTAATAAAATTTGAAAGGCTGAGATCACATTTTGTTATTTTTCTTAATATCAAGTGATTTAAAATTTTTGACATATTATTTTTTTAGCTATTACATTTATATGCTTTATTGTCTTGTTTTTAAATAGTTTAATGGCATTAGTGTGTTTTATTTTGTTACTCTCACATTACTTTATGATAGTACTAAATACTGAGTCCAGATTACTTTTATTTGACATTTACTGTCTATTGAATAGTAAATTGCATTTATAATCTGAGGCCTGTGTCCAGGTACTTGCTTATTTTTTTATTATCCCTTATGTGTCAAGGAGGAATAATAACACATAAATCTTTGATTAATAAAGCCTGTGGTTTCCATTAGACCTTTAGAGGAAAGGTAAATCTAAGGGTCCTTTAAGTTCTACTTAAAGTTATACTGAAATGATGCTGGAATAAGCAATAAACTTCAGTCACATGAATTTCACACTTCCAGGATTTGATTCCTAACTAGCTTGCAATAAGTAGTTCTTTATACCATTGACATTTTTGTACTACTCATGCAAATTTCATATCTGTTTTTAGAAATATGATGAGCAGAACTGGATTTGAAACGATTCTGTTTTGAGTTTCTCTGTTGCAATTTTCTTTCATCCTATAAATATTTAGTTTTCTCCTGTTTCTTCATGTATTTATACGGGGACTTTTACTCAAACTCTGTTTTTCTTTCTGGTGTCTGCTATATGGAAATTCCTGTCCTTTGTTTCTTTATCTTTCAGCTGGCCTGAAGTTGACTTTTTTCTTTCTTTCTTTTGATCCTAACAGTAGACGAAAACTTTGGTCAAGTCCTTTATTTATGGATACCTTTTACTTCAACTTTCATGGAAAATTCAGAGTTGACCCTATGGTAAAGCCTGTTTTTAGGGAATAAATTTGTACTAAGACTATCTGTAAAGGTGCATTCATCAGAAAAGCAAAATAACAATTTGCTCTAAGAATAGAGTATATATTTTAATAATGTGAAAAAATTGAGAGATGTAGCTCCATCTTGATCTCAGAGAGACAGCAGCAGGGTCTTATTTCCCTGCCCAGGAATTGAACCTGGGTAGCCTGAATGAAAACCAGGAATCCTAGCCACCAGGGGCTAGAGGCCAGAAGCAAAGTTCCCCTGGCTCTTGCCCCATTTGAAAAATCAATTTCTTAAGGAGGCAAAAACTGTAAAAACAGGTACAAAGTTTATTATTAGAGACACAGTGCGATATGTGGGGGAGAACACAGAGAAACTGTTTTTTTTTATTTAAGACAGAAGCAAGGCAGAAATACACACCTGGAGAGGAAGGGTGTGGGTGTCCTCCCTAATGAGGAGTGTAGTAAAGAGATGGTTAAATCATTTGTACAGGGCAGTTAGTCCCAGTCTTTGTTTACCTTTGACCAATTATTTCACTTCTCTTCCCACATCTGACCTGTTCTAGGACACTCCCCAACATGCCTGCGCATGTTTTACCAAGATGGATTCCAGCACAGAGGCCAGTGGGAGGTTTGACAGCACCTATTATGGGGTGGCGCCCCTCCCTTTTGACCCCCAAGGAGCCTTTCTGCACATGTGCAGTCAAGGAGGTCTCCTTGACCTCAAGAGTGGTCATCTTATTTCTTTAATCCAGCAGAGCTCAGCTCCTGTCATTAACTTGGTCCTTGAAGTGTCTAGGGAAAACAAAGCTCCAATTTTACTCCGCTTGACAAATACCATCTGTCCAGCCCAGGGGCCCATCCACCTCTTATCTCAGTCTTTTTCATTCTTGTTTATTGGGTTAGGATGTTCATAGTTATATATTTTTATAAATAATTTTTACTCTGCAAAGATAGTTTTACTAGGAGGAAATTTCATGGGCTTATTGCATCTTATCATAGATACATGATAATTTGAGAAAATTTATCTGCTTGGTATGTTTAGTATTCCTTCTTTTCTATGTAGTTCCAACTCAGAGAGATTTAGTCTGGTTTGTTATTGTTGATTTTAGTTAACAGGATTCTTACATTATCATCAAGCACTGTATTTAATATATATATATATAAATATATAAATAGAAATATGCTAGCAAAATAATCTTTGGAGGTTTCTTTGGAGAAATATACATTGAGCAAATGTTTTGATGAGTTTTAATAAAAAAATATATTTTACTATAAAGCACAGTTCTTTACTGTACATGTATTACTGCCGTAACAATATACAATTTCTGAAAAACTTCCCATTCTGGATAATCCCCTACCTATCTAATAGGGCTCCAGGAAAAATTAGGGTTAGGGGAAGGCCACTCAAATCCCATGGCACTTTGCAATCAGAGCCCTAACAAAAACAGTTTACCATCCTTATAAAACCACTGGCACATGTTCCTTGAGGACTTGTGTTTCCTTCTCTGTGATATAGGTCCTCGTAGAATTCACTTCTAATGACGTCATTTTTGTCAAAATGAAAACTCTGAATCAAACTGTTGCCTCCTTTATTAATCCATTGTTTTAAATCAGAGAGTATGGCCTCTCACTGTTGTGGCCTTTCCTGTTGCGGAGCACAGGCTCCGAACACGCAGGCTCAGTGGCCATGGCTCACGGGCCCAGCCGCTCCGCGGCATGTGGGATCTTCCCGGACCAGGGCACGAACCCGTGTCCCCTGCATCGGCAGGCGGATTCTCAACCACTGCGCCACCAGGGAAGCCCAGAGAGTATCTTTACTACTTCTTTATCTGCACTCACATTTTTTACAGATAGCTTAACTTAGTGGAATGCATGGTCATTAAAGTCATTAAAGTAGTCTGAACTTGCACTGTGGGGAGGCATTTTTATAGATTTTCAGCTTCTTTTTTCCCTAAGATCTTTATATATTGCTAAGATTTTGGCTTTAATTGTGAGACAGCTTGCCCCCGATTGCCTCAAAACAGTAATATGCTGGAAAAGAAAAACTTAATCAATAAAACTCCATAGTTTTATACTGACATCATTCCCCTATTTACCAATTGCATATGAGTTAATTCACGTCAAGGAAACCAGAAAAAACTGTACTTGGGAAAATATTCTCTATATGGGAGGGAAGTGTTTTCTCAAAAGTAAGGCCCCAAACCCCTATATACATACACATATATATTATATATATATATACATATATATATATTCCTTTTTAAAAATTTCCATTAGTGCAAATTTCATCTTCCTGAAATGATTTTTATAGTTAAAAGTCCAACTGTGTTCAACAGTCATTGTAACCAGTGAATTCATAATGTTTCTTGGGTTCTGTGTATATGTAACACAATTTTTTCTGTGTATGTGTATATGTGTATACCTCTGTCTCTACCTGTATTATCTATTTGCCTAGCAAGTACCAATGAAATAACAAAACTCTTCTACAGGAATTAGAGTTTTCTGTTTTTTAAAAAAGTGTTTATTTATTTATTTATTAGTCATCCATTTTATACACATCAGTAGATTTTTCCATTTTTAATACAAGGCTGTGGTTGCAGTAAATCTCTTCTAAAATTTTGCAACTGGAAAATCAGTGAAAGTTAGGACCATGAAAAGAGACATTTCAACATTTTTTTTCAAACAGGAAGTAATGTCGGTCTAAATCACATGTGAACTTCTTTGAGCTAGAACTTCTGGATCATATAAGGATGCATGGTTATGTCAACATGATTATTAATGTTGCTGGATAGACAGGGTTTGGGATGATGATGATAGAGTTTTGAAGCACTGACACTAGCATAAAGTATATCATTTTTCTAACTAAACTAAAACTTTTACTGTTGGACCTTAATTTCTATAAGGTGCCATCCATTCCAAAATGCTATAAAATATCAACCCTCTTTACTTTGATTAATGATACATTGTCAGAGTGATGAATTCTTCTAGAGTGTAATTTGAAAGATAATATCATTCTAGGGAGAAAAAAAGTTCAGGTGAGAAATTAGAACAGTTACGAGATGAAATCCTACCATCATGCAGTGTAGTGAAGGCTGTGGGGGACTTTGGTAATGCTGGTAGTAAATCACATTCTTTGGCTTTAGTTTAAGCCTCTCTCACAGTGAGATATATGATTTACTATGTGCCCTGAAGGCTGTTTTGTTTTGATTTTTAAACATTTTTGGCATGTAGAGAAGTTGCACAGGTCATTTTATTCAATTTTAGTCCCCTCCACCTCCTATTAGTTGCTACCTATGAAGTACTGCTATATGTAAATTTTCATGAAGATGGAAATAAAATTATCTTCGAGTTTTTTTAATGTTTTTTTAAATTGTGGTAAAAGTCACATAATATAAAACATACTATTTTAACCATATCTAACTGCACAGTTCAGTGGCACTAAGTACATTCACATTGTTGTGCAACTCTCACCATCATCCATCTCCCGAATTTTTAACCCTCCTGAAACTGAAACTCTGTCCCCTTTAAACATTAACTTCCCATTCTTCCTCCCCAACCCCACCCCACCCCCACCCCTACCCCTCGGCCCCTGGCATCAACAAGTGTACTTTCTGACTCTATGAATCTGACTATTCTAGGTACCTCGTATAAGTGGAATCAAACAGTATTTGTCTGCACCTAATGTATATTGAAATGTATTTCTAAGGTTAACTTAATAAATGTCCCGCAAACAGATTGTACCTTATTTTTTTTTCCTGTGCTATACACATTTACCATTGCAACAAAAGAATAAAATACCTAGGAATAAACCTACCTAGGGAGGCAAAAGACCTATATGCAGAAAACTACAAGACACTGATGAAAGAAATCAAATATGACACAAATAGATGGAGAGATATACCATGTTCTGGGATCGGAAGAATCAGCATTGTGAAAACGAGTATACTACCCAAAGCAATCTACAGATTCAGTGCAATCCCTATCTAATTACCAATGGCATTTTTTACAGAACTAGAACAAAAAGTTTTACAATTTGTATGGAAACACAAAAGACCCCAAATGACCAAAGCAATCTGGAGAAAGAAAAATGAAGCTGGATGAATAAGGCTCCCTGACTTCAGACTATACTACAAAGCTACAGTAATCAAGACAGTATGGTATTGGCACAAAAACAGAAATATAGATCAATGGAACAGGATAGAAAGCCCAGAGCTAAACCCATGCACCTATGGTCACCCAATCTATGACAAAGGAAGCAGAAGTGTACAAGGAGAAAAGACAGTGTCTTCAGTAAGTGGTGCTGGGAAAACTGGACAGCTACATGTGAAAGAATGAAATTAGGACACTCCGTAACACCATACACAAAAATAAACTCAAAATGGATTAAAGACTTAAATGTAAGGCTGGACAATATAAAACTCTTAGAGGAAAACATAGGCAGAACACTCTTTGACATAAATATTTGAGTTTTAAAATTTGAAAATATCTTATAATACATATCAGACAGTGTTATGACACAACATTTATAGTTATCTATTTTAAATATTTTATAACAATAACCTTTACATTCTTGTTCCTTGGTTACTTATTACTTAAAATGATAGTTGATATATTTTTAAGTGAAAGATAATGTGTTTTGTGTTGCAAATCTAGATGTGTTCTTCTAAGCAAAGACAAAAGGCTACAGGGATATACACTGAACTGTTAATGGTGGTTACCCCTGAGAAGTAGTATTCATGAATTGGAAGGAACCTCTATTTCTTACTTTTTAGTGTGATGGCATGATGATTTATTTTCACTGGGTTTCTGTAATTTCTTTTTAAATGTTGCTAGTGTAAGTCTAGGTCTGTGTTACTATTCCTCAATGGGAATCTCTTGAGTGTTTGGGGCAGGAACTTTTCTTGAGGTGGACCATTCCTCACATTTCAGAATATGTATTAAACCTGGTTATCATCCATTAAATGTCAGTAATGCTCTCCAAAGCTTGTGAAAACCCAAAACACCTCCCCACATCTTCAGGTTTCCTTGCCTCAATTGGAAAGCACTGATCCTTGCATTAGTTAGGACTCTTTACACTAACTTGGTCAAAAAGAATTTTTTCTTGTTATTAAAGACCTCACAGATGTCTCACTCTATGAGAGTAGGGGTCATGTAGCTGAATCATGGTAAGAACCAGGACTGGATTTTGGAAATTGTTGAAAGACTAGGCAGACTCCTTCTTCCACTTTTATTATTTTTTCCTGTATATCTACTTTTTTTTTCTTGTAATTAACAAATTATGAAGATACATAATAGAGGATCAATGACAGAGAGACCAATGTTGCTTTCTTGATTTCAAATCTAAATCTTCATGAGCTCAACCTGGTGCTCACTTATTGTCCAGTGAACCATGGCCCAGAGGGCAGAAATATGTTGAGCAGTTTTATTTTCCATGGTGGGGCTGGTGAGGATGAGCACTGCTGTGGGTCAGGAAGAAATTATGATAGAAGGGGACATGACAAGAGACTGAGCATTCACCCTAATACAAGTCTCTGCTGCAGTCAGCCTAGTATTTTCTATTGTTTTATTGTTTAGTCTAAATTCCTTTTATTGAGGTTTAATTTACATACTCTGAAATTCACATTATAACTGTACAATTCGATGATTTTTAAAAAATAGATCTATTTATTTATTTATTTTTTGGATGCATTGGGTTTATTTTTCATTGCTGCACACAGGCTTTCTCTAGTTGCCATAAGTGAGGGCTACTCTTCATTGCAGTGCGCGGCTTCTCATTGCGGTGGCTTCTCTTACTGTGGAGCATGGGCTCTAGGTGCACAGGCTTCAGTAGTTGTGACATGCAGGCTCAGTAGTTGTGGCTAGTGGGCTCTAGAGTGCTGGCTCAGTAGTTGTGGTGCACGGGTTTAGTTGCTCCGTGGCATGTGGGATCTTCCTGGACCAGGGCTCAAACCCATGTCCCCTGCATTGGCAGGCAGATTCTTAACCGCTGCACCACCAGGGAAATAATTCAATGATTTTTAAAGTAAATTTACAAACCTGTGCAATAATCACTACAATTGAGTTTTAGAACATTTCTATCGCACCAAAAATTTCCTGGTACTTTTTTGCAATCAATCCTTGCTACCACTTCCAGCCCTGGGCAACCACTGGTCTGCTATCTGTTGCTATAGATTTGTCTTTTCTAGAAATTTCATTTAAATGGAATCATTCCTATGCAATCTTTTGTGTCTGACTTATTTCACTTAGCGTAAGATTTCTGAGGTTCTTCTACAGCGTTGCATGTTCATTGTAGTGGTTCATTGCTTTCCAATGATGAATAATATTCCATTGTATGGATATATCATATTTTGTTTATTCAATCATCAATTGATGGACATATAGATTTTTTTTTTAGACTTTTGGCTGTTAGGATAATGATGCTAGGGATATTTCTTTGTGTACAGGTCCTTGTGAAGACATATTTTTACTGCTGTTGTGTAGGTACCTAGGAGTGGAATTGTTGAGTCCCACGGTTAGTACTTGTTAACTTTTCAAGAAACTATCAAACTATTTTCCAAAGTGTCTGTGCCATTTAACGTTTCTTTTTTGTTTTTTTGGTGGGGGCTGTGTTGGGTTTTCATTGCTGTGTGCAGGCTTTCTCTAGTTGCGGCAAGCGGGGGCTACTCTTCGTTGCGGTGTGCGGGCTTCTCATTGCTGTGGCTTTTCTTGTCGTGGAGCACAGGCTCTCGGGCACGCAGGCTTCAGTAGTTGTGGGACGTGGGCTCAGCAGTTGTGGCTTGCAGGCTGTATAGCGCAGGCTCAGTAGTTGTGGTGTATGGGCTTAGTTGCTCCACGGCATGTGGGATCTTCCTGGACCAGGGCTCAAACAGTGTCCCCTGCATTGGCAGGTGGATTCTTAATCACTGCACAACCAGGGAAGTCTGCCATTTTACATTTCTCACCATTAACATATGAGGGTTTTATTTTCTCCACATTTTTGCCAAAGCTTGGTACTGTCAGTATTTTGCATTATAGCTGTTCTACTATGTGTGTAATGATATGTTATTGTGGTTTTAATGTGCATTTCTCTAATGACTAATGATGTTGAACATCTTTTTATTTTCTTATTAGCCATTTATATATCTTTGGTGAAATGTTTATTCATATCTTTTGACCATTTTAAAATTGGGTTTTTTGTCTTTGTTTATTGAGGTTTGAGTTCTTTATGTATTCTAGATATATGTCTTTATCAGATATATGATTTTCAAATATATTCTCCTAGTCTATGGCTCAACTTTATTTTTTAATGCAAAGTTAAAAATTCAAATTCTAGATATTTTACATTTCCATATACATTTTAGAATAAGATTGTCAATTTTAGGATAAGATTGTCAATTACTACAAAAACAAACAAACAAACACAAAACCTGATGGAATTTTGGTATAGAATATATGACATTCTCAGATCAAGTTTCATTGATCAAGTTTCATAACAAAGCCTTCATTTATCTTTCTTTCATGGGTCATGTTTTAAGTGTCATCTTTAAAAATTTTGCCTGATCCAAGGTCCTTAAACTTTTCCCCTTTATTTTATTTCATAAGATTTATAATTTTAGCCCTTGAATTTAGAGCTACAATGCATTTTATTTTGTATGTGGTGTGAGGTGAGTGTCTGTAAGTTCATATTTATGCATATTGCCCTCTAACTGGCCCAGTACTATTTGTTACAAAGACTATCATTTCCCATTGAATTTCCTTGGCTTCTTTGTTAAAAGTCGCTTGAACATAAGGTCTTATTCCTGGACTCTGTATTCTGTTCTTTTGATCTATTTACCTAGCCTTTTGCCAGTACTACACTGTCTTGATTACTGTAGCTTTATAAGAAGTTTTGAGATCAGGTGGTATAAGTTCTCCAATTTTTTTCTTCTGTTTAAAATTATTTTGGCTAGTCCAGATCCTCTACATTCCATATACATTTAAAAATTTTTAATTGTGATAAAACGTTCATAACATAAACTCTACCATCTTAATCATTTTTAAGTGTATAAGTCAGTATGTTCACATTATTGTACAATCAATCTCCAGAACTTTATCTTGCAAAACTAAAACTTCATCCCCATTAAACAACATTGTACTTCGTTTTTATGACTTTGACTATTCTAGATACCTAAGTGGAATCATACAATATTTGTCTTTTGGTGACTGACTTATTTCATTTAGCATAATTTTCTCAAGTTCATCCATGTTGTGGCATATCAGTTTTCCTTCTTTTCTTTTTTTTTTTTTTTTTTTTTTAACATCTTTATTGTAGTATAATTGTTTTACAATAGTGTGTTAGTTTTCCCTCTACAACAAACTAAATCAGTTATACATACACACATGCTCCCACATCTCCTCCCTCTTGCATCACCCTCTCTCCCACCCTCCCTATCCCACCCCCCCAGGCGGTCACACAGCACAGAGGTGATCTCCCTGTGCCATGCAGCAGCTTCCCACCAGCTATCCAATTTACAATTGATAGTGCATATATGTCCCTGCCACTCCCCCACTTCGTCACAGCCCACCCCTCCCCCTCCCCATATCCTCAAGTCCACGCTCGAGTAAGTCTGTGTTTTATTCCCGTCCTACCACTAACCTCTTCATGACATTTTTTTCCCTTAGAGTCCATATATATGTGTTAGCATACGGTATTTGTTTTTCTCCTTCTGACTTACTTCACTCTGTATGACAGACTCCAGGTCCATCCACCTCATTATAAATAACTCAGTTTCATTTCTTTTTATGGCTGAGTAATATTCCATTGTATATATGTGCCACATCTTCTTTATCCATTCATCTGTTGATGGACACTTAGGTTGCTTCCATGTCCTGGCTATTGTAAATAGAGCTGCAATGAACATTTTGGTACATGAGTCTTTCTGAATTATAGTTTTCTCAGGGTATATTCCCAGTAGTGGGATTGCAGGGTCATATGGTAGTTCTATTTGTAGTTTTTTAAGGAACCTCCATACTGTTCTCCATAGCGGCTGTATCAATTTACATTCCCACCAGCAGTGCAAGAGGGTTCCCTTTTCTCCACACCCTCTCCAGCATTTATTGTTTCTAGAGTTTTTGATGATGGCCAATCTGACCGGTGTGAGATGATATCTCATTGTAGTTTTGATTTGCATTTCTCTAATGATTAATGAGGTTGAGCATTCTTTCATGTGTTTGTTAGCAATCTGTATATCTTCTTTGGAGAAATGTCTATTTAGTTCTTCTGCCCATTTTTGGATTGGGTTGTTTGTTTTTTTGTTATTGAGCTGCATGAGTTGCTTATAAATTTTGGAAATTAATCCTTTGTCAGTTGCTTCATTTGCAAATATTTTCTCCCATTCTGAGGGTTGTCTTTTGGTCTTGTTTATGGTATCCTTTGCTGTGCAAAAGCTTTTAAGTTTCATTAGGTCCCATTTGTTTATTTGTGTTTTTATTTCCATTTCTCTAGGAGATGGGTCAAAAAGGATCTTGCTGTGATTTATGTCGTATAGTGTTCTGCCTATGTTTTCCTCTAAGAGTTTGATAGTGTCTGGCCTTACATTTAGGTCTTTAACCCATTTTGAGTTTATTTTTGTGTGTGGTGTTAGGGAGTGTTCTAATTTCATACTTTTACATGTAGCTGTCCAGTTTTCCCAGCACCACTTATTGAAGAGGCTGTCTTTTCTCCACTGTATATCCTTCCCTCCTTTATCAAAGATAAGGTGACCATATGTGTGTGGGTTTATCTCTGGGCTCTCTATCCTGTTCCATTGATCTATATTTCTGTTTTTGTGCCAGTACCATATTGTCTTGATTACTGTAGCCTTGTAGTAGAGTCTGAAGTCAGGGAGCCTAATTCCTCCAGCTCCATTTCTCGTTCTCAAGATTGCTTTGGCTATTCGGGGTCTTTTGTGTTTCCATACAAATTGTGAAATTTTTTGTTCTAGTTCTGTAAAAAATGCCAGTGGTAATTTGATAGGGATTGCATTGAATCGGTAGATTGCTTTGGGTAGTATAGTCATTTTCACAATGTTGATTCTTCCAATCCAAGAACATGGTATATTTCTCCACCTATTTGTATCATCTTTAATTTCTTTCATCAGTGTCTTATAGTTTTCTGCATACAAGTCTTTTGACTCCTTAGGTAGGTTTATTCCTAGATATTTTATTCTTTTTGTTGCAATGGTAAATGGGAGTGTTTTCTTAATTTCACTCTCAGATTTTTCATCATTAGTGTATAAGAATGCCAGAGATTTCTGTGCATTAATTTTGTATCCTGCAACTTTACTAAATTCATTGATTAGCTCTAGTAGTTTTCTGGTAGCATCCTTAGGATTCTCTATGTATAGTATCATGTCATCTGCAAACAGTGACAGCTTTACTTCTTCTTTTCCTATTTGGATTCCTTTTATTTCTTTTTCTTCTCTGATTGCTGTGGCTAGAACTTCCAAAACTATGTTGAATAAGAGTGGTGAGAGTGGGCAACCTTGTCTTGTTCCTGATCTTAGTGGAAATGGTTTCAGTTTTTCACCATTGAGAACGATGCTAGCTGTGGGTTTGTCATATATGGCCTTTATTATGTTGAGGAAAGTTCCCTCTATGCCCACTTTCTGCAAGGTTTTTATCATAAATGAGTGTTGAATTTTGTCAAAAGCTTTCTCTGCATCTATTGAGATGATCATATGGTTTTTCTCCTTCAGTTTGTTGATATGGTGTATCACATTGATTGATTTGCGTATATTGAAGAATCCTTGCATTCCTGGGATAAACCCCACTTGATCGTGGTGTATGATCCTTTTAATGTGCTGTTGGATTCTGTTTGCTAATATTTTGTTGAGGATTTTTGCATCTATGTTCATCAGTGATATTGGCCTGTAGTTTTCTTTCTTTGTGACGTCTTTGTCTGGTTTTGGTATCAGGGTGATGTTGGCCTCATAGAATGAGTTTGGGAGTGTTCCTCCCTCTGCTATCTGTTGGAAGAGTTTGAGAAGGATAGGTGTTAGCTCTTCTCTAAATGTTTGATAGAATTCGCCTGTGAAGCCATCTGCTCCTGGACTTTTGTTTGCTGGAAGATTTTTAATCACAGTTTCAATTTCAGTGCTTGTGATTGGTCTGTTCATATTTTCTATTTCTTCCTGGTTCAGTCTCGGCAGGTTGTGCATTTCTAAGAATTTGTCCATTTCTTCCAGGTTGTCCATTTTATTGGCATACAGTTGCTTGTAGTAATCTCTAATAATCTTTTGTATTTCTGCATTGTCAGTTGTTATATCTCCTTTTTCATTTCTAATTCTATTGATTTGAGTCTTCTCCCTTTTATTCTTGATGAGTCTGGCTAACGGTTTATCAATTTTATTTATCTTCTCAAAGAACCAGCTTTTAGTTTTATTGATCTTTGCTATTGTTTCCTTCACTTCTTTTTCATTTATTTCTGATCTGATCTTTATGATTTCTTTCCTTCTGCTAAATTTGGGGGTTTTTTGTTCTTCTTTCTCTAATTGCTTTAAGTGCAAAGTTAGGTTGTTTATTCGAGATGTTTCCTGTTTCTTAAGGTATGATTGTATTGCTATAAACTTGCCTCTTAGAACTGCTTTTGCTGTATCCCATAGGTTTTGGGTCGTTGTGTCTCCATTGTCATTTGTTTCTAAGTATTTTTTGATTTCCTCTTTGATTTCTTCAGTGATCACTTCGTTATTAAGTAGTGTATTGTTTAGCCTCCATGTGTTTGTATTTTTTACAGATCTTTTCCTATAATTGATATTTAGTCTCATAGCGTTGTGGTCGGAAAAGATACTTGATACGATTTCAATTTTCTTAAATTTGCCAAGGCTAGATTTGTGACCCAATATATGATCAATCCTGGAGAATGTTCCATGAGCACTTGAGAAAAATGTGTATTCTGTTGTTTTTGGATGGAATGTCCTATAAATATCAATTAAGTCCATCTTGTGTAATGTATCATTTAAAGCTTGTGTTTCCTTATTTATTTTCATTTTGGATGATCTGTCCATTGGTGAAAGTGGGGTGTTAAAGTCCCCCATTATAATTGTGTTGCTGTCGATTTCCCCTTTTAAGGCTGTTAGTATTTGCCTTATGTATTGAGGTGCTCCTATGTTGGGTGCATAAATATTTACAATTGTTATATCTTCTTCATGGATCGATCCCTTGATCATTATGTAGTGTCCTTCTTTGTCTCTTGTAATAGTCTTTATTTTAAAGTCTATTTTGTCTGATATGAGAATTGCTACTCCAGCTTTCTTCTGATTTCCATTTGCATGGAATATCTTTTTCCATCCCCTTACTTTCAGTCTGTATGTGTCCCTAGGTCTGAAGTGGGTCTCTTGTAGACAGCATATATATGGGTCTTGTTTTTGTATCCATTCAGCCAGTCTGTGTCTTTTGGTGGGAGCATTTAATCCATTTACATTTAAGGTAATTATCGATATGTATGTTCCTATTACCATTTACTTGTTTCGGGTTGTTCTTGTAGGTCTTTTCCTTCTCTTGTGTTTCTTGCCTAGAGAAGTTCCTTTAGGATTTGTTGTAGAGCTGGTTTGGTGGTGCTGAACTCTCTCAGTTTTTGCTTGTCTGTAAAGGTTTTAATTTCTCCATCAAATCTGAATGAGATCCTTGCTGGGTAGAGTAATCTTGGTTGTAGGTTTTTTTCCTTCATCACTTTAAATATGTCCTGCCACTCCCTTCTGGCTTGTAGAGTTTCTGCTGAAAGATCAGATGTTAGCCTTATGGGGATTCCCTTGTGTGTTATTTGTTGTTTTTCCCTTGCTGCTTTTAATATGTTTTCTTTGTATTTAATTTTTGACAGTTTGATTATTATGTGTCTCGGCGTGTTTATTCTTGGGTTTATCCTGTATGGGACTCTCTGTGCTTCCTGGACTTGATTGACTATTTCCTTTCCTATATTAGGGAAGTTTTCAACTATAATCTCTTCAAATATTTTCTCAGTCCCTTTCTTTTTCTCTTCTTCTTCTGGGACCCCTATGATTCGAATGTTGGTGCGTTTAATGTTGTCCCAGAGATCTCTGAGACTGTCCTCAGTTCTTTTCATTCTTTTTTCTTTCTTCTGCTCTGCAGCAGTTATTTCCACTATTTTATCTTCCAGGTCACTTATCCGTCCTTCTGCCTCAGTTATTCTGCTATTGATCCCATCTAGAGTATTTTTAATTTCATTTATTGTGTTGCTCATCGTTGCTTGCTTCCTCTTTATTTCTTCTAGGTCCCTGTTAACTGTTTCTTGCAAATTGTCTATTCTATTTCCAAGATTTTGCATCATCTTCACCATCATTATTCTAAATTCTCTTTCAGGTAGATTGGCTATTACCTCTTCATCTGTTAGGTCTGGTGTGTTTTTATCTTGCTCCTTCATCTGTTGTGTGTTTTTCTGTCTTCTCATTTCGCTTATCTTACTGTGTTTGAGGTCTCCTTTTTGCACGCTGCAGGTTCGTAGTTCCTGTTGTTTTTGGTGGCTGTCCCCAGTGGCTAAGGTTGGTTCAGTGGGTTGAGTAGATTCCCTGGTTGGGGGGACTAGTGCCTCTGTTCTGGTGGATGAGGCTGGATCTTGTCCTTCTGGTGGGCAGGTCCTCGTCTGGTGGTGTGCTTGGGGATGTTGGTAACCTTATTATGATTTTAGGCAGTCTCTCTGCTAATGGATGGGGCTGTAGACCTGTCTTGCTCTTTGTTGGGGATAGGGTGTCCAGCACTGTTCTTTGCTGGTCCTTGAGTGAAGCTGGGTCTTGGTGTTGAGATGGAGGTCTCTGGGAGATTTTCGCCGTCTGATATTACGTGGAGCTCGGAGGTCTCTTGTGGACTAGTGTCTTGAGGTTGGTTCTCCCACCTCAGGGACACCGACCTGGTGCCTGGCTGGGGCGCCAAGAACCTTTAATCCACACGGCTCAAAATAAAAGGTAGAATAAATAGAGAGGAAAGAAAAGGAAGGAAGGAGGGAGGGAGGGAAGGAAGGAAGAAAGGAAGGAAGAAATGAAGGAAGGAAGCAAGAAAGCAAGGACTGAAGGTGCAGAGGAAGAAAGGGAGGAAGGAAGAGAGGAGGGGAGGAAAGAAGGGGGAAGGAAGGAAGAAAGGAGGGAAGGAGGGAAGAAAGGAAGAAAGAAAGGGAGAAGACAGAGTAGTATAAAGTATAGTTATTAAAATAAAAAATAATTATTAAGAAGAAAAATTTCCTTTTAAAAAAAAAACAAAAAACAAAAAACAAAAAAAACCCCAAAAAACAAACAAACAAACAAACAAAAAAACAGAAAAATGGGTCGGTCTAACCCTAGGACAAATGGTGCAAGCAAAGCTATACAGACAAAATCTCACACAGCAGCACACACATACACACCCACAAAAAGAAAAAAAAGGGGAAAATAATAGTATATCTTGCTCCCAAAGTCCACCTCCTCAACTTGGGATGATTCGTTGTCTATTCAGGTTTTCAACAGATGCAGGGCACTTCAAGTTGATTGTGGAGCTTTAATCCGCCGCTTCTGAGGCTGTTGGGAGAGATCTCCCCCTCTCCTCTCTGTTCGCACAGCTCCTGGGGTTCAGCTTTGGACTTGGTCCCGCCTCTGCGTGTAGGTTGTCCGAGGGCGACTGCCCTTCGCTCAGACAGGACGATGTTAAAGGAGCAGTTGATTCGGGGGCTCCAGCTCACTCAGGCTGGGGGGAGGGAGTGGCACGGGGGCGGGGCGAGTCCGCGACGTCAGAGGCCGACGTGACGCTGCACAGGCCCAAGGCGCGCCGTGCGTTCTCCCGGGGAACCTGTCCCTGGATCCCGGGACCCCGGCAGTGGCGGACTGCACGGGCTCCCGGGAGGGCCGGTGTGGAGAGTGACCTGTGCTCACACACAGGCCTCTTGGTGGTGGCAGCAGCAACCTTAGCGTCCGACACCCGTCTCTACTGTCCGTGCTGACAGCCGCGGCTCGCGCCCGTTTCTGGAGCTCCTCTACGCGGTGCTCTTAATCCCCTCACCTCACACCCGAGGAAGCAAAGAGGCAAGAAAAAGTCTCTTGTCCCTTCGGCAGCTCCGCGCCCGGTTCTAGGGCTCCTTTAAGCGGCGCACTTAATCCCCTCTCCTCGCGCCCAGGCAGCAAAGAGGGAGGAAAAGGTCTCTTGCCTCTTCGGCAGCTCCAGACTTCTCCCGAACTCCCTCCCGGCCAGCCGTGGCGCACTAGCCCCCTTCAAGCTGTCTTCACTCTGCCAACTCCAGCCCTTTCCCCGGGATCCGACTGAAGCCCGAGCCTCAGCTCCCGGCCCCGCCCGCCCCGGCGGTCGAGCAGACAAGCCTCTCGGGCTGGTGAGCGCCGATCGGCACCGATCCTCTGCGGGATTCTCTCCGCTTTGCCCTCCGCACCCCTGTGTCTGAGCTGTCCTCCGCGGCTCCGGAGCTTCCCCCTCCGGCGCCCGCAGTCTCCGCCCGCGAAGGGGCCTCTAGTGTGTAGGAGTCTTTCCTCCTTCTCGGCTCCCTCCCACTGGCGTAGGTCCCGTCCCTATTCTTTTGTCCCTGTTTATTCTTTTTTCTTTTGCCCTACCCAGATATGTGGGGAGTTTCTTGCCTTTTTGGAGGTCCGAGGTCCTCTGCCAGCGTTCGGTGGGTGCTCTACAGGAGAAGCTCCACGTGTAGATGTATTTCTGATGTCTCTGTG
Source organism: Kogia breviceps (assembly GCF_026419965.1). Lineage (NCBI taxonomy): Eukaryota > Metazoa > Chordata > Mammalia > Artiodactyla > Physeteridae > Kogia > Kogia breviceps. The sequence continues at coordinate 51,515,867 of NC_081314.1, read as the reverse complement.
AGGAGGAAGGAGATCTCCGCGTCTTACTCTTCCGCCATCTTTAAGCCGTCTCTCTGCTTTTCCTTTTAACCCTGATCTGCTCTCCTCCGCCAGCTTCTTCCCTGGCATTCAGGCCTCACCAAGCTCTCTCAAGCCTCCAGGGGCTACCCAGATGCTGATGGAGGGCTGAAGGACTGACCTCATTCCCCGCAGGGCTGGGAGGCACCGGCTCTTGTCCTGTCCTGCCCCTGTGGGCCTTCGGCCCAGGCTTGAGGCCGGCAGCTTGTGCCCCTTCTTTTCTAAGGTTGAATAATATTTCACTGTACCTATATACCACATTTTATTTATCCATTCATCCACTGATGGACATTTGCATTATTTCTACCTCTTGGCTACTGCCAAGAGGTAGAAACAATGCTGCTATAAACATGGGTATGAAAATATCCCTTCAAGATATTTTGGATATATACCAAGAAATGTAATTGCTGGATCATATGGTAATTCTATACTTAATTTTTTGAGAAACCCCCATTTTCCATAGCTGCTGAACCATTTTACATTCCAATTAATAGTGCACGAGTGTTCCAATTTCTCCACATCCTTACCAACACTTGCTATCCTCTGTTGTCTTGATAGTAGCTATCCTAATGGGTATGAGATGATATCTCACTGTGTCCATATACCTAATAGGATGTTTGTCAATTGCTACAAAGAAAAATCTTCATGGGATTTTGATAAGGATTTTATGAAGTCCACAAATCAATTTGGGGAAAATTGCCACTTAACAATATTGTCTTTCAGTCTATGAACATGATTTTATTTCATTTATTTAGATCTTATTTAATTTCCTTTGTCAACATTTTGTGGTTTTTAGCCTTAGGTTCTTATGCTTTTCTGTTAAATGTTTTCCCAAGTATTTTATTCTTTTTGAAGTTACTGTGTATGTAATTCTTTTCTTAATTTTATTTTCAGGTTGTTCATTGCTAGTATATAGAAATAAAATAGATTTTTGAATGTTGATCCTGAGTCCTGTGACCTTGATGAACTCACTTATTATAATAGCTATTTTTTAGGTACCTTGGGATTTTCTACATAAAGGATTGTATCCTCTACAAATAAAAGTAGTTTTACTTTTTCCTTTCCAACCTAGATGCCTTTTATTTCTTTTTCTTGTCTTAATGTGTTAGCTAGAGCTGCCAGTAGATGTTAAAAAGAAGTAGTAAGTGTTTACTTCCTGGCTTTGTTTCTGATTAAGGGAAAGCATATAGTCTTTCACCATTAATTCTGATGTTAGTTATAGGTTTTATTGTAGATGCTCTTATCAGTTTGAGGAAGTTCCTTTGTATTTCCTGTTTGTTGTGTGTGTGTGTGTTTCCTGCTCTTACTGAAATAATCATGCTCTTTGTCCTTTATTCACATGGCTTATTACAGTACTTGATTTTCAGATGTTATGATTGCATTACTGGGGTATAATTTCACTTGGTCATGATGCATAATTTACATGTTGGTGGATTGAATTTGTTAATATTTTGGGAAGGAACTTTGTATCTACATTCATGTGGAATATTAAGCTGTAGATTTGTTTTCCTGAAATATGGTTATCTACTTTGGTATCAGGGTTGTATTGGCCTTATAAAATTCATTTAGAAGTATTTCCTTCTCTATTTTCTGTAAGTGTTTGTATTGGATTGGTTTAATTTCTTCCTTAAATGTTGGATAGAATTTGCCAGTGAAGCAATCTGAGTCTGGGATTTTTTTCATGGGAAAATGTTCAATTATGAATTCAATTTCTTTACCTTATTATTCTACTTTTCTTCTTTTTCTTGAGTCAGTTTTGGTAATTTATGTCTTTCATTGAATTTGTCCATTCAATCTAAGTGGTCCATTTGTTGGCATAAATGTTTCAAATTCCACTCTAATCCAGAAATTACTGTAGGTCTATAGCAATGTTTCTTATTTCATTATTGATTTTGTTAATTTGTATTTTAGTCTGTTTTTTTCCTTGGTCAGTTTATCTAAAAGTTTATAAATTTTTAAGTCTTTCCAATTTTAGTTGCTTTTTTTTTTTTTTTTTTTTTTTTTGCGATACATGGGCCTCTCACCGTTGTGGCCTCTCCCGTTGCGGAGCACAGGCTCCTGACATGCAGGCTCAGTGGCCATGGCTCACAGGCCCAGCTGCTCCATGGCATGTGGGATCTTCCTGGACCGGTGCACGAACCCATGTCCCCTGCATCGGCAGGCGGACTCGCAACCACTGCGCCACCAGGGAAGCCCTTGCCTTGATTTTTTTGCAGTTGTTTTTATTTCATTCATTCTACTCTGATCCTTATTTTGTGAATTCTACCTCCTTTTGAACTTTTGTCTTTTCTTTTTCTACCTTCTTGAAGTGAAGCTTAGATTATGATTTTAGGTCTTTCTTCCTTTCCAAAATAACACTGAAAGCTATAACTGTCACTCTAACCACTGCTTTTACTGCATACCATACATTTCTATATGTTGTGTTTTTATTTCCAGTCAATTTTCTAATTTTCCTTGTGACTTATTTTTCTTCCAAAGGTGATTTAGAAATGGGTTGTTCAACTTCTAAATAGTTTATTATTTCCCAAAACTATTTGTTCCTGATTTATATATTTTTGTTGAGATCAGAGAGTATACTTTCTATGATTTCAGTTCTTATGAATTTATTAATACTTATGTGGAGCATATGTCTATCTTGGAGAATGTTCCATGTGATCTTGAAAAGAATTCGTAATCTGATGTTGTGAGGTTGAGGGTTCTTTAAATGTTATTTAGGTCAAATTACTTGATGTCATTAAAGTTTTCCATGGCCTTACTGATTTTCTGCCTAGCTGTTTCAATAATTTCTGAGAAGGAGGTATTGAAATTTCTAATGCAACAGCTAGGCAGAAAATCTGTAAGGCCATAGTGTTAATGATAATGCTGATGATGTTGCTATATATGATTTTATGCTTTTAAAAGAAATTAAGAAAATAAATACTTAAGCATCTTTTCTATTTACTCATGTATTTATGCTTCCAGGCCTCTATCTTTCTTCTGGTAGATTTAATACCTTTCAGCCTTAAAACCTTTCTTTAGTATTTCTTGTAAGGCTGATCTGCTAGAAATGAATCCCTCTTTCTGAATATAAAATTATCTTTGGCAGTTTTTCCTTTCAGCACTTTGTATCATTCCACTACCTTCTGGGTCTCCAATTTTTTCAGATGTGAAATCAGCTTGTTATTCATACTGAAGTAGCCTTATATGTAGTGAGTCATTTTTCCCTTTTTCCTTTCAAATTTTTCTAGTTGTCTTTGGCTTTCAGTAATTTGATTATGATATGTCTTGGTGTGGATCTCTCTATGTTTATCTTTCTTGGGACCTGTTGAGCTTTGTGGATTTTTGAAGTGATAATTTTTCATCAAATATGAATATTTGGGGCCCTCATTTCTTCATATTTTTATGCTCATTTCTCTCCCTCTGATATTCCCACTAAATGTATGTTGGATGCTTGATGCTGTCCCATAAGTCTTTAAAGCTGTGTTCATTTTCTTTAATCTTTTACATTTTTCTTTTCAATTTAGATGATTTATCTTGGTCTGTCTTCAAGTTGATTGAATCTTCTTCCTTTCATTTCAAATCTATTGTTAGTTTATATAAGTCATACTCAAGAATTTTCACTTGGGTTTTTTTTTGTGATTTCCATTTTTTAATCAGCGCTTATATAGATCTCATTTTCAGGATCATTCCATTAAGTGTTTGTCTGGTCCACTGCTCTTCCCAACTGGGACCAAAACCTCAGGCTGTCAGAACCAAAGGTTTTCCCCATTCATTTATAACCAAATTTTCTAGTTCACTGATAATGCCAATGTAACTTCAAGACTCTTTCCTCCCCTGGGAATCAGGCACACTCCCTGTTCAGCAAGGCCAGTCTTGCCTTAGTAATTGACCAACTTGGGAAGGAACATTTAATATAGGAGTAGCCCCAGGCAGGGAAGCCTTGCACTTTTACTGTTCTTCATTAATTTCAGCATAGTTTTTCTTGAATAAATATTTCTTAATTTGTTTGCTTTTGGTTGGTTTCCAGAGTTCTGAAATGGTTTTTAACAAATTTATCCAGTTTAGCATTTGTTTTATGCTGATAGAATGATTTACTGACCTCTTCATTATACCGTAGTCAGAGGTCTATTGAATTTGGCAGGAATTCTATTTTCGGGATATTTAAACTATTTATCTTATTTACAGAGAAATAGTATGCTATCGTGATCTAGATAAAATGATAGCAGTCATTTGAATGCACTTCCTTATGTCATCACTCTGCTAGGTGTTTTTCATAAAAGATATGTATTCACAACAGCCCTGCAAGGTAGAGGTTGTCTTCATTTACAGGTGTAAACATTTAGGCTTAGAGAGGTAAATGATTTGCCCTTTTGTGCTGTTATTAATAGTGCCACTTATTTTGCATGTGTTGACATTGACTCAGATAGCTTGGGTATAAGGAATGAATGTTCAAATGGAATTTTTAGTCATTTTAATCTCAGTAAGTCAGTTAAATTAGATTCAACCAATATTTCTCAAGTACTTACCAGCATCAAACAATGTTCTAGTTGCAAAGCATGAAGAACAGGGCTGCAGGGAGGAGAATTTTATATATATATGTGTGTGTACACATTTATGTATATGACATGGTCCCCTCTCTCAAGGAATTCATCATCACAAAAGAGAAGATAGATATTTTCAAACAACTGCAACACAGTTGACTAAGTGTTCTGACATAGTGATTCTCAAACCTTAATGTATGTTAAATTACATATTAAACTGCAGATTCTGATTCAATGAGTCTGAGTGGGACACAGATTTCATATTTTTAGCACGTTTTCAGGTGATGGTGATACTGCTGATATATGGATCACACTGAAAAGCAAAGCTCCAGCATAGATGTAAGCTGGGAGTTATAAGAGCACCCAGAAGATGGGAGGTTTTTTGCTGTGGTTAGTTAAGGAAGAAAACATCATCTCAAAAGGATAAACAATTTACTCTTGGAGTGATGTCAACATCATGGTAGCATGAGATGCTCTGTTTGTCTCTCTCCTTCAGTCTACAACTAGTAAAACATCCATAACTCAGCAAAGCTTCCTCTGTCCAACACATTAGGAAGCCAGAGAGTTCCACACATCTGTACATCTGGAAGTGAGTGGACTGGAACACAAAGAAGAGGCAGAACTGTTGGAATAGCAGAGGTGGTACCCATGATCCCAGCCTGCTGACCATGGCAGGTGATCCCACAGCCCCAGAGAACCCAGTAGCAGAGCACATAACTCCGGAATCCCAACTGCAGTGGCACCCATGGCCACAGGGGACCAGGCAGCAGTGCTGGCGGCAAGGGCCCACAACCATGGTCCCTCCATCCATGGTGGGTGCCTGTGATTCTGGCCTCCCCCTACCTTTGGCAGTGGCATCCTTGAACCTGACAACCCCAGATGCATCAGGGGTGCTCATGACCCATGCTACTCTCCCCACACTCCGGGTGACCTTGGATGTGGTGGGGTGCCCACTACCCTGTTGCCCCCAGTAGCAGTGCTAGCAACAGCAGTGACACTGGCACAGCAAGGCACCAGCAACCCGGGAGACCCAAGCAGAGACAACTTGGATACTGAGGACACCTCTGACAGAGGCAGTGGAGGGTGGAAAGTGCCCATTCTCAAACATAGCCAGAGGCAGCTCAGGTAAGAGAAATCAAAAACTTGTGCTGTAGTGCCACCTACTGAAAAACAAAAGAAATGCTTCTAATATATACCAACTTGTTTAACTGTTAGAATCAAAGCTATAAAGCTTTATCTAAATAAGACAGGTGTTTGCTACTTCAAATGTGCTGGCAGAGGAACAACTCCTCAAGCACCATGAAAAACCACGATAACACAGTATCACAAAAAGAAAATGACAATTCTCTACAAATCAAACTTAAAGTCATAGAATAATGCAATCTAACTGATAGAGAATTCAAAATAGCTGTCATGAGGAAACTCAGTGAGTTACAAGGAAACTCAGAAAGACCGTTCAAATGAGCTCAGGAATAAAATTAATGAACAGAGGGAATACTTTAGCAAAACTGAAACTCTGAAAAACAGAACAAACAGAAAATCTAGAGCTGAAGAACTCAATAAGTGAGATGAAGAAGACATTAGAAAGCACTGGAAATAGAGACCATATGCAAAAAAGAATCAGTGAACTCAAAGATATAAATATAGAAGTGATTCAGGTAGAAGAGGAGAGAGAACTAAGATCTTTTAAAAATGAGGAAATTCTATGAGAACTATCCAACTCCATTAGGAAAGGCAGCATAAGGATAATGGGTATCCTAGAAGGAGAAAAGAGGGAGAAGGGAGCAGAGAGTTTACTTAAAGAAATAATAGCTGAGAACTTCCCAAATCTGAAGGATCTAGAGATACCAATCCAAGAAATTAAGAGAACACATTATTATCTCAGTGCAAAAAGACCTCTCTAAGACACATTATATTAGAACTGTCAAAAGGCAACAATAGAGCTTCCCTGGTGGCGCGGTGGTTGAGAGTCCACCTGCCTATGGAGGGGACATGGGTTCGTGCCCCGTTCCGGGAGGATCCCACATGCCGCGGAGCAGTTGGGCCTGTGAGCCATGGCCACTGAGCCTGCGCGTCCAGAGCCTGTGCTCCGCAACGGGAGAGGTCACAACAGTGAGAGGCCCGCGTACCACAAAATTTAAAAAAAAAGGCAATAATAAAGAATTTTTAAGGCAACCAGGAGAGAAAAGATAGTAACTTACAAAGGAACCCCCATCAGGCTATCAGCAGAAACTCTACATGCCAGAAGAGAGTGGAATGATATTCTCAAAATATTGAAAGATAAAAACTGTCAGCCAAGAATACTCTACCCAGCAAAGTTATTTTTCATATATGAAGGAGAAATAAAGCATTTACCAGACAAACAAAAGCTGAGGAAGTTCATCACCATTAGACCTGCCTTACCAAAAATGTTGAAGAGGGCTCTTCTACCTAAAATCAGAAGGCAAAAGTACACAAAACTTTGAGTAAAATGATAAATAGAATCAGAAAATTGCAACTCTGTTTCAGATTAGGTTGTTAAACAATTATAGCATAGAGGTTAAAGGGGAAAAAGCAGTAAAAATAAGTATAGACACTTCAATTTGGTTACAAACTCACAACATAAAAATGGATAATTTGAAACAATAAAAACATACAAAGGGGAAGAAGACAAGAATGGAACTTGAATAGGCAAATGAAAATAATATGCTATCAGCAGAAAAAGGACTCTTTTATCTATGAAACTTTTATATAAACCTCATGCTAACTGCAAAACATAAATCTAGAGCAGAGGCATAAAATATAAAACAAGAGAAAACTGTGAAAAACATTGTAGAAAACTACCAAAGTAAAGTGGCAGACAGAAACACAAGGAAAAAGAAACAATGGAGATACAGAGCAACCAGAAAACAAGATAAAATGGCAGTACTAAGTCCTCATCTGTCAATAATCATCCTAAATGTGAATAGATTGAACTCACCAGTCAAAAGACACAGAGTGGCTGGATGGATTGAAAAACAAGAACCAACTCCATGTTGCCTCAGGAGACTCATCTCAGCTCTAAAAGCATCATAAGCTTAAAGTAAAGGGATGGGAGATGATATTCTAAGAAAATGGTAGCCACAGGAAAGTGATTGTAAACATACTCATATCAGTTAAAATAAACCTCAAGCTAAAAAAAGTAACAAGATACAAATATGGATATTATATAATGATAAAGGGAACAATTTATCAAGAATATATAACATTTATTAATATATTTGCACCAAACATAGGAGCACCAAACTATATAAAGCAATTATTAACAGACCTAAAGGGAGGAATTGACAGCAAAACAAAATTAGTTAATAGTAGGGAACTTTAACACCCTGCTTACATCAGTGAATAGATCATCCCAGTCAGAAAGTCAACAAGGAAACAGCAACCTTAAATGAAGCATTAGACCAGACAAATTTGATAAATTTGTATAGAACATTCCATCCAAATGCAGCAGAGTACACATTCTTCTCAAATGCACATGGAACTTTCTCAAGAATAGACCATATGTTTCGGCACAAAACAAATATCAATAAATTTAAGACGATTGAAATCATATGAAGCACCTTTTCTGCTGACAGTGGTATGAAAATAGAAATTAATTATAAGAAGAAAGCTGGAAAAGTCACAAATGTATGAAGACTAAACAGCTTGCCAATGAACAACTGTTGGGTCAATGAAGAAGTCAAAGGAGAAATAAAAAAATACCTGGAGACAAATAAAAATGAAAATACAACCTACCAAAATCTATGGGCTGCAGCAAAAGTGGTACAATGAGAGAAGTTTGTAGCATTACAGGCCTAACTCAAGAAACAAAAAACCTCTCAAACATTCTAACCTTACACCTAAAGGAACTGGAAAAAGAAGAACAAATGAAGCCCAAAGTCAGTAGAAGAAAGGAAATAATAAAACTCAGAGTGGAAATAAATGAAATAGAGACTTTAGGCAATAGAAAAGATCAATTAAACAGAGGTCATTCTTTGAAAAGATACAGTTGACACACTTTTAGCTAGATTCACTAAGAAAGAGAGGAGGGGGCTTCCCTGGTGGCGCAGTGGTTGAGAATCCGCCTGCCGATGCAGGAGACACGGGTTCGTGCCCTGGTCCGGGAAGATCCCACATGCCGCGGAGCAACTAAGCCCGTGAGCCATGGCCGCTGAGCCTGTGCGTCCGGAGCCTGTGCTCCGCAACGGGAGAGGCCACAACAGTGAGAGGCCCGCATACCGCAAAAAGAAAAAAAAAAAAAAAAGAAAGAGAGGAGGTTCAGATAAATAAAATTAGAAACAAAAGACTAAAAATTACAGTGGATACTACAGAAATACAAAGGATCGTAAGAGAATGTTACAAATAGATATACACCAACAATAGGACAACCTAGCAGAAATGGGCAAATTCTTAGAATCAAACAATCTTCCAAGACTGAATCATGAAAAAATAGAAAATCTGAATAGACCAATCACTAGTAAGGAGATTGTAACAGTAATTACAAACCTGCCATAAAGCAAAAGTCCAGGCCTAGACAGCTTCATGAGTGAATTCTACCAAACATTCAAAGAAGATTTCATACCTATCCTTCTCAAACTCTTCCAAAAATTTGAAGAGTTGGGAATGTTTATTTTATAAGACCAACATTACCTTGTTACCAAAAACCAAACAAGGACAGCACAAAAAAATAAAATTATAGGCCAATATCTCTGATGAACATAGATGTAAAAATTCACAACAAAATATTAGCAAACCAGATATAATACATTTAAAGGATCATGCACAATGATCAGGTGGAATTTATTTCAGGGATGCAAAAATGATTCAGCATTCACAATTCAATCAACATGATACACCACATTAACAAAATGAAGGAGAAAATCAAGTAATCATCTCAAAAGATGCAAAAAAAGGACTTGACAATATTCAACACCCGTTTATGATAAATACTCTCAATAAAATGTGTATACAATAATATACTTCAAAGTAATAAAGGCCATATATGACAGATTCACAGCTAACATCATATTCAATGATGAAAACCTGAAAGCTATCCCTCTAAGATCAAGAACAAGACTACTCTTATTTAATATAGTATTGGAAGTCCTAGCCAGAGCAATTAGGTAAGAAAAAGAAATTAAAAGCATCTAAATTGGAAAAGAAGAAGTTAAACTGTCACTATTTGTGGATGTCATGATTTTATTTACAGAAAACCATAAAGACTTTACTGAAAATCTATTAGAATAATAAACAAAAACCATAAATTTGCAATCAATATAAAAAAGGTTGTGTTTCTATACACTAACAACAAATTAGAAGACAGAGATATTAAGGAAGCAATTCATTTACCATTGCAATAAAAAAATAAAATATCTAGGAATAAATTTAACCAAGGAGATGAAAGACCTGTGCATGAAAACTATTAACAATATTGCTGAAAGAAATTGAAGAAGACATAAACAAATGGAAAGATATTCTGCAATCATTGGAATAATTAACATTGTTAAAAATAACATATGAGTGATATATTTTTCACATACGTAGGAACTTTTAAGTATTATAAAATAGCATGTTAGGGCTTCCCTGGTGGTGCAGTGGTTGAGAGTCCTCCTGCTGATGCAGGGGACACGGGTTCGTGCCCCGGTCCGGGAAGATCCCACATGCCGTGGAGTGGCTGGGCCTGTGAGCCATGGCTGCTGAGCCTGTGTGTTTGGAGCCTGTGCTCCGCAACGGGAGAGGCCGCAGCAGTGAGAAGCCTGTGTACTGCAAAAAAAAAAAAAAAAAAAAAAAAAAGCATATTATAGTATTGTGGTGAATTTCTAATCTTAATGATTCTGTTAAATTTTACACCTCTTAGTTAGGGGATAGAGCTTAAGTTTGCTGTATAATTCTACTCTTATAGAATACTTTTAACTTTGTTGCTCAAAAGTTTTGTTTTTTCAAAGTTCATGTAGCCCTCCAATTCCCCTCTCTCCTGCAATATGTAGGTGAGATGAGTGAAAGGAGTATCTCTTTTCCTCCCTTCAATGTGCTAGTGCTTGGTCAAACATGAAAATAAATAAGCACAATAAATATAATTAAAAACAAGAACTCAGCAATCTAATCTCTGCACAAACAGTTGTATATATCAGTGTTATATATGAAAGTTGTTAAGAGTAAATCATAAGAGTTCTCATCATAAGGAAAATTTTTTTTCCTATTTCTTTAATTTTGTATCTATATGAGATAATGGATGTTCACTAAATTTATTGTGGTAAACATTTCACGATATATGTAGTTTTGTTTTGTTAAATGGAAGGAACAATGTTCATATCCATTATTAGAGATACAATTGAATAATTTTAAGTTTCAGAAAGTCAAAAGTAAGACATATTTTCTGTGTTAACATAATTTGGTAGGGAAAAGGGATTAGGCTGAAAGAAGGAAGACCTTGATTCTAACTCAGGCCGCAGCGTTTTGTATCCACTTGGCTTTGACCTAAGCTTTATGAGCTTGGGTTTTCTTGTCTAAGTAATGGGGATCACAATTCTGTTCACTTTCCTTGTAAAATTCTTTTAAGAATGAGAAAAATAGAGTATACATATACACTCTAACAACCAAGAAGAAAAATATTTAAATGGAAGGTGTCATGGGAAAAAAAATTCACATTTATTGGCATTTTATTTATGTTGAATTAATGGAATCTTAGGACATTTATGTATAGGATTCCAATTTATCAGTTATTCATGATATTTATCTTTTTTTTAGCACTAAATTTATTTATTTGTTTGTTTTTATTTTTGGCTGTGTTGGGTCTTTGTTGCTGAGCACGGGCCTTCTCTAGTTCCTTGCGGTGCGCGGGCTTCTCATTGTTGTGGCTTCTCTTGTTGCAGAGCACGAGTTCTAGGCGCTCAGGCTTCAGTAGTTGTGGCATGTGGGCTCAGTAGTTGTGGCTTGCAGGCTCTTGAGCGCAGGCTCAGTAGTTGTGGTGCACGGGCTTAGTTGCTCTGCGACATGTGGGATCTTCCCAGGCCAGGGCTCGAACCCATGTCCCTTGCATTGGCAGGCAGATTCTTAACCACTGCCCCACCAGGGAAGCCCACTAAATTTAACTTAAGAATAAAATCATTTTTTTTGCCATTTAAGGGTATCTTAATATGCTACCTAAAACTGTTATAAAAATTACTGAATCATTGATAGCAAGATTCATTTTAGGACAGAAATAATCTTTGTTCTGTGCTATTTAAATATGTATATATATATTTGAATGTTAATTCTATCTTGATAATTTTATATAAAATACTATTGTTTTTTGATATTTTAAAAAATATAAACTAGAAATTTTAACCACCTTTGAAGTCAATATTACTTTATTCTAGGGAATTTAAAACCAGGTTAAATTGGATTACTTCTCTTAAAAAAATATTTGTTAATATGCAGATGTTTCTGGAAAAACGAAACATTACCTTTGGCTTAATTTCCTTTTTTTTCTTGATAAATCAGGTTTATTCAGGTTTAATTTATGAACAATAAAATCACACATTATTTCTGTGTCCACATTGTTTAAAAATTGTGGTAAAATACAAAAAATGTAAACATAACCATCTTAACCATTTTTAAGTTCAGCAATGATAAGTACGTTCACATTGTTGTGTAAAATGCACTCCTTTGAAGTGTGCAGCTTGATTAGTTCTGAAAATACATTACAATACACTTGTGTAACCTTCAGTATAAATAAATACACAGTATTTCTATCACTTCCCAAATGTTCCTTTGTGCCTCTTTATAATCTCCACTCACCCCAAACCAAGTAATGTCCTCAAGAAGATAACAGGTGCTGGCAAGGATGTGTTGGAAAGGGAACCCTCGTACACTGTTGCTGGGGATGTAAATTGGTGCAACCACTATGGAAAATAATATGGAGTTTCCTCAAGACATTAAAAATAGATCTACCATACGATTCAGCAGTTCCAGTTCTGGAGATTAAATTCTGTTCCAAAGGAGATTAAAACAGGATTTTGAAGAGATAGATACACTCCTATATAGCATCATCACAATATCTAAGATATGGAAACAACCTAAATGCCCATCAGTAGGTGAATGGATAAAAAAGATGTGGTATATATGCACAATGAAATATCATTCAGCCATGAGAAAGGAGAATATCCTTTTGCCATTTGTGACAACATGGATCGATCTTGAACACATTATGCTAAGTGAGATATGTCAGACAGAGAAAGACAAATACTGTATGATATCCCTTATATGTGGAATCCAAAAAGTCAGACTCATAACAAACAGCAAAATGGTGTTTACAGGGGATGGGGCCACGAAGGGGATAAGACTGATGTTGTTTAAGGGTACACACTTGCAACAAGTAGTAAATAAGCCATGGAGATCTAATGCACAGTATAATGAATATAGACAACAATTTTGTATTATAAATATGAATTTCTTTTAAAAATAAGGACTGCTTATGTCTGTAAAGGCTTTTTGATGATCTTTGGGAAAATATGGAGCAGATGCCATAGGTTTGTATATGGACAGCAATATGTGTGCATAGGTCATTTTAGTCATTTTTCATAGTTAAATTTATTAATTCAGTGTGAAGTAACACTAGTTAATTTGATGTTCACTGATTTCTTCCAGAATCAGATTGCAGTGAATCTTAATAGATTTACTAAAGATCATAACTGGAAAGTAGTCTTAGCTATTTAAATAGGTAGCTAGATGAAAATTTTAAAATAGGCACATTTTCATGGGAGAGTATAAAATAATCATTTCTGATCCCTGCTGAAGTTTTCCTCTATCTTGAGAACATTTGCTAAGAAGTAAGACCTATTACTTGTGTTCCTAATGTCAGGTTTTCAGAGAGTCTCTGAAGTGCCTATCTTCCCTCTGGAGTTTGTTTGGTTCAAGCTCAGATGGGATCCAGAATCCTGCAGGGTCTCCTTGGGCAAACCGGGCTTATTGCCGATGGGAAGTCCTTTAGAAAATAGGGCCTTCCTGAGATTTGCCTGTTCTTTTCCGGCCACTCTGAAGGCACTTGAAAAGACTTTTTGAATTCTTGTTTCCCAGTTATTTATTATAATTCTGTAATTCTCCCTTTCTCTTCCCCAACACCTTATTTTTATGTTATTTTGCCATATGCTATTTGTCAGGCACTGTGGTAGCCACACAAAGATTGAAGAAGACATGATGTTTTTCTTCTGTGAACTTTTATGGTGTAGACAGACATCAAAAGATGATATAAAATCAATACTGTGTGGGCTGGTAGGGATCTCCTCAGGGTAGGAAGAGGGTGCAGAGAATGGGCGCCTCATGCATCTGTGGGAGGGCGGCAGGGAGAGGTGCCTGGACCCATGGGAGTAACTTGGGGTGAATCTAGAAGGAGAGGTAGGAGTGTGCCAGGCAAAGAAGATAATAGAGGAGGGAAGGCCTTCCTGGTAAGTGAAACTCATGAGCAAAGGCATGGCGAGAAGAACAACTTGGAGTTTGCTAGGGCACTTCTGGATGTGCACTTCTGAGCAGTTAATACTTTCTAAAGATGTTTTAACACCAACAAAATACTCATTACTGCTTATTCAGGCTCCTTCTAGATTATATTTAGTTCTTTAGCCGTGATGTGTGCAAAATAGCACACCTACCTATTTAGGGTCGATATAGTGGAAAGGCTAGGTAGGAGTCATTAGAATTATACACACCTGGGGTCACTTCCCAGCTCTGCCACCCACTCACCATGTGACCAAGGGCAAGTTATTTAAACCCTCAAAACTTTCCTTTCTTTATCCCTAAAACAATGGTAAAAATAGTTATGCTTTAGAGTTGAGGATTAAATAACATGTTTTTATGATACTTAGGATAGTATGAGCTCAAACTAGCCCTTCAGTAGATGGCAGCTGTCACTATTACATGGTTGATATAAATGGCAATTTGTATTTTTAAATATTAAATAAAATGCATTGCATTTTATCAGTCATAGAATAATGAAAACATGATTTAATATATCTAAATTACTTAGGCTGACATATTAGACTTTTTATTCCTATTTTGTTTATTTATAGGCAAAATCTCAAATATTATCCAATGTATTGGATGTTGCCCATCGGTTTATAAAGAAAGTTAATCCAGATGAACCCAAAGGGGAGAATCATTCTACAAAAAGGATTAGTAAAAATCAGCATAAAACCAAATCTCTTCTTCTTCAGGGGAGCAGCTCTGAGGTAAGCTGAGGAAAATATAGTAGACATTTTCTGTCATACATGATCATGGAAACTGTCATTCATATACTCAACTAGAGCTGTAGAGTTTTGGAGATTATTTGATCACATTGTTGGTTAATATGAATTTGGTTTTTTATTAATCAGAAACACTTTCACTGTAAAAATCCGTTTAAAGAGATAGCTTTGATTTCTCTGGCTACTAGTTTTTTGATGAATGATCCTTTGATCATATTGCTTTCCAGGCATTTTCACCACATCAGGAAATGAATATTTGGGAGAAATATTAAAAAAAACCCACAGTGCAATATAACAATTTTATATTAATCAGGATCTTAGAGAGGCTAAAAATATAAAACCTTGCCAAGTGTTTTAGGTGACAGGCAATTTCACAGTTATTTAAAATCAGATTTATACCAAATTGTGTGGTCCTTCAGATTGATTACTGATCCTATAAGGTACTAGATAAGCTTTCATCAGCTCATGTTTGTGTTTTAATAATAGACTTGCTGTATTGATTCTTTAGCAAGACAGAAACTTCCTCAAATTTTGATCCTTGTAATTAATAATCCTCATTCTTTTAGATGCCACTCACCTTTTCACTGTAGTTCAGAAATAGTAACTTGGCCAGAGTTACACAGCTTGTTACTTTGTGACAGAATCAGGCTTGAACTTCAGTCCGGTGAGTTCCTAACCCTTGCTCAGAGAACATAAAAGAAAACATGCTCTATGGTAGTAGGACCTCTTTACAGCAGAGAAACTATACTTGAATTGTCCAGGAAGGTTAGCAGTTTGGCATGAATTTCACTAACAGACCTGCCAAGGGTGCTTGTGAATAATCACTGAATGAGTTACAGTCTTATTAGAATAATAATGTACTGAGGACCGACTATGTGCCAGACACCATCCTACATATTTTACGTGTATTATCTCTTTTTACCCTTTAAAATTTTTTTTCTTTTTTTTCAGATGAGAAAATAGTGGCAAAGCAGTTTTTTTAAATTGCCCAAGATATCATTGATAGTGGAACTTCAGTTTGAACCCAGGCCTTATGACCCCAAATTACCTGCTTTTAACCATTACCCAGAGGCTGTGGTTTTAAGGATTTCTCCTTCTTGCCTGCCATTTTATCTAATTTATCCTACCAATAAAAATAGTGTTAAATCAACAGCTAACATTTATTAAACACTGTATGCTAGGCTTAATCCTTTAATTGCTTTATCTTATCCAATAATCACAATAACCATATAAGTTTTACATTATTATTATCTCACTTAAGAGATGAGAAAGCCAGAGAGGATTTAAGTAACTAGCTCTACTAGAAAGCTATAGAGCTACTCTTTTGCCTGCTCTTTTAATTCCTAAAATAAATGCTGCCTCTTGTCCCCATTGGTAACTGTGTATACTGTATAGACCCTCCACCCCTGGTCTTAACTTAAAGCCATTAATTCAGTGGTTTCATCCAGGAATGCACATTATAATCAACTGGAGAAACATTAGAGAAACACACGTGACTGAGGTTAGCATCTCTCTGGGTGGGTCCAGACGTGTGGTTTTAACACCTGCTCAGTCATTCTGGTGAGTAGTCCTGGTTGGGCATCCCTGCTGTCGACCCTCAGGTGTGCACCTGTACACAGTGCACACACTAAAGCAGTATCCCCCTCATATGCTTGGTACTGCTCTGTGCTGAAGAGCAGAGGTTCTCCAACTGCAATAAGCATCAGAATCACTGGGTGAGTTTGTAAAAAATGTGCATTCCTGGCCTGCCACTCAAACTTTGATCTTTTTTACATCTAGGTTGGGCCCAGGAATCTGATTTTTAATTGGCTTACCAAGCAATTTGAATGCCTGGAAGAGTCAAAACGGGGCTAAAGCCTGATATCTGTCTTAGGACTTTTCTTATGGATTCAAGCCAGTGGATGTCCTTGGAAATGGGTGCAGTTCATAAAAGAACTTTCATTTTAAAGACTGAAACCTGGGTTTGAAATCCTGACTCTGGTTTTCTAGCTTTGTAACATCGGGCAGTTTACTTTAGCCTTTTGATCCTCTGTTTCCTTTTCTGGAAAGTGGGGATATTAAAACGTATTTTGTGGGGTATCTTGTAGCCTAGAGGAGTAATGGATGCACAGCATTGGATTCCATGTGCTTCTTCAAATTTCCTACCCCCTGTAGAATCGGGCAGGGTCCCGATGTGCTCTGAGTGGAAGTGACATATGACAGTTCTGAGCTGAAACATTTAAGACCAATGTACTATCCTCTGGCTTTTTCTTATCCTGCCACCGCTGCATGGAAGCCAAGTATTCCATAGGCATAGCTGTAAAATGCAAATGTCTTATGTCTCTGATTCATTGCTTGGAAAGGAGCTGCCATGGAAAGCTGCTAGAATCACCAGAATACTTGACTCATTTTGTATTAAGCACTGAGTTTTCAGTGCATCTTCATGAGTGCAGCATACATATACACATGCATTCATATACTGCTTACTGAATACCTGTAAATACCTTCCCACATACTTCTAAGGCTCAGTATTTCCAAACGAAATTCATCATGTCTTCTCTAAAACCTATGGTTGCTACTGTTGGTGGCAGCCTCTCTTCTAGCTTTCCAAGCCAGCAGGAACATTTATTTTCTAAGGTCATTTCTCTTTCTCCTTTTCATATCCAATCAGTTACCACATCTCATCTTAAAACCGTCTGAAAACTCTTGAATATTTTGTCACTTCTATTCTTATTGCTATTCCAAATACTGAAATTAGCTTTTGCTTAAAGTGCAAAAGGTCTATAAAGTGAAAAGTGCATTTTCTTCTCTCCCCTTCTAGAAGTTAATAATTATTCTACTTTTGTATGTATGTATTTCTTAACACAAATATTAGTATGTTGCCTACTGCTCTGTAAACATGCTTTTTACACTAAACAGTAGTTTTGTTATCCATATAAGTGTATTCCACAGGCTTCTCATTCTATATACTGGATTGGATATAAAATAACTTTTAAACTATGTTTTCTCTGATAGCATTTATACAGTTTTAATCTTTTGCCAGTATAAACTATAGTATAAAAAATAATTTTGAAAAACATTGTTTTGCGTATATATGAGTATATCCATATGATAAAATCCTAAAATTCTTAGGTGAAGAGGGTTATGCATTTGTAATGTTGATAGATATTGAGAAATGGATGTAAATTTTAATTGGTTTCCTTGCATCCAAACTCACTCTTCTCCAATTTCTTTCTCTCACACACTACTGTGTGGGACTCTTCAGTAGCTACTGGGTGGGACTCTTCAGTAGGTTTGCATTTCCAATATGTTTAAGTGTAATTTTCTCTGGATGGCAGGCAGGATCCTTTACAATCTGCCCCTACTTGTCTTTCCACCCTTTATATTTTCTCATATACCACTTTTTGCTATAGCAACACAACTGCATACAGTTCCATGCCACTGTGTTCTTCAACTCCATGCCTTAACATATATACCATTCTCTCACTCTGTAATACTGCCCCTGCCACTTTTTGTCCATGGGATTCTTGTTTATCTGAGTTAAATTCCTGCTCTTTGCTCCCATTTCTATTTCTGTGTTTCTGTGTCAACGACTAGCATAGTGTCTGTAGGTTCCAGATGCTTTCTCTTTATACTGAATTTTATATATGCATATATTTAACGATTTTCTCTCAATTGTCCTCTGACAATCTGCCTGGTTTTTTTGCAATTAAGGGCTGAACATAGAGGATTCTACTGTTGTATCTAGAAGATACACAATGGAGATTTAGCAATTTCATCAGTGTAGGTAATACACATTTGATAATTCAGCATTGGTGCAGAACTTATCTTGCTTTAGTTTCCTAATTTGGCTGTTTTCTCTGATTCAGTGGATAACTGCCAAATCCTACCTTTATTTTCTTCTGTGTGTTCACAGTGGATCTATATTTTGCACGGAATTCATCCTTTCCCCCCGTCATTACATTGAGAAGCAGGCAGTTTTTCATATGCATTCATTAATTTGTCCATTCATTCAGCTAACTTTTAATGAGCACCTACTTTGTGCCAGGCACTACTCTTGGCACTGAGGAAACAGACAACATTCCTGATCCCATTACATTCTAATGGGGAGAGACCAGCAATAAACAAACATGTAGAGTAAACTCCTGTGGAGATAAGTTATTGAGAGAAAAATAAAGCAGATAAGAGATTGGAAAGTCGGGGAGAAAGAGGCTTTGTTTTTAGGGTCATCAGTAGCGTCATCACCTGTTCTCTGAGTAGGTGACATTTGAGCCAAGACTGAATTAAATGAGTGGAATGGCTGTGTGACGATATGAAGGGGACCATTCCAGGCATTGGATATAGCTAGTGCAAGGCCCTCGAGTGGAATATGCTTGATGGGTTCCTAGAATTGAAAGGCTGGAGCAGCGTGAATGAAGGGGAGAATTAAAGGAAGTGAAGTGAAAGGCAGAGGGGTACAAGGTTGTGTACAGCCTTGTAAGTCCTAGTAGGAACTGAGGGTTTCACAGAGAGTCATTGGAGGGTTTGGAGCAGAGAAGTGACAGCAGATTTACATGTTAAGAAACTGTTCTATCTTCTGTAGGGAGGTTGCAGGGAGCAGGAGACTGGAGAAGTAGGATTAGATACAAGGCTATCACTGCTTTCCAGGGAAAACACTGGTGGATAACATAATGATAAACCCTCAGTCCTGTAGGCTCTCGTTTTAGTACTTTCTGAAGAGACCGTTAAAAACTGTCTATAGTTTTAAAGAAATCAGTAAAGCACATAAATAAGTACAACTTAAAAACATTCTTTTCTAAGTTTGAAAATAATATGTGATTCACAATGCTCAGTAATTAATGCTACCTGTATTGTAGATACAGAACATTTAGTAAAGCACACTTAGATACACTATTGATTGTTTTAGGTAGAACTTTCAACAACAAAAAAAGAAGAATGTGCAAATCCAAGAGATAGGCTCTTGTGTGAAGGGCCATTTGTTGAAGAAGCTTCTGCCCAATCCTTTCAAGAAGTTCTAAGTCAATGGAGAACTGGACATCATGATGACAATGAGAAACAGAAGTTACATGCAGCAAAACCAGGTACCGCTTTTTTTTTTTTTTAATAAAATGAATGCTTTAAAATAAAGCTGAATTTATTTTATCTCCATTCTCTGTGAATATAAATGCAGTGTTCAGAAACACTGAAACGTTGGGATAGTAGTTTTGATATAACTCTTCAAAGGAGTAGTCACTCTATGACCATTGGTTTAGTGGTTTAATATTTATAAACCCCTGAATTGGGCATTGGGGATATATTTGCCTTTGTTTCCTATGTAAATTCAGGCTGTCAAATGAATACAGAATTAGATTCTCTCAGCTCCTCTTCTAGCAGAAAGTTTTGTCAGAACAACTTTTCCTTTATTGAACTGTAATGACAACACATAAAACAGGAGGATCTATGAGATGAGAGGAATAGAGAATTTTCTTGTATGTTGTATGTGTCTTGAGAAATATATTTCAGGGACTGCTGTGAAGTGTTCAGGGTGATAATTAATTTGTCTTTTGTTTTTCTTTCTTTTTTTTTTTTTTTTTTTGCGGTACGCGGGCCTCTCACTGTCGTGGCCTCTCCCGTTGCGGAGCACAGGCTCTGGACGCACAGGCTCAGCGGCCATGGCTCACGGGCCCAGCCGCTCCGCGGCATGTGGGATTTTCCGGGACCGGGGCACGAACCCGTGTCCCCTGCATCGGCAGGTGGACTCTCAACCACTGTGCCACCAGGGAAGCCCTTTCTTTCTTTTTGAATAAATATTTGTTTTTATTTTTCCTTGGTAATTTTCACACCCATATTCTAGACATTGAAGATCTGGATGACCGAAGTGTACAGTGTCTTTTCTTTGTTTCCCAGTACCTTTTGAGGGAAATCATACCTTTAGAAGTATTCAATTTATTAATTTTATTACTCAGAATCTTGTTGAGGCTTCCAATTGCTTTTCATTAAAAATAAAATATTAGATAATAAACTTAAATCATGTAACTTAGTTAACAGCATTCAATTTTATGATTTTTATTTCATTTTTTTCCCAGTGAAGGAACTCTCCTTTTGTAACATAGTGTAATTCCTAATGTCAAGATATCACACACCTTATTCCCAATTAAAATCTGATTTTTTACTAAATAATGTTCTCTTTCAAATATTTTTCCTACATTTGTTCATGATACATCAATTTTGTTAATACTTCCAAGACTTTATTTGTATACCCTGTTTTAGTATGCACATCAACATAACTCTCATTGACTATGTTATTTTATGTGCCCTTTTATTTGTGCTTTCACATTTTGATGTATTTTTTACTTTTTTACTCTGAAAAGGATTAAGTCTTCTATAGAAATACCTTTTTGATTGTCTACTTTGAAGACATAGTATTTAAAAATAATAAAAGAACTGATGTGTTGTAGCTTTCCTCTATAGGCCGAAGATTGTGGATAAAGATGCTTGAATGGAATTGAACTGCCTGATTTCAAAGGAATCATGGAAACCTGGAATGGTAGAGGCCAGATGTTGGCATATAATTATCAAAGTTATAGTGGAAAAATTACCAAAATAAGGGGCAAGGAAGACTAGTAATTAGATTGTTTCAGTTCACAGAGATCTGTGGTACTAATTGGAGTACATAAGAATGAAAAAGTTTGTATAGACTTCTGTTTTTCCTATCTGAGTAGAAAATTTCCATCCTTATGCACGGAGACCCAACTTGAGCTACCATACTGTGGATTCAGAGTTTTTTATTAAGTTCTCAGCCCTAAACCAGACCACAAATCTGAAGCCCCTTGAGGTAGAGGTTGGGTCCTTTTGCAGGATTTTGTAGTGTGGTTAGAGGGTACACTATGAATCTTCCTCTAAGTTTTCACTACAGAACTTATGGCTATTTACCAGGATAAACATGCACTGAGGAAAGGCAATGCCCAGACCTTCAGAGGAGTTTTTAGATTCTGGGTCTGAACTGACAGTTAGAGACCCTGGAGACCCTAAGTACCACCATAATCCACCAGTCAGTCTTAGAGATTTATGGAAGTGGAATGATAGATAGAATCTTGTCTTTATTCTATCTCATAGTGCATTGGGACTGTGGGACCATTATGTGGTTATTTTCCCAGTCTTGATTCTTGGGAACAGATATACTTAGTAACAGGAATAATGCCTATGTTGATGATCTGACCTGTGGCATGAAGGTTGTTATGGTAGTACGTAAGTAGAAGACCTTAGAACTGTCTCCCTCCCTTGCCAATGTCCATGCTAATAAAATACCATGCCAGAAGCAATACCTGGGGATTGCAAAGATTAATGCCAACATCAAAGACCTGAAAGATTCAGGAATACTGCTTTTTATTATATTCCCATTTAACTTACTTATTTGGTACAAAAGCCAATGATCTTGGAAAATGATTACAGATTAGAGTAAACTTGATCCGATGATGATGATACAGGTCACAGTTGCTTTTCTGGATGTCGTATCTTTGCTGGAGAAAACCAACACATTCTCCATGGTTGGAGGAGGGAGACAGCTATTGACCTAGCCTAGGGGTTGATTTTTCTGTAAAGTGACAGATAGTAAATATTTTAAGTTTTGAGGGCCATTCAGAAGGGCCATACAACTCTGCCACAGTATCATGAAAGACAATATATAAACAAACGAGAGTGACTATTTTCTAATAAAACCTTGTTTATGGATACTAATTTGAATTTTACATAATTTTCACATGTCACAATATATTATCCTTCTTTTGATTTTTTTCAGCCATTAAAATATGTAGAAAACCATTCTTAGCTTGAAAGCCATACAAAAGCAGTGGGCCAGATTTGGCCCAAGGGCTATAATTTACTGCTCCTTGACATATCAAATGTATTCTTTTCTATTTCTATTAATAAATATAACCAGAGATAGTTTGATATCATATGGCAGAGGTTACAGTATACCTTCACAGTCTTGCTTCAGACCTACATTAACTCTCCAGCTTTCTAGCATTATATAGTCCCAAAGAACCTTGATTGTCTTGCTATTGCACAGAAGATAATGTTTGCCCATTAGATTGATGGCATGATGCTAAGTGGATTTTGTGAACAGGGAGTATCTGTTACAGAATGATTATATTGGACCCTTTCCATCATGGGTAGGGCAGTAATTTGTCCTCATGGGAAAAGCTACATATTTCAGAAAAGAATTTGCCTTCTCTTCCTGTAGTGTATCTGCCAGCAGAAGCTTTATTTGTCACTGTGGTGTCTTACACAATGAGTGTCTTAGATCAAGACACTCATTTTATTATGAAAAAGTTATAGGAATAGTCTCATACTCATGGAATTCATGGTGATGGGAGAAGAGTGAGTCACAGGTCAGATGCTTCATCTCCTTCCTCCTCATCACCCTTCTAGACTTGGGGGTTATCTCTCAAGCCAAGTGACTCTTCTCCATGACCTGGACAGAAAAAAAAGTGAGTCCACATTTTTTTTCTCTTTCGGCTTCCCTGCCAGGAAATATTTTGTTTTCTTATGAAAAGGAGGACTCACAGTGGAGGGCTCTCCTTTCTTCTATGACTTGCTCTTGTCCTTGACTCCTACACTTTCAGTTCATGCGTTCTGATGGTGGTTCTTAGAACATCCTCCAGTTGCTTTCTTCAACACTGCTCTAAACTTTGGGAAGAATAGGAGTGGATGACTTACATTCTTTTGGTTTATTTCTATTGCTGGCATTTGGCTAAAAGCTAAAAGCTATTTATTAAAGGCTGCAGTATGAGCTTGGGATTATTCTCTAGTTTCAGTCTATAAAAAAAATAATTGTTTCCCTCTTTACTACTTCTCTATCTTCTCCCACATTTTTCCTCCTGTTGTAGTCATTATGGAGAGAGGGCTAATATCTAGGAGGGTGGAGAGACTAGTAACTCTGTATTTATGCTGCTTTCTTTCCCAGAAATCTCCATCAGTTTTAAATATCTTTGAATGGTGGTTTTAATTTAGTAGTACTTCAGAAACATCTTAAGCATCTGGAAGTAAGTTGCCATGTAGATATAAATTCATGAGGACAGTTGTCTCCTCCAGGTGCCATTTTGAGTTATTTATTTTCTGTTTCCCATAATGTGTAAATATTATTGTCAGTGGCTCTAACACATACCTTTTTGTGTGTATGCATTTATAGAATATATAATGAATCTATTTGTATTTATCGTGTAAAATAATTAGTTGCTTTAAAAAACCTTGTGAATCATAAGATTTTTTTCATTTCAAGAAATTATTGAAGAAAACTATCTATACAGTAATATAATAAATCACCAATATTTAACACTTTTGCATCATTTAAGCCTAGAACTATTGATTATACAGACAAATATCAAAGCACATTTGCCTCTAAAATGGTGAGTTCTATATCTTGAGAGAAGATGTGGTAATTTGTAGACTAGTTACTTTAATTATGCATATTATGTTTATTTTTATAGAGTCATTGGAAGAATGTGAAGTACAAACTAATCTGAGAATTTGGACAGAACCACTTATGATTGAATTTAAAGAAGACAGTCTATCCTACATGGAAAAATTATGGCTTAAAAAACACAGAAGGTATTTTCTGATTTTTTGCATTATTAATAAGAAATGTAAAAGCTATTTATGATCTGTGTGTGACATGCTTTTTTGTAGCAATATTATTTATGTACTTCACATTTGCATAAATAATTTTTTTTTTTGCTGCATAAATAATTTAAAAGCAATATTAAATCCCTGTGAAGCTTCTACCATTCTGACAAGAATTTTAATTCTATTTATGTATGTAATGTTTGATTGATTTAGGGTTTGGCTTGAGAAATGGAAATGTGTATGTGGGAAACAAGGCACAAATATGGTATAGAATTTAAAAATAATAGCAAAAATAATGTGATAAATGAAAGATTACTTTGAAGAGGTAATTTTTGAGGCTGTACTCTTCAGAAACTTTTAAGTTACTTTTTATGTTACTTTTAAGTTAAGCAGACCTTTGATTTTATAGTTTTATTAATAATATTCAAATATATTTTATTCAAAGGCTATATCATTAGATGTAGCATTTCATAAATGGTTTAAAAGTTAAATATCAAACCAAAATGATGACTGAGTACATGTTGGAGTCATTCATTATTCTACCATGATATAAGAACCACATTGGGAGGTACCTTTAAAGACCATGGGCTCAATTTTCCCTATAGCAGTGCTACTCACACTTCATTGTGCCTATGAATCAGCTAGAGACTATGGCAAAATACAGATTCTTCTTCAGTAGGTATGGCTGGAGCCTGAGATTTTTGCATTTCTGAATTTCTGACAGCTCCCATGTGATGCTGCCGTGGATAATGCTAGTCTCTGAACCACATTTTGAGTAGCAGGGTGTTAGAAATCCTGTCTAGAATGTACCTGAGGAGTGGTTTTCAAGCCCTTGCTTCACTTCCAGTCATACAAAACCATCTCCTGAGATGGCCCACTCCATCCTTGGAACATTCTGCCTCCTATGATATCTCCTAGTGAGCTGTAATTTTTTCTGACTAGTTGCTAACTTGGTCCTAATTCTACCAATTAAACCAATACTGAGTAAAATGAATTTCTCCTCTTCATGGTATCCCTTCATATTTTAAAAAATCAGCCCTCATGACTTCCTTGAAGCTTCTGTTTGACAGATTACCATCTGCCCCCACGCCCCTTCAACTGTTTTTCATGGGCAGATTTCTTTTCTTTTAATTTTTTTTTAATGTTGAAATAAGACATGCAATCAAGAGTTGCAAAACAACATGAAGAATTTCCACTTGCCATTCATTCAGCTTTTCTAATGGTAACATCTTATATAATCATAGTGCATGTATCAACACCAAGAAATTAACATTAGTACAATATAAATCACTAAACTACACACTTTATTTGGATTTCACCAGTTTTTGTCACTAACGTCCTTATTCTGTTACAGGATTCAATTCAGAATCTCACATTGCAGTTTTGTCCAATCTCCTTATCCATTGCAATTCCTCAGTCTTCCCTTGTCTTCATGACCTGGACATGAGTACTTGCTGGGTATTTCATAGAATATACTCAGTGTGTGTCTATCTGGTGTTTCCTCAATTAGATTGAGGTTGTGCATTTTGAGGAAGAATGCCGCAGAGAGGATGTACCCTTCTCAGTGCATGATATCACCAGATCATACTATCAGCAGATCTCATCACCTGGATGTTAACCTTGAACACATGGTTAATGTGGTACTCACCAAGGTTCCCTGCTGCAAAACCACCCTTTTCCTTTCATAATTAACATTGTGGTCTGTTCAAGCTGTCAGAATACCATAGACTGGGTGGCTTATAAACAACACACATTTATTTTTCACAGTTCTTGAGGGTGGGAAGTCCGAGATCAAGGTGCCAGCAGACTTGGTGACTGGAGAGACCCAGCTTCCTGGTTCATAGAGGGCTGTCTTCTCACTGTGTCCTCATAGGGCAGAAGTGGTGAGAGGTCTCTCTTGGGGAGAGACTAATCCCATTCATGGGGGTGCTACCCTCTTGACCTAATCACCTCCCAAAGGCTCACCACCTAATACCATCACCTTGGATTAGTCTCTCTTGGGGAGAGACTAATCCCATTCATGGGAGTGCTACCCTCTTGGCCTAATCACCTCCCAAAGGCTCACCACCTAATACCATCACCTTGGAGGTTACAATTTCAACATAAGAATTTTGTGGGGACACAAACATTCAGGAGAGAGCTTTCTGCTCCTTGCTCTCCACCAGTTTATGTCCTGCTCACATGCAAAATATGTTCATTCTATCCCAATAGCGCCAAGAGTCTTAACTCCTTCCATCATCAACTCAAAATTCTAAAGTCTTAATTCTAAAGTTTTATCTAAGTATCATGTAAATCAGGTATGGATAAGATTCAATGTATGATTCATTCTGAGACAAATTGCTCTCTAACTGTGAACATATGAAATCAAACATGTTCTGTGCTTCCAAAATACAAAAGTGGGACAGGCATAGGATAGATATTCCCATTCTAAAAGGGAGAAATTGGAAATAAAAAAGAAGTAACAGGTCATGAGCAAGTCTGAAACCTAGCAGGGCAAATGCTATTAGACCTTAAATCTTGAGAGTATCCGCTGCTGTCCGGGCCCACTGGGATAGAAGCCCCACTTCTGGACACACTGAGGCAGCAGTTCTGCCCCCAGCTTTGCCTGGCAGGGGCTGGGCCCCCAAGGCTCTGGTTGGCCCTGCCCTGTGGCTTTGAGTGGCCCCATTCCTAAGATGGCTCTGAGCTCGGTGACATGCCTGTGACTCCCCTGAGCTTGAATTGTGTGGCTGTTCTAGTCTGGGGTCACAAGGGCAGCCTTGCCCCCAGGGATTTACTGGGCTGTTGCTCTAACGGGGCTCTCTGTGATGGGAGAGATAGCCCTGATGATTTCTGAATTGCCTTCAGAATCATTCTTCCATTGTCTTGGATAATAGGTCATATCTTCTGTTTAGATGGCTAACTGATCTCCCTGTGAGATGATCCTTTGGCCATATACTTCCTATTCTCTCCTGTATAGGTTGTGTCATACTTTTCAATATAAATATAAATAGGCTGAGAATGTTCCAAATCTTTAAGTTTTGCTTCTCTTTTGATTAATTCTGTCTTTAATTCATTTCTCTCTTCTTTGCATTTTGTTATGAGCAGTCATGAGAAACCAGGCCTCTCCATCAACACTTTGCTTAGAAATTGCCTCAGCCATATGTCTAATTTCATTACTCACAAGTTCTACCTTCCATAAAACACTAGGACATGAATGCAATTCAGCTAAGCTCTTTGCCACTTTATTAGCAAGGATTGCCTTTCCTCCATTGTATGATAACTTGTTCCTTACTTCCATCTGATACCTCATCAAAATGGCATTTACCATACATATTACTACTGACATTCTATTCAGGATTACTTCGGTATTCTTTAAGACTATTGAAGCTCTTTCTACAGCTCTCTCTTTTTTTTGAGCCCTTACCAGAATTGTCTTTAAAGGTCTATTAATAGCAATGTAGCCTTTTCCTAACATGAACTTCAGACCTCTTCCAGCATTTACTAATTAGCCAGCTCCAAAGCTGCTTTCACATTTTAAGGAATTTTATAGCAGCACCCCACTTCTGGTACCAATTTCTATCTTTGTCCATTTGGGATGTTATAACAGAATACCATAGACTGGGTGGCTTATAAAAAACAAACATTTATTTCTCAGTGTTCCTGCAGTTAGGAAGTCCCAGATCAAGATACCAGCAGATTCAGAGTCTGGTGGTGGCCTGCTTCCTGGTTCATAGGAGAAATCTTTTCATGGTGTCTTCACAGGGCCCTCATGGGCCTCTTCTATAAAGGTGCTAATCCCATGTGGGGACTCTGCCTTCATGACCTAATCACCTCCCAAAGGCCTCATCTCTTAATACCATCACACTGAGTGTTAGAATTTCAACATATGAATTGGGTGGGGGGGGACATAATCACATCATAGTAATAAATATTTTAGGGGAGATACTTTGAGATGATGCAAAATTCTGTTTTTCTTTAAACTTTCATCTACTAATTTTAGCATTTGTCAGTGGATTTTGCCTATAGCAGTTATTACTCTGCTGCTCTAGTGGGGATTTTCCATTTCCTCTATTCCTTCTACATTTATTAATTGGAATTCTTCAAGGAAGAATATCTCTTTTCCCACTTTGGTTTATTTATTCAATTATTTATTTATGTGGACTCATGGATATTTATTTTATTTCGGATTAATATCCAATACGATTGTCATTTATTTTTTGACTCAAGTTCCTGCTTTGATCATTGAGATCTCTTTCAGGTTGACTTCTCACTCCTTTCAATACATTCTTGCCCTTTTTTGTTTGTTGGTTGGTTTGCATTGAACATCTCTATTTTTCTAGCACCTGAGATGCATTTTCCTGTCCTAACCTGGGAATCATTTTTCCAAGGAAACCTGATTCCTGTTACTGGAGACTGTTATTCAGAAACCAAGATCTCAACTTAGGTATGCACCTTGCTACTCAGGAGCACAGATCCTAGGTTTTCTCAGAGAACATCTAGGAGATACATGTATATATACTAACCCAGGATACACACACAACTAAATTTACTTCTGTACCTGTCTACCTGGATATCTATTAAAGTAAACATGAGTTCATATTCATACATCCAAACCAACAACTGGTTCATTTACATTCTCCCTTTGCTTATTTGTGGTTTCTTTCACCTGCAGTGAGAATCCTGGCTCTCAGTATCTATAATGTATTTATTAATTTATCACCCTTAATATATGTGTAAAGAAATTTAGGAATCTCTAACTAATATCACTGTGAGAAACAAATTTACCAATTAGAGTACACTGTGTATAGTGCTTTCTATAGTATCCAGTCAAAATCTTGTTTTCCAAAAAAGTTGTTTAGGCCACGGCACTCATTACTTTCCCATCTCTTTTAGAGTGGTTCTACCATTCTTTGGGGGTATGCCCATATCCTGAGTACTTTTAAAAATTTGAATAAAATTGTGTACAGTTCTATGGGCTTTTGCCAATGCCTAGAGCCATGTGTTCACCACAGTACTGAAGAATACAGTTCCATCACCCCATAATCCCTCATGCTTCCTCTTCCTTTTGTCAACTCTTCTTCCTCAACCCATGGCAACTCTTGGTCTGTTTCCATCCTTATACATTTGCCTTTTTCTGAGTATCATGTAAATTAAATCATAAAATATGTAGCTTTTTGCATCCTTCATTTAGTAGGATGCATTTAAGATTCAGCCATGTTCTTGAGTGAATCAAAGTCTGTTCCTTTTTATGGTAGAGTAGTATTTCATAATCATGGTATATATTTTATCCATTCATCTGTTAAACAACATCCTGCTGGTTTCTAGTTTTGGGCAATTATGACTAAATCTATTATAAACATTTGCATGTAAGTTTTTGTTTGAATATAAGTTTTTAATTTACTGGGTAAATACCTGGACCAGGATGGCTGAGTTATATGGTAAATATATGTTTATCTTGATGCGAAACTGCCAAACTGTTTCCAAAGTGACTGAATCATTTTGCATTTTTTTCTGCAATGTGTGAGAGTTCCACACAAGGATGCTCCACATCCTTGCCAGTGCCTGGTATTCTCAGGTTATTTTTTCTTCTGATGGTTGTTTTAATAGGTGTGTAGTTATATCCCATTGTGGTTTACATGGCAGGGTTTTAAGTTCATACATAGACTATTCTGGTTATTCCTATGTAACTCTTGTCCAAGTTGTCTATATCTCTTTTAAAGTATTATGTCCATAACAGTATTTCAGGTGTGAAATTTAGTAGTGTATATCTGTCAATTGCCTCTTTCTAGCTTAGGAATTAGTACATAAAAGTAATCCCAGGGTCACTTATCTTTTTTAGTGGCTACCTTTCAAGTCCCTTCACACTGAGTTTCCTATACATTAAAAGAAGAACACTTTTGTTAAATGACTGACTTCATTTCTGTCTATAATTGTCATATTTTATAAAAGGCTTAACAGACTTATAAATATATGTTCTATTGCATTTTGTTTTTATATCACTTTTCTGATTTGGATAGTAATGATTTTTGTATTTTACCTGCCAATACGTAAGTGTTAATAGACCTTAATAGCAATCTTAATATCTCCAGTGGTTCTTTTTGTTGTAGTTGAGATAACATTGGTTTACAACATTATATATATGTTTCATGTGTGCAGATTATATTTCACACTGCAACCTGCTCACGTATACACTGCAACCTGCTCACGACCAAAAGCTTAATTTCCATTTGTTACTGTGCAGTTGACCACCTTTACTCATTTCGCCATCTTCTACTCCCCTTCCCCTCTGGTAACTACTAATCTGTTCTCTGTATTAATGTGTTTGTTTTGTTTTGTTTGTTTATTTTTGATTTTTTTATATTTCACTTATGAGTGAAATCATTTGTCTTTCTCTGACATTTTTCACTTATACTATCAAGGTCTATCTATGTTGTCACAAATGTCAAGATTTTATGTTTGCTTATAGCTAAGTAGTATTCCATAGTGTGTGTGTGTGTGTGTGTGTGTTTGTGTGTGTGTGTTTGTGTGTGTGTGTGTATAACCACATCTTTATCCATTCATCTGTTGCTGGGCACTTAGGTTGTTTCCATATCCTGGCTACTGTAAATAAAGCTGCAAAGGGGTACATATATCTTTTCAAATTATTATTTTCATTTTTTTCAGATAAATACCCAGAAATGGAATAGCTAGATCATATGGTAGTTCTATTCTTAATCTTTTGAGCAATCTCCATACTGTTTTCCATAGCGGCTACACCAAATTACATTCCCACCAACAGTGTATAATGTTCCCTTTTCTCCATATCTTCTCAAATATTTGCTATTTCTTATCTTTGTGATGATAACCATTCTAGCAGGTGTGAGGTGATATCTCATTGTGGTTTTCATTTGCATTTCCCTGATGATTAGTGATGTTGAACATCTTTTCATGTGCCTATTGGCCATCTGTATGTCTTCTTTGGAAAAATGTCTATTCAGATCCTCTGCTGATTTTTAATTGGGTTCTTTGGGTTTTTTGTTGTGTATTTATATATCTTAGATATTATTTAGATATTAGTTCCTTATTAAATATATGATTTGCAAATATCTTCTCATTTGGTAGGCTGTCTTTTCATTTTGTTGATGGTATCCTTTGCTGTGCAGATGCTTTTTAGTTTGATGTAGTCCCACTGGTTTATTTTCTCTTATGTTTCTAGTGGATCTTTTAAATGCTAGGAAAGTTTCATGAAAGAGATCATACGATTTGGATGTAGAGTATTTTAAAGGTGGATATTAAAAATTAGCTGGTATTTCTACTCCAGTTCCCCTACTCTTTTTATTATATGTACTTCTCAGTTCTAGCTGATCATCAGAAGCATAGGGGGAGGTTTTTAGAATGCTGATTTCTCCTTCTGGCCCCAGACAGACCCCAAAATCAGTGTTTTTAAAGATGGGCATGAGACTCTGCATTCAAAAAGATCTTCTCTGGTGATTCTGATGCAAACAGCCTAACACTGATTCACAGTGTTAGAACCACTCATCACAAGTATGATTTGGTCAGTTTGGTTTCCCCAGATGAATTGGCCAATGCTCAATACATATTTGTTTAAATTTTAAAAGAGGAAAATCTGGTAAGGTAATCCTATTCTAAAGCATATGTCATCTTTTATTTATGTGGCATGATCTTTTAACAAAGCAATCCAGAATGTAGAGTTAGTTTATTGACTAACTAGTTGTTTGTTCATGGGCAAATCACTTTAATTCTCTTGGTCCACATTTTATCACCTGAAAAACATCGAGTTTGGAATAAATAATCTGAGGGACCCCTTCAGCTGCAGTGCTCTATTAACTGGACTCTCTAAGTCTTTGGTTCAGGGCTTTCCTCCTAAAATTAGGTAAGTTTTCACTTCATGAAGGAGTGTCTGGATATGAATACATTTATGTGTATCAGTGATTGAATTTTTAGTACAGTATATCTATGTCAAACTGGAAAGAGGTTTCTGGTGACCAGATGCCAGTTTGTCTTTGACCTTTACTCTTTAATATTTTCCATCATTTAATTAAATTATGGATGTAAGATGACATGCTTTTCAAAGCTGGATAATATATAAATATTTTGGAGTGTTCTGATATATACATTATGTATACTGGGGAAATGCACATAGTCACAGTTTGCCAGGAGATCATTAAATTTTTAGTACCTTTGCAAATTGTGAGAGAGGCAATATAGAGTAATGATTAAGAACATGGGCTTAGGGAGGCAGACTGCTTGAGTTCAAATTGTCTGTGCTGCATTTACTACCTGAATGACTGAACAAGTTGGTTTACTTCTTTGTGCTTTAATTTTCTCATCAAACTTAGATAATATTAGTGCCTATTTAATATTCCTGTTAAGATTCAGTACCCCAAATTGTTTAGAACATAGCCTGGTACATTTTTTATATTATTGTCACCAGCTAATATTATTAAGAAGGCCCTGACTTTTATATGGGGACTCCATGAGCATGCATAATCTAGAAGAGCTGTGTGGTTTCAGGGCAGTTAAAAAGTGACTCCCTTGTCCATTGTTTGGGACTATCCTTTGGAAACAAATGCACAAGACCTCTAAGAATTCCTGTGCTTCATTGCCTTGTATGTGAGACAGGCCATATCAGACCTCATTGTTAACTAGATAATAGATGCTACACCCGGAACACCTCACATTCTTATCGTGGAAGCCTATTTTATTACCCGACTGGCTTGGTGGAAGTTCAGAAAAATGTCTTCCGTTCTCTTAGAACTATCAACATAATGCCAAGTCTGTGAGGTACAACACACCTTTGTAAATTAGCTTTTTAAACAGTGTGATATGTTTCATGGATTCCATGTGTTTTTTTGCAAAAATACTGAATTCTATCATAACTTTGATTTTCATCCTAAAGGAAAAACAATATGATATGAAATTAAAAACGTGTGATGTTAATTTGATTTACAAAATTATTTTAGTGGATTAAGATTATGTTATACAGTTGTACTTTTCTTCTGTGAATTAGAGGTATGGCTATGGTTTTCATTATTAATTTTGTAGACTCACTTGTTTGTGAAATACATCAAGATCTTGTTTGGAGAAATTTCAGATAATGTACTTTAGGCTTTTAATTGCTTCTTTCTTGTTTTGTAGAACTCCACAGGAGCAACTTCAAAACATGCTACTGGACACCTTTACACCTCAGTGTAAAACCAGTAGTGAGACACAGTGTTCTCAGAATGAAAATGATGAAGATAGTGATGGTTAGTTCAGCCTTGATTAGATATTTTCAAATTTGCTATTTCAAATTATATACACTGAGCATTAATCAGCATCTGCTTTTGGTTTTCTTTACTGTATCATTCTCAACTGCACTGCGTACACTTTATCTCCAGATCAAAATCATGCACACTCTCCTTGCCGTTCTCTAGATTTACTTTGCCTTAGTTTAAATAGTTTCATTTAAAAATTGAATGTTAAGTAAATGTGTATTTTACTTGAACTGGGAAAATTGACAGTATTTATACCTTTGTGTGGATGCACAGGAGAACATTCTTCTTCTATTGTTGCCTATGTTATTTGAAGATGAATCATCAGGTAAGGTGTATGTTTTGATGATATTATTTTTAATCTTATTTTCTAGTTGAAGATATCAAAATACAACCCCCAGCTCTTTTTCTGCCAGTAGAAGAATTAAACAGAGAGAGACCTGAACCATCTCTAAAAAT
Source organism: Kogia breviceps (assembly GCF_026419965.1). Lineage (NCBI taxonomy): Eukaryota > Metazoa > Chordata > Mammalia > Artiodactyla > Physeteridae > Kogia > Kogia breviceps. Next base: position 51,481,796 of record NC_081314.1, on the reverse strand, counting down.
AGTCGAACTGGATGATGTAAGTTCATAATGACCACTCATATTACTTAACAAACAGGAAATTCATAACATACAGTTACAACTACATGTTATTTTCAACAAGATTTCTTGTTGAAATAAATTTACAAGTATATAACAAGTATTATAAATTTATAAGTTTGAATTTAAATATGGTGACAGGAATACAACAGACTATTATTTTAATGTAGACAGTAAATTTGTGAGCTAAATTGATATTGTGTCATAGTATGGGAGATGAGAAGACGTTTCACTCTTTTAACTTGTAGAAATGTAGTTTAATGTTTGTTTTATTTAGTTCTCTGTGTTATCAGGCTTTTTAACAAAGACTATTCTCATTATATGATATTTATTTTATAAAATTTGTATAAATTTAGTTTGTTGATTGTCATTTAATATTTTCTATTTAAAGGAAAAATAGTATTAAGATTTAAGGGATTTAGTATAATAATAACTTGAATACAAACCTCTAGAAGACACCAGGAAGAATAAGCTGGAGCTAGAGCCAGTCAGAGCTAGAGCTCCAGGCTGAAGGGTTAAGTTGTGATAAACTCAGTGCATTTCTGACTTTCTAGTCCTCTAGTAGCTGAGTATACCCCCTGTCCTCAATGTTGCTCTTACTGTGGTTGTCACAGAGAAGGACTACAATGAGGAAGTACCTTTTTAAGTACTACTTTCTTCTTGAGGTTAATAGCTTCTGCTGTGTGTGCGTGTGTGTGTGTGTGTGTGTGTGTTGCCTAGCAACATTTTTATTTCTGCTCTGGATAAATTGAAGATTCTGAACAAATAAATACATACATGCATGTGTATTTGTGTGTGCTCTTCATTAAATTGTTGATGCATGTGGTATGACATGCTGGCCAGCGAATGAAAAACATCTTAGTCACTGACCTACTTGGCACTTAGTAGTTACAAAATAAAACCTAAGTTGTTATATTTGGTTCTGGGTGTGATAGTAGTAATAAATGTACTGACACAGCGAAAGCCCTCAGCAAATATCTGTTGAATTTGTTTAGTTCTCCTAGAACTAATGCTCTATGGCATGTAGTCAGAGAGCTCATGACATTTCTTTGTGAGAAAAAAAAATCTCTAAATATTATGCACAAATTAGCTGGTTAATGTATTATAAATTTGTTGAACATACTAATATTATACAACATGCGTTTAATAAGACTGATGGAGCCGAATTTGAAGAACTGGGAAATGTTGTGCCTTATAAAGTTGAGTTAGCAAATGCAGACAATCAACAAAGGTAAGATCTTTCTAATTCACTTTTGATACTTATTAAAAACTCACAAAAAATTAACTATCTCTTGAGAAATTCACAACATAAAAAAATGTGACTTTAATGTTAGAATGTATTTTATTTAAACTATGTTTAAATTTGGGTACAATATTCCTAATATTTATCAGCATTCAGTAATTAGAAAATTATCTGTAATGATATGTTTATACTCTTACCTAATATCTGGATTATTTAATAGATGCTTCTGAATTTAGGAATTGTTATTATTTGAAATGGCCTCCCAAGTCATATATTTCATATGAACTTCCTTACTTTCTCCAAAGATACTCTTTGGATTTTTCTTCAGTTTATTATGAACCCTAAATAAAAACAGGTACATTAATAAGTTGAGAGACAAGAAAAGCCCCCAAACTATAGATTACTTCCTAGGTAGATTTTACTGTGTGATAAATTAAATAAATGAGTTATAATGATTCAGCTTGTAAAATTTTTTTAGAATTTTTTCATTTCCAAATGAAAAATAATATCTAGCTGTATCTGTTAGTAATGCTAAAAATTATTCTAATTCCTCTTTGCTGTTGAAACTTTAGCTAGGATTTCACATGTTTTGACTACAAAGCATTAAGTTGGGTAAACAGCAGAATGAAGTTCCTATTAAGTAGCCCCTACACCGATTCTTTGTTTATATGTTCAGATCACCTTAGGCCCCTGTCAGCATTTTGGAACAGCAGTGGGCCTAAGTGATGCCCTCAGACCCAAAAAGCCCCACGTTTGGACACATAGACTCAGATATTTAGCAGCAAATGTGCTTTTGGCAGGAGACAACCTTCTGGTCAGTATATAAGTGGTTTATATGCACGACTACTACTAAGGAAATGGATTTCTACTCTCTAACTTGATTCTTTTATATAACATCACAAGTCTTTGCTTTGACCTCCATGTTAGACAAGGCAGAGAAAGTTACTGATTACGGTTTGGCAATAGTTTTGCATCTTGGGTTTGGAGTTGCCCATAGAGCTTCTTTTCTAAGAGTCATAAAGCATCATAAGTGACACAAGAGGACCTTTTTGGTTAAGCATTATCCATGAGTTTTTATGATGGTACTATGTAGAGCTTACATAAATATCAAGTATTATTAAATATATTATTCCATTTATAGAAAATGTTATTCAATTGTAATTATGCTTGTATATGGTAATCTTCATTAAAATTGAGATATAAATACCACATGAGGCTTTTGAACTCATATAGTTCATGATGAACAAATAAAAAGGTTATTTAATTAATAAAACCTTGATTTCATGAGCTTGATGAGATTGAAAGATAACTCTCCATTTTTAGAAGAAAGACCATGAGAAACCAAACTTATTTCAGAATATTTTTAACAAGAAACTGTCAATTAAAAATTTATAGTTAAATCAGGTTTGTCCCCGTTGCCTATTCCCTTTAAATTCATAATACTGTTTAGTTACTTGTAGTTTAGAATTTGTCCACAGTACATTGAAGGAAATATTAAATTAATGTGAATAACCCTATTCCCTTAAGGTTTTACTGTATTTATTTTAATAAGCTGGGTCTTTTAACGTTTTTATATATAATTTCTTTCAACTCTATTTTTTTGCTTGTCCCTAAACATGAAAGTTGCACATTTCATGATTATCAGAATACTTTTCTATATGAAAATGACATCCATCAACATCATATTTTCACCAAGGGAAAAACACACCTCTTACATCTTCATCTGAGCAACAACACTTCTTATTGTAAAGATAACCCAAAAGGTAACTTTTTTTGTTGTTGCTTAATATTATTCATGGTGAATGTTAGTAACTTAATAAAACCAATAGGTATTGCAGTATATAAAAGCTTTGCCTATTTTGCTGTTCATTTTAAACCCAGAAGATTTAGTCCTCAGGAGAAAATTGGTTGAAAATACATAATATTCTATCAAATACTCTTTTTGGTCAATGGACAATGGTATTTGTATTCAGAGGAAAAAGCAGCCAGTATAGGACTACTCTAAAAGTTATTATGGACTGAGCTAGCATTTAACATAGATGGGCTTTTAGTGACAAAAGTCTGATTGATACTCTTTTGTCCTCCCTCCCTTGCACTAAATCTTTTCCTAAAATATTTAAGTTTGTGTAAAGTTTCACATTAGTGATAAAACCAAAACAAATCATCTGTTTATATATCTACATTGTTATTGCTAGTAGTACCCTTGGGATCTACAGATTAGAATACTGTGTGCTAATGTCTGGTTTTAATTTCTCGATGCTTGAGATCATCATTTAAAGACAGTCATAGCAAAGTATCCTGGCCTGCGAGTGAGATTTTGTTTTCATTTCTGCCTTAAATTGCTGTGTGACCTTGAACATGTCACTTTCTTTCTTAGATCTCACTTTCCAAAACTAAAATATGGGAACTAGATTATTTCTAATCTGCTTTTATCTATTTAGGATTTTATTTTATCTACTTAGGATTTTCAGAAAAACCAATAAATATATCTTATGTGAAGAATTTGAGAGATGCCAGAGATCATTATTTAAAGTGACTAGTTGTAAAACTGATGATTACCTTTTCATTGGGTAACAGATGGTAGAGAACAATGATTTGTAGTAATCATGCTGATTTTAACATTTTCAGCTAGGAATAGGAAACCCCTAAATCATAATACAATGAACTATACCCACAGGGGAATTTAGGGCTTTACAGGGCTCCAGGTCTAAGCCAGAAGGTATTTTTAACCTACCTGGAGCATGGAGTTCCAATTGCCTTTGGGAAAATGCTGAATACAAAAGCCCATTAAGTGTTACTTTAAAGATACTTAATTTATTTGAATAGACTTTATTTTTTAGAGCAGTTTTAGGTTCATAGGAAAATTAAGCATGAAGTACAGAGTTCGCATATACCCTCAGACTCCACAAACTCATAGCTTCTTCCACTATCAGCATCCCAAACCAGAGTAGTACAAATTACTTAACAATACTTTGTTAAAATCAATGAACATAGACACATCATTTTTACCCAGAGTACACAGTTTACATTAGGGTTCACTCTTGGTGTTGTACATTCTCTGGGTTCGGACAAATGTATAATGACTTGTATCCAACATTATAGAATAATACAAAGTAGTTTCAGTGCCCGAAAAATCCTCTGTGCTCTGTCTTTTCACACAAACTTCCCTGCTAACCCTTGGCAACCACTGATCTTTTTACTGTCTCAAGTTTTGCCTTTTCCAGAATGTCATTTAGCTGAAATCATACAGTAGTCTTTTCAGATTGGTATTTAAAGGTGCCCCCATGTGTTTTCATGGATTGGATAGCTCACTTCTTTTTAGTGCTGAATAATATTCCATTATCTGGATGTACTACAATTTATTTATACATTCACTTATTAAAGGACATCATGGTTGCTTTCAAGTTTTGGCAATTATGAATAAAGCTGTTGTAAAAATCCATATTTGAGTTTTTGTTTGGACATAAGTTTTTAACTTATTTCGGTAAATACCTAGGAGCACAATTGTTGGTAAGAGTATGTTTAATTTTGTAAGAAACCACCAAATTGACTTTACCACTTTTCATTCCCACCAACAGCGAATGTGTCTTCCTGTTTTTCAAACCCTTGCCAATATTTGGCATTGTCAGTGTTTTGGATTTTTGCCATCCTAATAATTGTATAGTGGTATCTCGTTTTAATTTGAAATTCTCTAATGATGTATAATGTTGAGCATCTTTTCATATGCTTATTTGCCATATATATCTTCTTATTTGCCATATATATCTTCTTTGATGAGGTGTCTGTTAAGGACATTTTTAAATTGGGTTGTCTGTTTTCTTACTGTTGAAAATTTTAGAGTTTTTTTCTATATTTTGGATAATAGTATTTTATGTATGTGTTTTGCAAATATTTTCTCCAAATATGTGGCTTGTCTTGTCATTCTCTTAGCAGTGTCTTTCACAGAACAGAAGTTTTTAATTTTAATGAAGTCCAGCTTATCAATTATTTCTTTCATGGATCCTGCCTTTTGTGTTGTATTTTAAAATGTCATTACCATAACCAAGATTATCTGGATTTTCTCCTATCTTCTAGGAGTTTTATAGTTTTGCATTTTACATTTAGGTTTATCATTCATTTTGAGTTAATTTTTGTGAAGAGTGTAAGTTCTGTGTCCAGATTTATTTGGGGACGTATGGATGTCCACTTGTTCCAACACCATTTGTTGAAAAGACTATCTTTCCTCCACTATATGGCTTTTACTGTTCCATCAAGAATCAGTTGCCTATATATATATATATATATTTTTTTTTTTTTTTTTTTTTTTTTTTTTTATACGCGGGCCTCTCACTGTTGTGGCCTCTCCCGTTGCGAAGCACAGGCTCCGGACGCACAGGCTCAGCGGCCATGGCTCACGGGCCCAGCTGCTCCGCGGCATGTGGGATCTTCCCGGACCGGGGCACGAACCCGTGTCCCCTGCATCGGCAGGCGGACTCTCAACCACTGTGCCACCAGGGAAGCCCAGTTGCCTATATTTAAGTGAATCTATTTATGGATTCTCCATTCTGTTCCATTGATCTATTTTTATATTTTTGCTAATACCACTTTGTCTTGATTACTATAGCTGTGTGATAATTTTCAAAGTTGTATAGTGTCAATCCTTCAATATTGTGTTGCCTATTCTGGGTCTTTTGCCTCTCCATATAAATGTTAAAATCACTTTGTCAATGTATATAAAATAACTTGTGGGATTTTTATTGGGATTGCATTGAATCTTTAGATGAAATTGGAAAGAACTGACATCTTGACAAATTGAGTCTTCTTATCCATGAATGTGAACTAGCCCTTTACTTATTTAGTTTTTTGATTTCTTTCATCAGAGATTTCTAGTTTTCCTCATGTAGATCTTATATTTTTTTAGATTTATACCTAAGTATTTCAATTTTTTGCATGTTAATGTAAATGGTATTGTGTTATTAATTTTTAATTCCATTTGTTCATGTTGGTATGTAGGAAAGCAATTGACTTTTGTATGTTGACCTTGTATCCTGCAACCATTCCATAATCACTTAGTAATTCCAGAAGTTTTTGGTCTTTTGGATCTGTACATAAACAATCATCTAATCTGTGAACAAAATCAGATTTATTTCTTCCTTCCCAAACTGTACACTTTTACTTCCTTTTCTTGTCTTATTGCATTAGATAGGGCTTCCAGTACAATGTTGAAAAGAAGTGGTAAGAGTGGACATCTTTATCTCATTCCTGATATTAGAGATAATAGTTTCTTAGTTTCTTATCATTAATTATGATATTAACTGTAGTTTTTTTTTTAGGTAGTCTTTATTAAGTTGGGGAAATTCTCCTTTGTTTATAGTATGCTGAGAGTTTTTATCATGAATGAGTGTTAGATTTTGTTGAATGCTTTTTCTGCATCTATTGATATGATCCTGTGATTTTTCTTCTTTATCCTGTTGATGTGACAGGTTAGAATAATTGATTTTTGAATGTTGAACCAAGACATCTATTTTTTATGACTTAAAAGGGCTTCTGATGAGACTAAATTAAATCATATCTATACTTTCTGCATTGCATTTTAAACATTATTAAGAGGCTGTGTTTTCACCTTCTTAGTAGCAATAAATCCTAATGGAATTTTACAATCCTGCAAAAATATTGTAGAGGTTCGTTGTAGACATTTATACGTAGGAAATGGCAGCTCTTTCTGCAAAAATATTAGATTCAGATAATTTCTTTTCAAGTTTAGTAGGAAAGTACAGCATTACCATGAAAGTTTCATTAAATTGAATAGCTTTTTTTTTTTTAAATTTTTTTGTGATATGCGGGCCTCTCACTGTTGTGGCCTCTCCCATTGCGAAGCACAGGCTCCAGACGCGCAGGCTCAGGGGCCATGGCTCACTGGCCCAGCCGCTCCGTGGCATGTGGGATCTTCCCGGACCGGGGCACGAACCCATGTCCCCTGCATCGGCAGGCGGATTCTCAACCACTGCGCCACCAGGGAAGCCCAATTGAATAGCTTTTATAAAGTTTTTCTATAAAATATTTCTCTGACATACAACTTATTGCATTTCTCACAGTACTTGTTCAATTTAAGAGGTGATACTGGAAGTGGAAGTTCTAAGTACTGTGTGTAATTGCTGAATTGTATAAATATTTGATTGCAACAAGTAAGTCCTTTGGGCTGTAAGGCAGAGTTTGTATCACTGGAGACTATTTTAGTCATAGCCTCTACTATTTTCACAGTCTATTTATAGAGATAAGACATGTATATTGGAAAGAGAATAAGGGATAATCAGATGAAGCTGTATTCAGTCTGGATAAATATGTGTGTGTGTGTGTGTGTGTGTGTGTGTGTGTGTGTGTGAGAGAGAGAGAGAGAGAGAGAGATAATGAAAGCAATATGGTACAAAGCTTTTTAAAGCATTTTTATTCTTAAGAAAATCTAGAACAATGTTTCATAATCCTGGTTGCACATTATAATCACCTGGAGAACTTGGTGGAGGGGGAAAAAACCAAAAAACAGTACTTAAGTCCCACTGTCAGTGTTTGATTTAATAGGTTTGGGGTCAGGCCCATACGCTGACGGTTTTAGAGTACCTTCAGATGATTCCATTGTGCAGCCAGGTTGAAAACCAGTGATCTAAACCAAGTGATTTTTTAAAGCAGACATAATGAGGTGGGTGACCAATATAATCTTGCTCATTTTGTAGTTTTTTAGAGGGAGGTGTCCCAGCTTAAACATTTCTGTGCCCCTAAATGCTGCTGTTCTTTCATCTGGCAGATTTCCCTTTGCCCTCTCCTCATCACTAGTCATGCTAAGCAAAAGAGGTAAAATGTGGGAAATAAGGTTCCCTCTGTATTATTTCTCATAAATTGCTGATATAAAACTTGAGTGGGAGAGAGGGTAGGAAAGTGGGAATTGAACCACAGGCTGAAATGAAAATTTGCATCAATTTCAAGGTTGCATTACAAAACAATATCTTGTCTCCCTCCATTACTGTAAATAATTTAGGCTTGAATATGTATATATAATTAACATTTATGAACATAAGCCATGTAAAAGCATTTTAACACTGAGAACTCAGTAAAGAAACATTGGTTTAAAAAATAGTGTTTCTTGATAAAGGTTTATAGTACAGAACTTTTGGTTAGTGAACAGTTTTATCAATTTATTTGTTTATATTTATTTATTTAACTTTTGTAAATATGTGTTTTCAACAGCAGGAACTTCAAGTGCAGATTTTGGTGACATTGTGAATCCTGATGCTTACTCTCCTGCTGTTGAAAAATTAGAGGAAAACAGCTTTTTTGAGAGAAATTTCAAAGAGGACAGCATAGATATAGAAAGTAGTCAAAAGTATGACGATTCCTGCATATCACTTGAGAGCAAGGATTCTTTGCCAAGTACAGGTTTAGAAAAAGCCTCCATTAAGGGGAAATTATCTCAAGAGGACAAGGAGCCCTTGGAATTTAGCAATCTACATGAGAGGCCAAACTCTGAAGATTCTAAAACTACAGAGTCACCACTGGTAAATATCAATTATGTTTATTTATTAAAAATTTTATAATAAACATAAAAAATTCATATTGACACATATATTCTTAAATGTTACTTCCTATTGAATTTAAAATGTGCGACCTTATAGTTGAAGAGTAACTCACATGGGAAATAATATAAATGACTTGCAGAATAAATTGTAATATGGTAAATGCCATTATAACAAATGATTTTCTATGACAAATAATTTAAGACCCACCTCACGCACCATAGTAAGAGTGCTGTTAATTTTCTAAATGAAATTCATTATTATGAATAATTTACTGTAATAAATCCTTTCTAGCTTTCTACTCTATAGTCACTGGTTAAAATGAAAAAAAAATGCAGTTTTTGTAGATAAAACCAGTTTTTGTGCCTTAATGTAAATATAAGGTTGGAAAGGTCATTCTTCAGGAATATGGCTAATAAAGAAATAGGGGTGTAGTTTTTGTTTCTTCTTAGAGAAAAAAAGATAAAGCAGTTCATTATTGCCAAATTTAAAAACTATATTTGAATCTCTGTTCTATGTACTAAAAATCTTAAGTAATTATGATTATTAATAATAAGTTATTTAGAAATTGGACAAGTCAAATGTTAAATTATTTAGAAATTGAGGAAGTTAAACACTTTAACCACACTTTACAGTCATTTGTAATGAATCTCCATGGTGCCCAAACTGAAGGAGGGACCAAAAAAGTTGAAGAATGAATATTGAGTTGCTGCTACTTCTGCTTAGGGGTTTGGATTTCTATGCCCACTTAGTGACAGGTCTTTTTCCTTTTCAAAGTGAGAAATTAGAGTTGAGACCTCTGCAAAAACCTTAGATCCCTAAAAGTCTGCTCAGTCTCTGAAGGAATACACAAGGAGACATACTCACAGGTACAAGATGAAAGAAAACTGATTTCTGCAGGGGATCTGGCCCAAGTCAATAAATATCTTATCTGAAAAATGGAAATCTTGGGCTTTAATCCAGCTTCAGTTTAGAGTTTGAATGTACATTTCTTACTTGGAATCTGCAAGCCAATAAATTAACATGTTGATAGACATGTTGATCCATGTCTATTGATGCCCTGATGTATCTGGCAAAAGTAAACCCCAATCCCTTCTAGGAAGACATTCCCACAATTTAGCCAATAACATATTCCCCAAATCAATACCCATGGCAGATGAGCTTCTCCCTTTCCCCCAATGAAGAAAACAATTAATCATAGAATGAATTTCTGCAAACAGAACAAACAAGGACTCTGATTTTCCAGTTTCCACAGGGCATCATGCAGAGGGCTAGGTGACACCTGCACATGCTGTGTGCTGTGTTATAAGAGAGGAATTCTGAGCATATAGAACCCAATTCTTTTATACTAGGTGTCAGCCTGCCTGACCTCTGCCCTGGGGGGGACATTATTTTCTGTAACCTAATAAAAGACATTTGACAAAACTCACAGATACATAATCTGTGGTAATTCACATAATGGAAAGCAATGTAACAATTAAAATGAATGAAACATAACTACTTTTATTAACGTGGATACATCTCAAAAATGTGAGTTAAAATTTAAATATGAAAGGATACATAGAGTATATATAAGTCTGATGGCATTTTTGGAAACATTTAAGATAATTGGAACTTTTTATGGATACACTCAGATGAAATAATAGTCGAAAACTTACATTGTTAATAGTGTATGTCAACTTCAATACAATAATGCAATAAATTCTACTTATAAAGTCTAATATATATATATTTTGGTATAGATATTGGAAGCAAGTCTTTTAAATTACTGATATTGTGTGAGAAAGTTATATTATGTGTTGTACATATCTATATATTTAATGTATTTCATCATTAAAATTGAAATGTTAAAAAACTACTAATAATTTTGATCTCTTATGCTACTATTATAAAACAAATAAGTGGTAAATGATCATATCATAGAACCACAGTGCTTTACACTTACTGGTAGAATCTACTTTCTTTTCATCCCTAATGACTCTACATGAACTGCTTTTACTTTTCCCCTGCCCTAGCAGAAACCATTCCCTGAGCAGAAACTATTTAGAAATCAGTTATGCTCCAGTAGAAAATTCAGGAGTGGACAGTAGGGGCAATTTTAGGCAGTGGCATTACTTGACTTCAAAATGGAGTATAAGACAGTACATTTTGCACTTCAGTTTCCAGAAATTGAGTTCTTCATAAAGGTGTGGAATTGAGTACTAAGTTGTAAAGCAGCAGCAGTGAGGTAGGGGCATGTGCCAGGAAGAACATGGACTTGTCAGGGGCTCTTTGTTTTGCATCTGAAACTTCCAATAGTTAACTTGGTGACATTGGGCAAACAAGCAGATTCACTCTCATTGCTCTCTGTTAGCCTAGACTTTACAAGAAGCTTCCATATTTTCAATTGTCTAATCCAAATATGAACTCCACTAGAGCTGAAGGGGTCCTGTGAATTTTTGATCAGTGTCTGGGAGAGCCAGTGAAGATGTCATGAGTAGGGTGGATTTGGACTTGTCTTTGAAGGAAGTGCTTTATTCGTCACTAGCTTGGTTTTGTAATATGATTTATATGATTTATACATTTGAATAGAGTTATCGTAATTTTCTTTGTGTGATTACCACCTTGAAACAGACTGCATCTGGGCATTAGTTAGATACATTAGGGAACTGTTAAATACTGATAGCCACTCTGATTGTATTTTAAGTCCATCCAGAGCTCTCACTGGTACATCTCTAATCTGTTTCCTACTAGACCCATGTACATTTTAATCCCATATTTATATTCTTCCCTAGGATCAAAGCATATCAAAATATGAATTCATAGGGTGTTGGAGTAAGCCTAGACTTCAGATCAGCCAGATCTATATATTCAAAATCTAGGTCTGCTAGTTTCTACCTGTATAAACTTCACACATTACTTAGCTCACCCTTGCCTCAGTTTCCTACTTGTATATTTTATTCATGGTGAATGTTTTGTTAATTTGGATTTTCTCTGTGACCATGATCAGATCAGATTTGTTTCCATCAGTATTTTACTTTCGTCTCTGATTTTATTTTATGTATAGACATAGACACTACTAGTACAAAAGCATAGCATATGAGAGAGACTCTATTTTCCAGAGTAATTTATGTGCAAAGACACTGAGGGAAGAAAATAAAGGAAAGAGATAGGAAAACTACTTTTTTTTTCATGAACTTCTGTCCTCCTTAGATTTGATGGCAACTTTCAGATTATTACTGTAATTGTGGTTTATGCATTTTTCTGAATTTACTCTATATAAATGTTGTGTTATTACTTGTCTCCACAACTGGAACCTAAACTTGATGTGGGCAGAATCCATGCCAAGAACATAGTAGGTGCTCAGTGAATTAACATGCTGGTTTGTGTGAATGAGATAAAATAAACTTAACTGTTGAATATTTTGTTTCCTAGTTATTACAGGAAATAGCCCTCAGAAGTAAACCCATAACTGAACAATATCAAGGACTTGAAAGATTCTTTGTTTTCGATAAAAATGAAAGACTCAACTTACTTCCTTCTCATAGCTTAGAATGCAACTACTCCAGTACTAGGATTACAATTGCAGGTAAATTCAGACATAAAATCAGACGGCCGGTGGACCAAGCTAACAGTTTTCTGACACCTTTTTTTAAAACAGTTTGTCAACATCTTAGGAGATACTGGGCAGTTCTGTTCAACAAATAAATCATTTTCTTCTTTTCTGTCTGGAATTATTAACCCTGTGTGAGTTGCCATATATTTATATTTAAGACTACTGTCAGAAAACATGGCTATAATGAGACTGAGAGAGATTATTTTTGTATTTTAGAAGTGTGGCCCTAAATAAATTAATAGTAATTCTTCAAATCACTTGATTGATTATCAATCAATCAATGTTAACTATTGTATGATAATTCTTAAATGCCATCTTAAAATCTTAGGATCTGTGAGATTTCTGAGACATATCCATAATTTCCTTTTAAAGCCATGTCTTGGTGTCACCTGTATTCTTAAATTTCCTATGTATTCAAATATATTTTTTCACATACAAATGATTATATTTTATGTTATATTGCTGTATACTTTTAAAAATATTTGTTTCTGTTCAAACTTGTATGCGTGTGTGTGCAATGTCTTTGCAATTTAGAATTTATTCCTTTTGTTGTATAATTATGAGATTTTCTTTCATAATATATACCTCACTGTTATAAATGTTTTTTAATTTAGCTAAATATTATCCAGTAAGGCAATACATATAATAAAGCAACAATATGGATGTCTCCTTGTTCAACTTTATATAATTTTACCATTTTTCCATTTATAGGAGACAGAGAATGGATCCCAGACCATAGCGTAAGTGCCTATGCTGATAATGCAGTTGCCTTGGGTGTTCTGAAGCGGGCCCAGAACCCATCATCAAGGAGAACACAGCAAAAGACTGGTAAGATTGGCTCTAAGGCTGCAGTGCCATATTGGTGGCTCACTTCATTTATTAGTTTGTCTCTTAGCAGTTTACTAGGCACCTGAAAATTCGTTTTTGCAGTTACTTAATTTAAACTTACTCATTTAAACTGTCCTGGACTTTTCTTCCAAAACCAAAAAACCAAGAGTAGTCTTTATTCTTCTCAAAAACATAAATTTTACAGTCTTAGCTCCTTTCTTTAACAATGTATTAGAGAATAATATTTTTAAAATGTAGCTCAGGATATGGCATATATTTTGAACAACTCTTATAAAATACATGCTGGGTTTCATTACACTTTCAGGAAAGAGTATATCTATACTAGATTTTGCATACTCCTCTTCTTGATTTGTATTATGATCACACAAAGCCGTAAGATTGATACTTGCTGCTGTGGTTAAGAAACCTCTGCTTTAAACCTGATGCTTAATATGTTGGCCCTGGAATCTTGATTTCAGTTCATTAACTCTATTTTCTAGCCAAAATAATTTCAAGATTTTCTATAGGATAACTCTTTCGACATATTGAATGCTCATTGCTTTATTTTCCTAGCGAGGATATGCAGAGAATTTTGGCATGATTAAAATCAATAGTATTATTAGATCATTATTGTTATCCTAAAATACCTTCTGATGTAGGTTTGCTTTGTGCTGAATTTCATATGAAGTTGTAATAGATGACTAAGGAATTAAGGCAATTCAATACACGTGTTGAGTATGTTAGCACTGTGCTGGGTCCTGGGAGAAAATGGTTGCATAAGGCACGTTCCCTGATCTTCGGGAGCCCATGGTTTAGGAGAAACACTTGACAAAGGGGACTGTTTGCCTTCGTCTGAAAGCCATCTTCAAGCTAGAAATTTAATTACATATGATTTGTCCAAATATATAAGGTTTATATATCTCTCTTGCCCTAAATCCGGTGATTAAAACTGGTTGGCTAGCTTAGATTCTTTCCATGTGCATTTATGTTGAGAACCTGTCAGATTTTAAAAGGTTTTCTTTTAGTGGAAAATCCATTCATTTATGATAAATGTTTTTTGGCTCTATAATTAGATACCTATTCTCACATCAAAGTCTAGGGCAGCTTTAAATATTCTGGCTGCTTCCTTCTGAGGCAGTCAAAGATACTTTTTAAAGTCACTATATATTAATTAAAAACAAGTTCACATGCATGCTATGAGACTTTGTTACTAAGACAAATCTTTATATGTAAGTAGCCAAATGCCTTTAAGTATCAACTTAGAGTGATCAGTTGAAATCAATAACTTACTGTAAACAACGTTTGAAGGAGCACCTACTTGAGGCCTGGTGCTGGTGATATAAAATAAGCCTTCTGGGCTTCCCTGGTGGCGCAGTGGTTGAGAGTCCGCCTGCCGATGCAAGGGACACGTGTTCGTGCCCCGGTCCGGGAAGATCCCACGTGCCGCGGAGCGGCTGGGCCCGTGAGCCATGGCCGCTGAGCCTGCGCGTCAGGAGCCTGTGCTCCGCAACGGGAGAGGCCCCAACAGTGAGAGGCCCACGTACCACACACAAAAAAATAATAATAAAAAAAATAAAAAATAAAATAAGCCTTCTTCCCAGAAGCCCGAGAGTTTAGAGTCCAGTTCAAAGACTCTTAAATGTGAGCATGACCATAATCACCTGGGAAACCTGTTGCAATGAGGATTTTTCATGCTCTTAGAGATTCTGATTCATTAAGGCTGATGTAAGGTCCAGGAATTTGCATTTATTTTATCAACAATTCCATGTCATGCTGATGTAGACAGTCCAAAAATCATACTTCAAGAAAACTGCTGTATAGACATGGAAATACATAAATGGTACCATATGTATTAATAATAAAAGGTTTATGACAGAACCATGAGTAACATGCTTCTGGAGACTGATAGGTAACTAATAATAGTACATATGATCAGTTATAATAGAGGTAGATGCACGTGCAGTCCTTTAGGAATGGAGATAGTAAAATAATTGCTTTGCCATTGAAACATGTTGACATTTAAGATGTTAGAGAGTAGGTGACATTTCAGCCAAATCTTAAAGCATTAAGACTTCCCAGTTAGAGGTGGAAAGAGATGGCTTTCTGGACAGAGATAGTGGCCTGAAATAAAAATGAACTTTTCCTCACTATGCCACAAGTTACAGAAATCTTATGTTCTGAACTGATGCCAGTATCTAAAGGAATGCCTCTTTCTGTAAGATTTTTAAGTTTGTGAATGAAAAAACATGATAGCTATGAAATACATGTGTGTTGAGCAGGAAGTCCAATGCTTCTCCCCACCCACTGCCCAAACCTACTGCTCCCTGACTCCAACTTCCTATCTCTGTAATCTGAGGAAATTATAGATGAACACTGATCACAGTTATACTATAAATATAACAGAAGAAATTGTCCTTGGTATTAGCTCAAGAATATAGGCTATGATTACTTATAAGACCAGTGAAATATTGGGAAAATAATATAAAATGGTGCTTTGGGTTACATTAATGGGCATAAGAATGCCGATATATAAAAAATATTAATCACTCACTGAAGAGTCTTTAATACAACAGTAATTATTACTATTCTAAGTAAAACATTAGAATTGGATGAAACATAAGCAGAGCAACATGCTTTTTGCATACTATTTCAATAACAAGTAACATTCTGACCAAAGGACTCAATATTTTTTCCTGGATATTTTTTGCGACCTGGATAAAGGTCGCAAAACTTTATTGTCTTTTGATATTCTTGCTCCACTGTGTAAATTACTGAGAATTTATACATTAAAAAAATGTATTTTCTAAGAGTTCCTAAAACATATATGGGAATATTATTCACATTGCCAATGATAGCATAAGTTACTTCCAAAAGGAATTTCTTATGTTTTATAATCTACAAATTGGACTTTTAAAAAAATATGGGATGATCCCTTTAGTTGTGGCATTTTTCATTAGTGACCTTCTTAACTGGTTCTCTAATCTTAACCCTAGCAATAACATTAATAAGCTTATACAGGAAACACCAGAGGAAATGACATACCTAAATGAACAAAATAAATAAAATCAAGGACCAACCTGAAGCCTCACTGTCTCTCTATGTTTTAGGTACTTTAAATTACACTTTGAGTATATGTCCAGTAAGAAAGATGGTGTGTCTCTTTGCTGTGTGCTAAGCATAAGTCTGATCCAACCCCAGTGTACTTTTTTTTTTTCTCAACTGGGATCAATTAACCTCTAATACTGTAGCAGCCAGATGTTGTTATTCAGCAAGCGTTTGTACTCTCCTGAATTTTCTGAAGGGCATCTACATTATGTTAAATTTTTCTCACCTCATGTTTGCCTGTGTTGGCAGAAGTCCAGTTCTTCCTAATAACTTCTTTTGTTTGTTTATTTTTAAATTTTTAAATATTTTTTTTTCTTATTAGTCATCCATGTTATACACATCAGTGTATACATGTCAATCCCAATCTCCCAATTCATCCCACCATCCCCCCCCCCACCGATTTCCCCCCTTGGTGTCCTTGTTTGTTTATTTTAACAAGTTTTAAATTCCTTTTAATTTTGACTGAGACATAGCACAATACAAATCGAAGGGTGTGGTTTTCTCCATAGATCTAGAAGTTTCTATTTATATAGCTGAATTACTGTTATACTCTCTGACCTTTACTTCCACCATTACTGTTCCTACAACTGTTTCACTCTTGGGAATGGCAAGTTTGCTTTTCTTGATGGCTATAAATAAAATATTGATTCCTTACATATTACAGGTAAAATCATTTCCAAATTCTAGTCATTAAAATAAATCTTAGGGATATTTACATTTATTTTTTAAAAAAACATAGGCACGTTTTTGTCAGTTATTTTTCTTCAGAATTGTCTCTGAGCACAAATAGACACAAAAAGGTCAGAATCTTAATTTATTCACAATTTCACTCCCACAAAAATTGTTTTCAAAATTGATTTCTGAAATATTCATTAAAATTGGTGCCCTTTGGGGCTTACCTTAGTCAGTTTTAATTGCTTAAATAATTACATACTGCATTAAGATTCTTCTTAGGGTACTAGCTACCTTCAAAATAGATCTTTTAAGTTAAAAATAAAAGACAAACTCAATAATCATTAACCGTTTAATACATGACAATTGCCTGTAGCCACCCTTCTAAATCTTACATTCTCCTTGGAGTCAATAGAGTTGGCATAATGTTATATAGCATATGTTAAGTCAAATCATGACTTTTATGATAATGACAATAGCACTTCTTTAAAGAATCCAATATTTTACACAAAGGCAATTTATATTAAGGGAATGCAAGATTATCTTATAAATTATTTACATTTAATATATATTTATCTAAATCAGAACAATGATTCAGGATATTAAAAATATACCTGCACTATGCATTTCCAAAGTTATGCCTTGAATATTCATTCCCTTGGCCTTTTTTAAAGAACCTTGTGAGCAGTACCAAATGATATACATAGTTATGTTCTTTTAGTATATTTTGAATGGATTATGTTTTCCTACTATGAAAGAAACACACATATTGAAGGAACCAACTAAGTCAACCTTTGAAATAGATCAAAATAAAGTGGTCACTACCCTACTGGAACAAAGTGATAACCTGACTCAGATCTGTGCTTCTGGAACTTTTCCACTGAAGCGCCCTATAAAGTGGCTGAGAGTGAACTCATATTTAGTAAAATTAGAGATGTGCTCTCAATTTCTTTAAAGCCTGTGTTTTTCTAAAAGATTTTGCATACTGGTCTATTTTGTCTCCATGTCTGTTTTAATAGAAGAATGTTACACACCATCAAATAAAATTCGTTCACTAGGGAGTGGTACCATGTTTATCCTATCCTCTTACAAGACACAGTGTGGCATTGTCCTAGAATTTGAGATACAGGGCACAGTGGTTGGCTATGGGGTAGATGATAAGATTGGGGTGTTGAATTGTGGAATTGACTGGGTTTACAGATGTTTTGTTTTAGTTAATGTTAAAATTAGCTTGCCTTTCTCTGAATGTTGAAAAAATTAGGGAAGAATAAACCAGAAGTGTTCTTTATGACATAGGGAAAGTAATTTGGGATTCACAAATTGAGGTAAACCAAAATGGATGATAATCTAAAGTTCATTTTCTCATAAACTCTGTTGCATGAATTTAACTGTTCTAAGTTCAGGGGACTGGTATTTTATATCTTAAAGCACTCATTCAGAATTTTAACAACAGTTGATTTAATTTTTTTTTATTTTTTATTTTAGGCTGGACATCACAGAGACCTTCAACAGCAAATTTACCACTTTGCAACTCTGTGAAAAGAAGTTCCAGCCGCCTTTCCTCTTCTCATCCCCAGTCAAGAAATACAGCTGCTCGATCACTCTCTAGAGCTGCTTCTGAAATTTCAGAAATTGAATATATTGATGATACTGACCATGACGAGCCTTTCTTAGACAACACTGCTGATCAACAAACCTTAGACAATTTGGAAAAAGAATTAAATGCACTGAGAAATCCTGCAGGTAATGCTATTTTTTTCACCGTAGACGACATTAACTCTGCCTTCCACCTGATTCTTCATATCATGCTCCAAGAAAACAAGCCTTTCCCTTCTCTTTTAACCATCAACTTTTGTGTCTGTTTTCTTGACTATCCCCCAATGTCACCCTGAAAATGTTGTAAAACATGTGGGTGCCCAGCTATATCAGAGATAGTCCCCTTAGCTCACATAATACACTGTTAAATTGTGGCTTAAGGACCTTCAGCCTTCATGCGGACAGAAAAACAATTTTTTTCTCCTTCCTACAAACTCAGTGAGTGGCTAATCTCTGTTGCTTTATAAAAACCATTGCCCAACACACTTTGAGAAGTGAGCTGTTCAATCTTTTGAAGCAGTGTTCCTCAAGTTTCAATGTGTATGCAGATCCCTCGGGGGTCTTGTTAAAATGCAGATTCTGATTCTTATGTCTGGGATGGGGCCTGAGATTCTGCATTTTTATGACTTCCCAATTTTGAACCTTTTATTTTGATTCATTTCTAGAAGTTTTGATTGTGGCATTCTGGAGAATGTCTGAGTTTTATCTTTATGGTCAATTGGCAAGTTAGCTAGATTAATTTAGTGGATCACAGTTCTTTTCCTCTGCACTCAGTAGACATTTCTCCAGTGTCTTCTGTCCCTGGATATGGTGCTAGTTAGTCCTTTGGCATGGTTTTTCCATTTAACTTTTGTTTGGTTGAATTTAATTGTCAAATACTTCTTTCCCTCAGGTAGAGCTCATGGTAGCTCTATTACTGGAGTCCTGTCATGTTTGAGAATGCCTGCTACCTTTGTATTTGAATGGCAAATTGACTGCCGGTAATTTCTTTGGGTCACTTTTCTCTTCAACCTTGAACATACTGTTTCATTGTCTCCTGGGTCTGAATTTGCTGTGAAATAGTCTGAGTTCTCCAATTTTTTACTTCACCCTCTCTCTTGCATGTGACTTGCTTCTTTCCTGACTGGATGTTAGAATAATTTTTTTCTTAATCTTTGAAATTCAGTTACTGGACCAGGATTATGTTTCAGTGTCAGTAATTCAGCATTCTTAAAGTGCTTAAGTTTCTCCTTATTTTCAGAGAAATTGTCTGCTATTGTATATTTGAGTTGCTTTTCTGTTCCATTTGGCTTTCTCCTGCTGAGACCTGTTTTGTTTATGTTGGATCTTCTTACATTTTCTTCAACTGTTTTAACCTGTTTTTATCTTCCTTTGCATTTACTGACATCTTCTATGTCAGAATTTCAATTTTCAGCTGTTTTTAGTCCATTCTTTATTGATTGACTTAATAAATTAGCCCTTTACAGGTATTGCTTTGACTTTTTCTGGTAATTTTTATTTTGATATAATTTCAGATTTACAGATAATTTGCAAGAACGCAAGAATAGTACAAGGAACTGCCATATACACTTTACCCAGTTCACCACCTGTTTGCCTTTTACCTCATTTGCATATATGTACACACAAACACAACACTTTTTCTGAACCATTTGAGAAGAAGTTATAAACATCATGACCCTTTTCCAAAAAATACTTCAGTGTATTTTCCACGAACAACAACATTTTCTTATATAACCATGGTACAATGATCAAAATCAGGAAATTTAACAATGATACACTATAATTCTCTAATCCACAGTGCGTATCTAATTTTTAAAAATTGCCTCAGTCATGTTAATTATAGCTTGTTATTTTCTGGTGCAAGATCCAGTCCAGGAACAAGTGATCATTTAATTTATTATCCTTTTTGATGTCTGACATGTTGTTGTTTGATCTTTGATATTAGTTTTATTCTTTTAAAAAATGTCATTTTCATTATTTCTTCTGTAGCCCAAGGACTTATAGGGGATTTTTGTTATGGTTTTGATCTGTTATCTACCAGATTGATCTTTCATTTAATCATTCTTTGTGTGCTATGAATTCTTGGATTCCACTTTGTATGCATAACTAGTTGC